>NC_041391.1:663117898-663141696 GCF_002162155.2 Triticum dicoccoides | reverse complement strand
TTCCTTGAAGGACAAGCCCACGCAAGGGCCCCCTTCTTCCTTCTTTCTCCTCCTTTCTTCCTCTAAACAAGATCTGCCCCATCAATGGCGTCTTGAAGAACAAAGCTGATGCAGGAACACCTCCTTCCTCCTCCTAGCTCCAAAAATCAGATCTGGAGAGAAAAAAAATGAGACCTACCTCCCCCAAAAAATGTTAGCACCACCTCCACCCGACTCCTCTCTCTTCCCTACTCAACCACCCCAGCCCTTCCATCCTTGAACTGAAGGAAATATGCCCTAGAGGCAATAATAAAGTTATTATTTATTTCCTTATATCATGATAAATGTTTATTATTCATGCTAGAATTGTATTAACCGGAAACATAATACATGTGTGAATACATAGACAAACAGAGTGTCACTAGTATGCCTCTACTTGACTAGCTCGTTAATCGAAGATGGTTATGTTTTCTAACCATAGACATGAGTTGTCATTTGATTAACGGGATCACATCATTAGGAGAATGATGTGATTGACTTGACCCATTCCGTTAGCATAGCACCCGATCGTTTAGTATATTGCTATTGCTTTCTTCATGACTTATACATGTTCCTATGACTATGAGATTATGCAACTCCCGTTTACCGGAGGAACACTTTGTGTGCTACCAAACGTCACAACGTAACTGGGTGATTATAAAGGTGCTCTACAAGTGTCTCCAAAGGTACTTGTTGGGTTGGCGTATTTCGAGATTAGGATTTGTCACTCCGATTGTCGGAGAGGTATCTCTGGGCCCTCTCGGTAATGCACATCATTTAAGCGTTGCAAGCATTCAAACTAATGAGTTAAGTTGGGAGATGATGTATTACGGAATGAGTAAAGAGACTTGCCGGTAACGAGATTGAACTAGGTATTGAGATACCAACGATCGAATCTCGGGCAAGTAACATACCGATGACAAAGGGAACAACGTATGTTGTTATGCGGTCTGACCGATAAAGATCTTCGTAGAATATGTGGGAGCCAATATGAGCATCCAGGTTCCGCTATTGGGTATTGACCGAAGACATGTCTCGGTCATGTCTACATAGTTCTCGGACACGTAGGGTCCACACGCTTAACGTTACGATGACAGTTATATTATGAGTTTATATATTTTGATGTATCGAAGGTTGTTCGGAGTCCCGGATGTGATCATGGACATGACGAGGAGTCTCGAAATGGTCGAGACATGAATATTGATATATTGGAAGCCTATGTTTGGATATCGGAAGTGTTCCGGGTGAAATCGGGATTTTACCAAAGTACCGGAAGGTTACCGGAACCCCCCGGGAGGTTAATGGGCCTTAGTGGGCCTTTTACGGAGAAGAGGAGAGGCGGCCAGGGCTGGGCCGCGTGCCCCTCCCCCCTAGTCCGAATAGGACAGGGAGAAGGGGGCGGCGCCCCCCCTTCCTTCCTCTCTCCCTCCTCTTTCCCCCTCCCAAGTCCTAATCCAACTAGGAAAGGGGGGAGTCCTACTCCCGGTGGGAGTAGGACTCCTCCCGGCGCGCCTCTCCCCTTGGCCGGCCGCACCCCCCCTTGCTCCTTTATATACGGGAGCAGGGGGCACCCCATAGACACAACAATTGATCATTTGATCTTTTAGCCGTGTGTGGTGCCCCCCTCAACCATAGCCCACCTCGATAATACTGTAGCGGTGCTTAGGTGAAGCCCTGCGTTGGTAGAACATCATCATCGTCACCACACCGTCGTGCTGACGGAACTCTCCCTCGACACTCGGCTGGATCGGAGTTCGAGGGACGTCATCGAGTTGAACGTGTGCTAGAACTCGGAGGTGCCGTAGTTTTGGTGCTTGACCAGTCGGGCCATGAAGACGTACGACTACATCAACCGTGTTGTTCTAACGCTTCCGCTTTTGGTCTACGAGGGTACAGGGACAACACTCTCCCCTCTCGTTGCTATGCATCACCATCATCTTGCGTGTGCGTAGGAAAATTTTGAAATTACTACGTTCCCCAACAGTGGCATCCGAGCCTGGTTTTATGCGTAGATGTCATATGCACGAGTAGAACACAAGTGAGTTGTGGTCGATATAAGTGATACTGCTTACCAGCATGTCATACTTTGGTTCAGCGGTATTGTGAGATGAAGCGGCCCGGACCGACATTACGCGTACGCTTACGCGAGACTGGTTTCACCGCCACGAGCACTAGTTGCTTAAAGGTGACCGGCTGGTGTCTATCTCTCTCACTTTAGTTGAACCGAGTGTGGCTACGCCCGGTCCTTGCGAAGGTTAAAACAGCACCAACTTGGCAAACTATCGTTGTGGTTTTGATGCGTAGGTAAGAACGGTTCTTGCCCAGCCTGTAGCAGCCACATAAAATTTGCAACAACAAAGTAGAGGACGTCTAACTTGTTTTTGCAGGGCATGCTGTGATGTGATATGGTCAAGACATGATGCTAAATTTTATTGTATGAGATGATCATGTTTTGTAATCGAGTTATCAGCAACTGGCAGGAGCCATATGGTTGTCGCTTTATTGTATGCAATGCAATCGCCCTGTAATGCTTTACTTTATCACTAAGCGGTAGTGATAGTCGTAGAAGCATAAGATTGGCGAGACGACAATGATGCTACGATGGAGATCAAGGTGTCGCACCGGTGACGATGGTGATCATGATGGTGCTTCGAAGATGGAGATCACAAGCACAAGATGATGATGGCCATATCATATCACTTATATTAATTGCATGTGATGTTTATCTTTTTGCATCTTATCTTGCTTTGATTGAAGGTAGCATTATAAGATGATCTCTCACTAAATTTCAAGATAAAAGTGTTCTCCCTGAGTATGCACCGTTGCCAAAGTTCGTCGTGCCCAGACACCACGTGATGATCGGGTGTGATAAGCTCTACGTCCATCTACAACGGGTGCAAGCCGGTTTTGCACACACAGAATACTCAGGTTAAACTTGATGAGCCTAGCATATGCAGATATGGCCTCAGAACACTGAGACCGAAAGGTCGAGCGTGAATCATATAGTAGATATGATTAACATAAAGATGTTCACCATTGAAAGCTACTCCATTTCACGTGATGATCGGTTATGGTTTAGTTGATTTGGATCACGTGATCACTTAGAGGATTAGAGGGATGTCTATCTAAGTGGGAGTTCTTTAGTAATATGATTAATTGAACTTAAATTTATCATGAGCTTAGTACCTCATAGTATATTGCTTGTCTATGTTGATTGTAGATAGATGGCCCGTGTTGTTGTTCCTTTGAATTTTAATGCGTTCCTTGAGAAAGCAAAGTTGAAAGATGATGGTAGCAATTACACAGACTGGGTCCGTAACTTGAGGATTATCCTCATTGCTGCATAGAAGAATTATGTCCTGGAAGCACCGCTGGGTGCCAGACCTGCTGCAGGAGCAACACCAGATGTTGTGAACGTCTGGCAGAGCAAAGCTGATGACTACTCGATAGTTCAGTGTGCAATGCTTTACGGCTCAGAGCCGGGACTTCAACGATGTTTTTGAACATCATGGAGCATATGAGATGTTCTAGGAGTTGAAGTTAATATTTCAAGCAAATGCCCGGATTGAGAGATATGAAGTCTCCAATAAGTTCTACAGCTGCAAGATGGAGGAGAATAGTTCTGTCAGTGAGCATATACTCAAAATGTCTGGGTATAATAATCACTTGATTCAACTGGGAGTTAAACTTCCGGATGATAGCGTCATTGACAGAATTCTTCAATCACTGCCACCAAGCTACAAGAGCTTCGTTATGAACTATAACATGCAAGGGATGGATAAGACAATTCCCGAGCTCTTCGCAATGCTAAAGGCCGCGGAGGTAGAAATCAAGAAGGAGCATCAAGTGTTGATGGTCAACAAGACCACTAGTTTCAAGAAAAAGGGCAAAGGGAAGAAGAAGGGGAACTTCAAGAAGAACAACAAGCAAGTTGCTGCTCAGGAGAAGAAACCCAAGTCTGGACCTAAGCATGAAACTGAGTGCTTCTATTGCAAGCAGACTGGTCACTGGAAGCGGAACTGCCCCAAGTATTTGGAGTATAAGAAGGATGGCAAGATGAACAAAGGTATATGTGATATACATGTTACTGATGTGTACCTTACTAGAGCTCGCAGTAGCACCTGGGTATTTGATACTGGTTCTGTTGCTAATATTTGCAACTCGAAACAGGGACTACGGATTAAGCGAACACTGGCAAAGGGCGAGGTGACGATGCGCATGGGAAATGGTTCCAAAGTCGATGTGATCGCAGTCGGCACGCTACCTCTACATCTACCTTCGGGATTAGAATTAGACCTAAATAATTGTTATTTGGTGCCAACGTTGAGCATGAACATTATATCTGGATCTTGTTTAATGCGAGATGGTTATTCATTTAAATTCGAGAATAATGGTTGTTCTATTTATATGAGTAATATCTTTTATGGTCATGCACCCTTGAAGAGTGGTCTATTTTTGATGAATCTCGATAGTAGTGATACACATATTCATAATGTTGAAGCCAAAAGATGCAAAGTTGATAATGATAGTGCAACTTATTTGTGGCACTGCCGTTTAGGTCATATTGGTGTAAAGCGCATGAAGAAACTCCATACTGATGGACTTTTGGAACCACTTGATTATGAATCACTTGGTACTTGCAAACCGTGCATCATGGGCAAGATGACTAAAACGTCGTTCTCCGGAACTATGGAGAGAGCAACAGATTTGTTGGAAATCGTACATACAGATGTATGTGGTCCGATGAATGTTGAGGCTCGTGGATGATATCGTTATTTTCTCACCTTCGCAGATGATTTAAGCAGATATGGGTATATCTACTTAATGAAACATAAGTCTGAAACATTTGAAAAGTTCAAAGAATTTCAGAGTGAAGTTGAAAATCATCGTAACAAGAAAATAAAGTTTCTACGATCTGATCGTGGAGGAGAATATTTGAGCTACGAGTTTGGTCTACATTTGAAACAACACAGAATAGTTTCGCAACTCACGCCACCCGGAACACCACAGCGTAATGGTGTGTCCGAACGTCGTAATCGTACTTTACTAGATATGGTGTGATCTATGATGTCTCTTATTGATTTACCGCTATCGTTTTAGGGTTATGCTTTAGAGACAGACGCATTCACATTAAATATGGCACCATCGAAATCCGTTGAGACAATGCCTTATGAACTATGGTTTGGCAAGAAACCAAAGTTGCCATTTCTTAAAGTTTGGGGCTGGGATGCTTATGTGAAAAAGCTTCAACCTGATAAGCTCGAACCCAAGTCGGAGAAATGTGTCTTCATAGGATACCCAAAGGAGAATGTTGGGTACACCTTCTATCATAGATCCGAAGGCAAGACATTCATTGCTAAAAATGGATCCTTTCTAGAGAAGGAATTTCTCTCGAAAAAAGTGAGTGGGAGGAAAGTAGAACTTGATGAGGTAACTGTACCTACTCCCTTATTGGAAGTAGTTCATCACAGAAACCGGTTCCTGTGACATCTACACCAATTAGTGAGGAAGTTAATGATGATGATCGTGGAACTTCAGATCAAGTTGTTACTGAACCTCGTAGGTCAAACAGAATAAGATCCGCACCAGAGTGGTACGGTAGTCCTGTTCTGGAGGTCATGCTACGGGATCATGATAAACCTACGAACTATGAAGAAGCGATGGTGAGCCCAGATTCCGCAAAATGGCTTGAGGCCATGAAATATGAGATGGGATCCATGTATGAGAACAAAGTATGGACTTTGGTTGATTTGCCTGATGATCGGCAAGCAATTGAGAATAAATGGATCTTCAAGAAGAAGACTGACGCTGGCGGTAATGTTACTGTCTACAAAGCTTGACTTGTTGCGAAAGGTTTTTGACAAGTTCAAGGGATTGACTATGATGAGACCTTCTCACCCATAGCGATGCTTAAGTCTGTCTGAATCATGTTAGCAATTGTCGCATTTTATGATTATGAAATTTGGCAAATGGATGTCAAAACTGCATTCCTGAATGGATTTCTGGAAGAAGAGTTGTATATGATGCAACCGGAAGGTTTTGTCGATCCAAAGGGAGCTAACAAAGTGTGCAAGCTCCAGTGATCCATTTATGGACTGGTGCAAGCCTCTCGGAGTCAGAATAAACGCTTTGATAGTGTGATCAAAGCCTTTGGTTTTATACAGACTTTTGGAGAAGCATATATTTACAAGAAAGTGAGTGGGAGCTCTGTAGCATTTCTGATATTATATGTGGATGACATATTACTGATTGGAAATGATATAGAATTTCTGGATAGCATAAAGGGATACTTGAATAAGAGTTTTTCAATGAAAGACCTCGGTGAAGCTGCTTACATATTGGGTATTAAGATCTATAGAGATAGATCGAGACGCTTAATTGGACTTTAACAAAGCACATACCTTGACAAAGTTTTGAAGAAGTTCAAAATGGATCAAGCAAAGAAAGGGTTCTTGCCTGTGTTACAAGGTGTGAAGTTGAGTAAGACTCAATGCCCAACCACTGCAGAAGATAGAGAGAAAATGAAAGATGTTCCCTATGCTTCAGCCATAGGCTCTATCATGTATGCAATGCTGTGTACCAGACCTGATGTGTGCCTTGCTATAAGTCTAGCAGGGAGGTACCAAAGTAATCCAGGAGTGGATCACTGGACAGCGGTCAAGAACATCCTGAAGTACCTGAAAAGGACTAAGGATATGTTTCTCATTTATGGAGGTGACAAAGAACTCATTGTAAATGGTTACGTTGATGCAAGCTTTGACACTGATCCGGACGATTCTAAATCGCAAACCGGATACGTGTTTACATTGAACGGTGGAGTTGTCGGTTGGTGCAGTTCTAAACAAAGCGTCGTGGCGGGATCTACATGTAAAGCGGAGTACATAGCTGTTTCGGAAGCAGCAAATGAAGGAGTCTGGATGAAGGAGTTCATATCCGATCTAGGTGTCATACCTAGTGCATCAGGTCCAATGAAAATCTTTTGTGACAATACTGGAGCAATTGCCTTAGCGAAGGAATCCAGATTTCACAAGAGAACCGAGCACATCAAGAGACGCTTCAATTCCATTCGGGATCTAGTCCAGGTGAGAGACATAGAAATTTGCAAGATACATACGAATCTAAATGTTGCAGACCCGTTGACTAAGCCTCTTCGACGAGCAAAACATGATCAACACCAAGGCTCCATGGGTGTTAGGATCATTACTGTGTAATCTAGATTATTGACTCTAGTGCAAGTGGGAGACTGAAGGAAATATGCCCTAGAGGCAATAATAAAGTTATTATTTATTTCCTTATATCATGATAAATGTTTATTATTCATGCTAGACTTGTATTAACCGGAAACATAATACATGTGTCAATACATAGACAAACAGAGTGTCACTTGTATGCCTCTACTTGACTAGCTCGTTAATCGAAGATGGTTATGTTTTCTAACCATAGACATGAGTTGTCATTTGATTAACGGGATCACATCATTAGGAGAATGATGTGATTGACTTGACCCATTCCGTTAGCATAGCACCCGGTCGTTTAGTATATTGCTATTGCTTTCTTCATGACTTATACATATTCCTATGACTATGAGATTATGCAACTCCCGTTTACCGGAGGAACACTTTGTGTGCTACCAAACGTCACAACATAACTGGGTGATTATAAAGGTGCTCTACAGGTGTCTCCAAAGGTACTTGTTGGGTTGGCATATTTCGAGATTAGGATTTGTCACTCCGATTGTCGGAGAGGTATCTCTGGGCCCTCTCGGTAATGCACATCACTTAAGCCTTGCAAGCATTGCAACTAATGAGTTAAGTTGCGAGATGATGTATTACGGAACGAGTAAAGAGACTTGCCGGTAACGAGATTGAACTAGGTATTGAGATACCGATGATCGAATCTCGGGCAAGTAACATACCGATGACAAAGGGAACAACGTATGTTGTTATGCGGTCTGACCGATAAAGATCTTCATAGAATATGTGGGAGCCAATATGAGCATCCGGGTTCCACTATTGGTTATTGACCAGAGACGTGTCTCGGTCATGTCTACATAGTTCTCGAACCCGTAAGGTCCGCACGCTTAACATTACGATGACAGTTATATTATGAGTTTATATGTTTTGATGTACCGAAGGTTTTTCGGAGTCCCGGGTGTGATCACGGACATGACGAGGAGTCTCGAAATGGTCGAGACATGAAGATTGATATATTGGAAGCCTATGTTTGGATATCGGAAGTGTTCCGGATGAAATCGGGATTTTACCGGAGTACGGAAGGTTACCGGAACCCCCCGGGAGGTTAATGGGCCTTAGTGGGCCTTTTACGGAGAAGAAGAGAGGCAGGGCTGGGCCGCGCCCCCCTCCCCCTAGTCCGAATAGGACAAGGAGAAGGGGGCGGCGCCCCCCCTTCCTTCCTCTCTCCCTCCTCTTTCCCCCTCCCAAGTCCTAGTCCAACTAGGAAAGGGGGGAGTCCTACTCCCGGTGGGAGTAGGACTCCTCCCGGCGCACCTCTCCCCTTGGCCGGCCGCACCCCCCCTTGCTCGTTTATATAAGGGGGCAGGGGGGCACCCCAGAGACACAACAATTGATCGTTTGATCTTTTAGCCATGTGTTGTGCCCCCCTCCACCATAGTCCACCTCGATAATACTGTAGCGGTGCTTAGGCGAAGCCCTGCGTCGGTAGAATATCATCATCATCACCACGTCATCGTGCTGACGGAACTCTCCCTCGACACTCGGCTGGATCGGAGTTCGAGGGACGTCATCGAGCTGAACGTGTGCTAGAAGTCGGAGGTGTCGTAGTTTCGGTGCTTGATCGGTTGGGCCGTGAAGACGTACGACTACATCAACCGCGTTGTTCTAACGCTTCCGCTTTCGGTCTATGAGGGTACATGGACAACACTCTCCCCTCTCGTTGCTATGCATCACCATGATCTTGCGTGTGCGTAGGAAAATTTTGAAATTACTACGTTCCCCAACATGAACATCAACTAGTCTAGTTTTTAGTTCGTTTCTTTTGATCTGGTGAAAAAGCAACTTGTAGACCGCTTTGAGCCAACCCTATGTATGGCATGCATCTTGAGCAACTGTTATGATACAAGAAAGCAACACCAGTACAAAAAGAGGGCAACTCTAGTGCGAAACAAAATGCAGGACCATTGCACAGTTTTGCAAGTGCATTGCAACACCAAAACGTAATTTCTCTATATTGTATGCATTGAAACCTGCTTGGCTTTCTTTCCTATCCTAGTATAAGGTGCTTGGGGTTCATGAGCGACCCTGACCAGGAAACAAACCTGACAACTCGAACAGTTAATTGAGGCAACTATGTTTATTTTTGAAGCAACTCTGGTAAGAAAATGATGTGCAAGCGTAGTTGTTCAAAAATTCTAGAGATGCCTCTACCAGATGTAAGAACATGGCAACTCTAGTACTAAAACACATGCAACTTCCCTGTGCATTAAAGCATGTACTATCAAGAACATAAAACTCATGTTAGAAGCAAGGGGTAGAAAAGTCTATTAACTTGCATGTGTTAACACATAACTTTTGCCATATCAGTATGGTTCTCGCTAAAAAGACGCAAACGACAAATGCACAAAAACAAAGGACACGTCATAAACATATTCGAACAATCCCACACTAAGATACTTTGCTACATTCCATATGGTCTCACTAAAAAAATAAAAAAGACATAAACTACACCAAATGATAGGCCTCCTGCTCCTGGTAAGCTCTCCGTCAGATATGCACGTTGTTTCCCATCATCAAAAGTTGTAATCTGCTGCTGAAAAAAGGCACAAATGAATCAACGCATGTGATGTAAAACAAATCTTTGCTGCTATATATGTGTGTCATACTGGTAGAAACATAAAACATATAAGAAAAAAAAAGAAGAAATAAGAAACTTTTGAGAAAAAAGAAGATAGAAATTGCCTCTGTTTAACTAGGAAAGGCACTTTTGGAGGTGAGAGGGGTTTGGGGGTAGCTAGCTACATTAACTGGAGTAGAGAGTGTGTGATGGAGGAAAGGTGGAAGGGAGGGAGAGTGGCTAAATTAATTATGGGGTCCCTAAGGAGTAAGTTTGAGGGGAGTGTGGCTAGATTAAAAAGTTGTGCGAGGTGGAGGGAGAAAGAGAGGGAGCTTTTTTTCCCAAGGTAATACGTGTCACATTTATATCATAAGGATCATAGTACAAGTCACGTACACAACGACCTTACTACACTAAAAAGGTAGCAGAACGCTAGCCTTTGTAGAAAGAAACATCATCCAAGAAAAAGAATACAATCAAGACCGAAGGATCCAGTGAACTTGACACCAATGCCCATCACCTGCCTCTCGCGCCACCACAGCAGCCACCAAAGGAAAAAAATGATGGATCGCCTCCTCACCCAAACTCGACGTGGCTCCATCGCTAATATACAACTACGTGGACGTCCAAGGTGACTCAACAAAGGTGAAACCATTACTGTTGAACGAATCAGACCGGGGCAACACCCCGGACACGCCATTGAGCTCCAGATCTGGCACCCCCGCACCACTAAGACGTCGGAGGAGGATACAATACCTGTCATCCACGAACCACGAATGCAACACACGATTCACCATATAGAGGGAGCTTGGAGGGGGAGAAGAAGTAAGGAAGAAGAGATGAGCAAACCCAATATACAGTGGACACATTGGCGTACGTACAAGTGGCGGGCAGGAATCTGAGCCCATCATTGTTAACTTAATTACGTATGATGGGCAGGAATCTAAGCCCATCATTGTTTAATTTAAGTACCAATGGCGGGCAGGAATCTGAGCCTGTCATTGTTAACTTAAGTACTAGTGGCGGGCAAACAAATCAACCAGCTGCTAGTATTTTCAACCATTTTAGCCGTGGGCGAACCTTACCTATGGCGGCTGCACATACATGCCCGTCACACTGGTAACTCAATTACGAGTGGTGGACGAGGAGGCACACCCGTCACTTGTATGTCTGCCCCAAGCTAATCTGGGCCCTTATACAAGTATTGGGAAGGAAATGTTTCACATATAAGTAGTTCTACAGTAGTGAGAGTTGACAGTCAGGTAATAAAGGCCTTGCACATTTCTATCTCTTATGATATAGTAAGTTTTTGTTCAATTTATGACCTAATTAATGAGTGAGGCATTTTGACTTCCAGACTCAGATGAGCCCAAGAGTGACTAAAAAATCGTTTAAAAAATTTCAATTTTTTGGTGGAGAAAGATGACCAAGTGCATGATGTCCGTGCCAAATTTCACAGCATTTGGATGTCTGAGTAGCTCCCAGCAAAAAAGATAAATTTGGGGTTTGTGAAAAAGTTTACTGTTTGTGCACTGTTTGGACCCGATTTTTTTTGCTCAGAGCTACTCAGATGTCTAGATGCTTTAAAATTTGGCATGCACCTCATGCACCCAGTCATCTTTGTCCACAAAAAAATTCAGAATTTTTCAAACTTTTCTAGTATTATTTATGAATTTACTGTTCATCGTGTGTAGATGAGCCGGGCTCAGAATTGGATAGTTGCTAATTAATGGCCAACATAAAGTAAATACATTTTTATATTTATTATCCCCTTCTGCTTATCTTCTTGGTGTGTGTTAATTAATACGTCTACCAAGAGGAAATGTGTGATATCCTTATGTAGCAAGTTTTAATTAGACATTAATCGATTGCTTTAAATAGCTTGTTATCTATTCGTGTGGATTTGCCTTTATATAACATATGTTATTTGCAAGTAAGTATGCAATTAATGTATTTGGCCTATAAAAAGCGCAAGGTGTTAACTCATACCTATTATGCTCGTCATTCAAACAGAACCACCTCACTGATCAAACATGGATGTCAAATTAGCAACGATTATGTTCTTTGTGCTCCTCGGATGCCACGTGTTTTCCGTGCATACATATACTCCCTCCGTTCCTAAATGTAAGTCTTTTTAGACATTTCAAATGGACTACAACATATGGATGCATGTAGACATATGTTAGAATGTAGATTCACACATTTTGCTCCGTATGTAGTCACTCGTTGGAATCTCTAAAAAGACTTATATTTGGGAACGGAGGGAGTACATCTATCCTAGTAGTATATCACATAGACCAATATCTTGAGTTCTTGACGATCTCATCAAACACATGAGTTATGATGATGATTCATTCATTTAACTAAATGCCCATTAATGTCTTTCTTCATATATATCAGGTGGTCGCCAGATAGATGGCGGGATTGGAGTTGGAGCTAAGGCTTACCATGGTCCTCCGATAGTGTTGTGTGTGAAGAATACATGTGCCCATCACACATGTTGGTGTTGTGCAACACAGTGGCCCGGTGAACACTGCTATGACAGTCTAGATGATTGCGACAAAGTATGCCCGCATGCGCGTACACCATCATTACCGATGAATGAACATACCAAGTTTTAGTTCAGCCTGGCATCTAATGACGAGATGATTAAAATATCAATGATGAAAACCATTCAACGGGTGGGAACTAAAAAAATCACATATTTGATCTTATGTATTTAGAGTTTGAATGAATTGCACCTTCTTCATGATGTATGGATCTATCATTTTATTGACCGGGACACACAATTTTTTACTAATTTTCTAACAAAAGCGAGGAATCCGTAAATACAAGGATTCAATGAATTCCTTGATAATGGTCATGCGCATCGATTGATTCACATCCCATGTGTTTGCCCTCCTTTTTGAGAAGAAAAATGAATTCCTCCATCAAACAGTTTGTTTATGTTAATCCTGACTAATACTTACACCAATAATATAGGGAGCGTGATACTGAAATTATACTATGAGAAGGTGCTTCTGTCTACCAGTTTCTTCTAGTTTTGTAATCAACACTTATATATAGTTCCATATAGGTTAGTGCTATTTGCCTCCTATAATTAGAAAAACAATTTCGAGACGGCGAACGAGCGCAGCTGCACGGTTCAGAATTCAGGTTCTTCTTTTGACAGCATTGTGAAACTTCTGTTTACGTGCTTGCTCCTTTTATAAACGTGAGTCAGTTTGAGGCAGCACAAAATAAACTTGGCAATTACTTTGGGTCGCATATGGTTGCTCGGTAACAATAGTAACGACGTTAAACTTCGGCACGAAAAGATTAATCGGACCCGGACCCGGTCTCCTTATCCGGTCCAACCCAACCCAACCCAACCCCACCGGCCCGGCGGCCACCCGAAGAATAACAAATCCGCGACCGAATCCACCTCCTCCTTTCCTCTCCTCTCCTCTCCTTCGCCGTCCCCTCCCCAGCACGCGTTCCCCCACAAATTCCCCAAATCGAACCCCAGAGGCGTCGCGCGAGCTCCATCGCCGCCCCCTTCCGATCGATTCGATTCGGTTCGGCCCCCGACCGATCGCCGCCGGAGAAGAGGATCGCCGCCGCCATGTGGGCCGCGTCGTGCCTGGCGTCCTGCTGCGCCGCGTGCGCCTGCGAGGCGTGCCGCACCGCCGTCGGCAGCATCGGCCGCCGCTCCGCGCGGATCGCCTACTGCGGCCTCTTCGCGCTCTCCCTCCTCGCCTCCTGGGTGCTCCGCGAGGTCGCCGCGCCGCTCCTCCAGTCCATCCCATGTACGCCCCCTCGCCCTACCCTAACCTAACCCCCTTCCTCGCCCCGCGCTCGATCTGACTGCTTCCGGTCGTTCTCCGTTGCAGGGATCAACCACTTCCACAAGACGCCGGACCGCGAGTGGTTCGAGACGGACGCCGTGCTCAGGGTCAGCCTCGGCAACTTCCTCTTCTTCACCATCCTCGCCGCCATCATGGCCGGCATCAAGGACCAGAAGGACCCTCGCGACAAGGTGCACCACGGCGGGTGGATGGCCAAGATCTTCTGCTGGGTCGTCATCGTCTTCCTCATGTTCTTCGTCCCCAACGGGGTTGTCAGCTTCTACGGTGAGAAAACCCTTTCCCCACCACGCACGCAGCTGGTTGCAGTATACTCCGCCGCCTGATATCTGCCGCACATGGTGAACATAATCGTGGAGATACTAGGATGTGTAACATTTGGTTGAATGAAACCACCAATCGCCTAAATGAACGACAAGGCTTACACTTAAAAATAATAAAATCATAGGAGATATTGGTTGCCCCTTCCCTCAAAACTCCCGGAAACGTTTCTTCAGGGGGTGACTGTTTTGTTTTGCACTTCTGATTCTACCATGCACTGGAAAATGAAAGGATGAAAGGAAAAGTTTGTATGGGCACTGCTTGAACCAAACAATAATATCAGATGGGGATCACTGAATCAAAAGAACAGATGGTAAACTAATATGCAAAACAAATGTGGGACGTCAATTCTGTGTTATGAAGATATATACTAGGATCCTGATAATGATGGCATCAAGAAGAGAAGGTTGACCCTGATAATGATGCACTGGAAAATGAAAGGATGAAAGGAAAAGTTTGTATGGGCACTGCTTGAACCAAACAATAATATCAGATGGCATCAAGAAGAGAAGGTTAAACAATTGTGAATACACGGATATAGAAATTAGTCAAAATGTGATTGAGCTGTTGGCTAGACATTCTATTGCATTAGAAAGGTGTAAAGAAATGTTGGTGCTGTCAGTCGTGGTTATCGTTCTATGGAGTCTGCGTTGCAAGGCTGTTCTTACTAATATTTTCTGTCTCCCTTGACTTAACTAAATGTGAGCTGATTAGATTTGGATTAAAATTTGCTCCTGCTATCATAGACATCAACTGTTGCTGTCTATCTTTGCTTATTTGCTTGTTTAATAAAACCTGAGTAGGAATTTGGGATTGTACTGGAGGATTTATTTAATATTTTTTGAAAAACTGATACCCTTTTGCTGTCTTATGGTTTAATCTAGCTGTTCGTTTCTATACTGTTTCTTTAGGCAATATAGAACTCATAAACAATCGTCAATACTCTTGCCAATTGAAACTGTCAATACGTTTTGGACTAGTATTGTGCTATTTGCTTTACTGGAAACTGCGTTGTCATCATTATAAAAGTTTATTTTACTGAAGGTGATGCTTATTGTAGTTATATATTTCTGCAGAATCGATTTCCAAGTTTGGATCTGGACTGTTCCTTCTCGTTCAGGTTGTTCTTCTTTTGGACTTCGTGCATGGATGGAATGAGAACTGGGTTGCTAAAGATGAACAGTTCTGGTGGGTACCTTTCTTCGTCCTTCAGTTAGCTGTGTTTCCATTGGTTTAAGGATGCATCTTAGTTCTTTTCAAAATATATTTTTACTTACGCTTCATCAATGTAGGTACATGGCTCTGTTGGTTGTCTCGGTTGTTTGTTATATTGGCTCATTCGCTTTCTCGGGTCTACTCTTTCACTGGTTCACTCCATCGGGACAGGACTGCGGACTCAATATGTTCTTCATTGTCTCCACACTGATTCTTGTTTTTGTATTCGCTATTGTTGCGCTGCACCCAAAGGTATTCTTATTTTCACATTCTCCTACAACTTAGCTTTTCTTAGGGTCATGTTTGGTTGATCCATAATGTTTTTGCTCACTGCTATGCCATGAAAATCACATGATTGTGTTTGTGCATTATGGTAGTTGCTATGTAGATCTGCTCCTTAGATTTCTTTTAGGACTTATAGCTTCTAGTTGGGACACAAGCAATCGATGCTATTTGTCTATTATACATGTGCTGTGATAATTTTTTGGTTTATAAGGAGGACTAATTCGGGGTTTATGGTTTGGGCAGGTCAATGGAAGCTTGTTGCCTGCATCAGTAATAGGCCTTTACTGCACATACCTGTGCTACAGTGGACTCTCCAGTGAGCCAAGGGACTATGAGTGCAACGGGCTTCACAATCACTCGAAAGCTATGTCAACTGGTAGCCTTACGTTGGGATTATGTACCACCATCCTTTCTGTGGTTTACTCTGCTGTTCGTGCTGGCTCTTCTGCAACTGTGCTCTCAGCACCAGACTCACCACGCGCTGGTTGGATTTCCTTCTCTGGCCACTGAACCAATTAATCATGTAGTATGTGTTGCTACTTGCTAAACTCGCCAACGTTTTCTTCAGGTGCCGACAAGCCACTGCTCCCCTTCAGCAAGGCCGATGAGGAGGAAACCAAGGACGTGCCCAAGCCGGTGACATACTCCTACTCGTTCTTCCACCTCATCTTCTCCCTGGCAAGCATGTACTCGGCGATGCTCCTCACTGGCTGGTCGACCTCGGTCGGTGAGAGTGGAAAGCTTGTTGATGTCGGGTGGCCGTCTGTCTGGGTCAGGATTGCGACCCAGTGGGCAACGGCAGGTCTGTTCATCTGGTCCCTCGTCGCTCCCCTCCTGTTCCCAGACAGGGAGTTCTAGATCGACCTGGTTACCTGCTAGTGCATCATCCGTTTGGAGCCACCTACGTATCGTATCGAACGTGTTTCGGCTGTGATGGCTAAGCTGACTATCTGTATCTGGTCTGTAATATTGTGTGAGCAAACCCATGGCAAGGAGCTGGTGTTTGTGTGACGTTGTCGAGTGTGGTCTGCATAACGTGTGACCTAAGGCATTGTTGCCAGTATTTCAAGATACGGTCTTGGTTGTATATATATTGAAGTCGATCTATCTCTGTTTCATTGGTGTGTCCCGTAAATGCTAATGAATGAAATGCATCCGCTGTATGTTACTTTCATGAATTTGGTACTCTGAACAGACTCGCGCTATTTCTTTGATTGCATAGCTATTTTTTTTAACATATACGTACATTACGTGGAAGAAAGTGTTTATTGAGAAGTTAAAAATTCAGTCTCGGCTTATGAACTTGTCTTGCAATGCAACTTCTGATGGCAAAATGATTTATATAGATATATAAACAAGGGTAAAAACAGAGAAGTGTTTCTAGCTGACTAGATTAAAATGCGCTGACAGTATGATTCCCGGCCTCTAATTATGCATATTTACAATCTTCTGTGTGTCCTAATGAAGTTGGTTGTGATCAAAGAAACCACGGAGCCACACGCATACGACGCCGCGGCGAGCACGGCGGCGGCGCCCAGCAAGACGGCCTTCCACTGCCTCGTCGCCGCCAAGACTGCCGCGGCGGCAGCCACCGCAGCGAGCACGACGAAGGCCTTCTTCAGGGCGGTGTACCTGTTGACACTGTCCCTGCACCCCTTGCAGTGCACGACGTGCCGGAAGTACCTGTTGGTCGGGTTGGGCGCGTGCTGCGTGCCGAAGCCGCCCTTGGCCGGGAACGACGCGGAGATGCCCGCGGCGGCCCCCGCCGGCGCCTGCTCCACGACTGCCGGCACGGGCGGCGGCGAGATGGTGCTGTGGCCGAAGTAGTATGGCATGCCGTGGCCGGCCCTGTCCATCCACCGCCGGTACTCGGCCACCCAGGTGTCCGAGGAGCGGAGGTTGAGGTAGAGCTCCTTGGTGGGCACCTTCTCCCGGAGCAGCACCTCGTTCTGCGACGACAGGAACCCCATGTCCTGCTCGAACACCTTGCACGCGTTCTGGTGGAAGTACCATTTCGGCAGCACCCTCAGCAGCGGCGACCTCGCCGTCGACCCGAACCGGACGAGCAGCATCGACTTCCCCTGCCCCGCCGGCCGGCACAGGAACTGCGCCGAGAAGCACTGTTCCTTGCCGTCCTTGTCCACGAACTCGAGCGTGTTGGTGAGCACGCAGGGCGCCTCGAAGCGGAGCAGGTTGCGGAGGTGCGGCGCGCGCTCCCGCCACCAGTGGCCGGCGAAGCCCCGGGCGGTGCGCTCGGCGACCTCGAAGGCCAGCGGCTGCGCGTCCTCCCGCTTGGCCGTCCAGTCGGTGCGGTCGTGCGAGATGGGCACGTGCGCAGGGTCCATGAGGTTCTCCAGCAGGATGGAGTGGTCGTAGGGGAGCTCGTGCACCGTGGACAGGTCCGTGAACCCCGGCCGCGCGTACGGCTCGAACCACGGCAGCTTCTTCGCGTCCGGCGGGGTCGCCGGCGACATCCACACCCACACCACCCCCTGCGAGTCCCGCACCTCGTAGTTGCGCGCGCACGCGTTCCGCGGGATCTTGGCGCCCTCAGGCAGCTGCACGCACATCGTCAGTTGGCACCATCATCACATACATGAATCAAGCATTGAATTTTCTCATGCGTTTGCGCTGATCCAAGAATGAAATTGATTCAAACCTGTGGGATCTTGACGCACTTGCCCTGGCCGTCGAACTGCCAGCCATGGTAGAGGCACTCCAGCTTGCCGTCGACGAGCTGCCCTTCTGACAGCTTGGCTAACCTGCAGACCGATCGGCCATGTTTGGATCATGTGAGTCAGTCAGTTAGAGCATACAGGCAGATTGATGATGATGGCTGGCATGGCAGGCGCAGCGCAGGTGATGGATACCTGTGCGGGCATCGGTCCTCGTGGCAGCGGAGCACGCCGTCGGCGTCGCGGTAGAGCACGAGCTGGCGGTCGAAGACGGTGAGCGGGAGCGCCGCGTCGTCGGGCACCTCCTTGGACAGGTACAGCGGGTACCACTCCTCCCGCCAGTCGTACCTCCCGGCCGCCTCGCTCCCCTCCCCCTCCTTGGGGAGCAGCACGCCGTCCTCCTGCGCGCCGGCCTCCTCCACCGCCGCCGCCCAGCACCTCCCGACGGCCCGGCGCCTACCCCTCCCAACACCGACCCCCTGCCACCGCACGCCACGCGCTGGGCTCGTCGCCGCGGACGAGATCTTGAGCGCGGCGGAGGAGACCGCGAGGAGGAGGGAGGGGCGTGGCAGCGCGGTGGTGGGAGGCGGAGGAGGCGTCATGTCTGGTCTGGTCTGTGGTGGTGGTGGTGGTTTGGTTGGCGCACAGAGCTCGCCCGCTCGACGCCCCGGATAAAAAAACTGTAGAGGCCTCGTGGGTTTGCATGCAGGCACACGACTCTTTGCTTCCCGCTACGTTACACGTACGTGAGACTCCCGAGAGCTTCTGGCGAGTTACCTGTGTCCAAACTGGCGAGTGAGTTTCACACGCATCCGGGACGAATTTGACATTATGCGACAAGTTCAAAATTATTCCACGGACAGAGTACGTGAATGACCAAACAAAGAGCGACCTATCAGGAAGTGACCATAACATTTACGGCCAAATCAGCACTCTATTGAGATAAACGTCCATGTTTGAGGTGCCTTGTACTCTTGGTGAATACATTTATAATAGATATGGTCTTTTTTGAGAGAAAAAGTAATACAATACATCCTTGCGCCTGAATATGGTATTCTTTTCCTCTTGGATTTGCTAATTCTTAATTGTTTGAATTAGTTAAATTTTGATTAACATTACACTCGTCAGTTGTGTGGATATTCTTTCGGATTTTTTTCATTACCCACATTTTATCATTTCATAGTGCACCTTTTACGCTGTTTTTAATACATTTTGTGTTCCAGTTTTGCTCTTTTCCACTCAAGTACAGCCGCTGGCACCCAACTACATTTGCATATCCTTATCGGCCGGGCGCAACTACAATTGCATATCTCGGTCAGCCCCGCAACTATAGTTACACATATCTCATTAGTCCCACACCTACAGTTGCACGTCCCTTGTTGGACATGCGTGAAAGAAGAAAAAGAAGTAGAAAACGCAACAAAGAAAAAAAAAGAAAAAGCAAAACATCATATATTGATGCCAGTTGGGGTGAAATTTAGCTAAACCAATCAACTGAGATCTAGCCACACCCATATGCTTTTCATCCTAAATTTAGCTAAACCAATCGCCATCTAAGGGAGACAAGGGTGCGGAAGAAGGTGGGTTGAGGCGGGGGAGGCGACCGAGAATTGCATTGATGACATTCTAGGGTTTGGGACAGGATGGCCAAAGGCTCATGATATGGCTTTTCGGTCCAAAGGCCCAACCAAGAATCTTAATGAAAATATAGACATTTTTTTAGGGGAATGAAATATAGACATATTAATATACTCCAACAATTACTAAATTATGTTTCAAACATAAAAGGTTGGGAGTTTTTAAGCTCGGCCCAACCTAGAATTTTAATGAAAATATAGACATATTATTGTATTCCAACAGTAACTAAATAATGTTTTAAATACAAAAGCGATGGGCATTTTTAAGCACGGCCTAACGAATTCTCTTGTCTAAAATAAAGTAGAGGCACTACCATCCCTCCTGTTCACATAACTTTTTGCTAAACAAAATAAAAAAATTCAAAAAAAATTCCAACTTTGTGCTTTGACTTTTTTGTAAGGCGAATTTGTGATATGATATGTATGTCGTGACAACAAATATAAATTATAAGTGGACTGCTCGCGAGGTCAAACACTCCTTCATGAACAGCAAAATGAAAAATGGTAAATAAATTAGAAAGTTCTGATTTGTTTTGGCAACAAACAATGAAGGCCCGCTTGGAATCGGTATAGATTGTACGACCGGATTAAGTTTAGATGCGTATAATACCGGCCACAGCGTGACTTCTGACTGGAAAAAAAATGACGCCTAGAGGTGCGTATCATTTTACGGGGGTATTCAGGGGCCAAACGATAATCCAAGCGGAACCTGAAGAGTTGTCTACATCCATACCAATTTCCGTGAGAAAACATTCCTAAATGTTTTGGGCAGAAAAATGCTCAAAAAAGACTTTCTTAAAGAATTTTGGAGCATTAATTTTTTGGGTTAATTAGATAAATGTCACTCTAATTCTGTCGATTCAGAAAATTACCACTGCAATTTACAATCTCCGAAAAATGCCACTTCAACGCACTAAGTAAAACATATGGGAGAGGCATTTTTCGGAGTTTTAAAATTGCAGTGGCATTTTTCTGAATCGCCAGAATTGTAGTGGCATTTATCTAATTAACTTTTTTGGGTTAATAATTAACTCTAATGTTTTTTCCATAGCATAGGAATACTTTTTCTTCATGAAAATTTGCATGTATATAGATAATTTGTCAATGTTTATTGCCAAAAAACCAGATTTGTTTTATATTTTACTACTCTCGCAGTCCCAAAATAAGTGTCTTGAGCTTAGTACAAATTTATACTAGAGCTAGTATAAAGCTGAGACACTTATTTTGAGACGGAGGGAGTAGTTTTTAAATTGTAATGTTCATCACGGATGCATTTGAGCTCACGAGCACAAGAACACTTTGTCTGCATCTGCAGTGCCGGCCCAGCCAGAGCCAGCCCCAGATGAACGAACACCACGGGTCCATGCAGAGCCAGGCCCATCCCCTCATCATCGCTCCATCACGACGAAGTCCAGGCTTTCCCTTTAATCACTCCGTAACAGTGCTCCCGCATCGATCACCCAAGAACTGTTCCAGCGTGTACAGCGGCGCTCACTTCTCTGTAGCAGAAGAGACACGATCGCATCTGTCCATCATCCGATGTCCATCTGTCACTGCTGCATCTAGTATGAACTACTCCTCTGTCCAATAATTTTTTTTTGAAGCTTCCTCTGTCCTATAATAGATGACCATTTTTAACACTAACCTAGCGTAAAAAACGTTTTTATATTATGAAAGGAGAAAGTGCGTATGATCCATTACATCTGTGGCTAGTCTCTTGCGGCCAAATTAATTGGCGTCGCCGTCCATGTTAGTCGATCCATCGGCATCAACGCCGCCTGCCTCGGTTTTCTATCTGCGCTCCTCGCGTCGCCGGCAGGGCTCAGCCGGAAGGAAGCGGAGACAAGTGTGGCTCCGGCGGCTCTTTCTTTCTGGCGTGCGAGCCACTGTTTCCTTGGACGGCAACGCGCCCAGGCGCCGTGGCGACCAGTATGACTCGCGGGAGTCGTGGCCACAGGATCGGGCGGGTCTGCGTCCGTGGTCCGGGCGGCACGGTGGCCTCGGCACAAGCCTTCCGACGAGAGACCAACGTCGCACTCGCGCGCACAAATTTGACGACTCCTCTGTAGGTTTTACACATGCTGTTCAAGAATTTCTCGGGCGTCGGAAACGGGAGGTTCTTAAGAAACCGTCGAGCGTACGCGGTGAAATTCCGTAACGTGTGTGTTGGTCGTGACCAGACGTACGGGCGCGCGCGAGGCAGGGTGAACAGCGCGGTACGCGCGTTAAAATACATTGGGAAAGGACGACGTACGGGTTCTCCGTGGCCGCTCGGCGACGCGGCCAGGCTACTGCGGTGGCAGGCAGCAGGCTACAGTGGTAGGTGTAGCCCGTCGCACGCAAGTAAAATCACACGGCAACTCGCGGGTGTGTACATGCGTGATCATGATAAAAGGGACAAAGGGACAAACGGACAACTCGCGGGAGGCCAACTCCACCGCGCGACCACATCTTGTCCGGACCCGTCCGTTTGGGGTAAAAGGGACAAACAAGTCGGCCCAGCGCGCGACGGTCTGAACCCATCCTGTCCGTTTTGTGTCCGGGCCAACCCATTTCGAGCGCAAACTTGCGCCGGATTTGGGTCGCAACGGATAACAAACAGACGTGTGTCTCGTCCGCGTTGGGGCCGCGTGGCAGACGGCCACCTACCTTGTTGTGGTGGCCGCACGGCAGATGCCAAGGAATGGCTAAAGAGAGGAGGAGGCTCGAGGGCACTGGTGGGCTCCAGAGGCGGGGTTGGCATGAGCGGGCGCGGGACACCGGACATACCCAGGTTTGGGGCTCTTCGGAGAGATACTACCCTTAGTCCTGCGAGTGTAGTTTGATGTTCGATAGTACAGTGTTGCTCTTGGAGCTGTATGGGAGAGGAAGGGAGCTGACCAAGGCTTAGGCTGCCCCTTCTCTCTGGGGTGGCTGTTTTGGTGGCAAGTTGCTTATTTGTTCCTGTTCTCTACATATATCACATACCACATGCCCCTGTATGCGTGGGCTTCTGGGGGCTTTATAGACCAACCCCCAGGGTTACAATGGTAATATTTCAAGTTGGTGGGTTCGAGTTGTCGACGTCCGGGAACCCGGGCTGGGCCCCGCCGGGGGCTTGTGGTTCGCCGGGTTCCCCTAGGTGCGGGCCCCGCATGCCTAGGGGGACCGTGCGCCGTCTTGTCGATCGTCAGGGTAAGGCCGAGTTGAGTCGTGTACAGTGATGCCCCGTCAGGTCGCCGCTTGCTGCTGTCAGCGGCGAGGGCGGGAGCACTGTTGCCACGCCAGTCCTGGTCAGCGGGTAGGTGAGGGGCACTGTTGCCACGCTCCGGCTGACCATAGGCATTGGTGGAGGCACTGTTGTCTTGGTCATCGGTGATTGAAGTCTCGTCCCATCATACGGCCTGGATGGGACGGGAGCTGACCCGTGGCTGGATTGCGGTGCACGCCAGGGGTGGGGTCGGCTTGTTGGGGAAGCCTTGCTTGCGTCGGGTTGCACTACAAAAAAAAGACACATCCGTGACATTTTGGGCGAACGAATTTTTTTCTGTCATACATATGACACTTCTATGATGATAATTGTGACAAAACCCGATATCGTCATAGATGTGGTGGGCTCCTACTTCTATGACAAAAAATCATGACAGAAAATGGGCTTTTCGTCCTGGGCGGGCCGGAGACGCAGCTACATGACATTCTTTGGGTCGTCCATGACGGAAAAAACCGTGGTAGAAGCGAGGGGGAGGAAAATTTCGGGGAGTTGCCGGTTAAGGTGGGAGGTCGGGGTTGGAGCGATGCGCGTTTCTATCGTACGTATACGCGTGTGTGCGAGGCGTTGGCTCTAACTGAAGCCGAGCGAGGTGTTGGGCTCTAACTGAACCCGAGCGATTGCACTGCAGGCTACGCGTTACTGAACCCGAGCGATCGACCGATGACTGTTAACTAAACCCGATGGAGCGATTCCTTCGCTATTGCTGCTAACTGAAGCCGATCGATGCTGCCTCTGAGATGAA
>NC_041391.1:663100894-663117359 GCF_002162155.2 Triticum dicoccoides | reverse complement strand
CGACCGTAGCGCTCCAACACAAGTCCGTTTCGTCCGTTTTGCAGTATGCCACACCCCTCCCGATCAACAGGACCCCCGTTTCGACCGTAGGAGGTCCGTTTCGTCCGTTTTGCGCTACGCCACACCCCTCCCGATCAACAGGACCCCCGTTTCGTCCGTAGGAGGTCAGTTTCCTCCGTTTTGCGGTACGCCAGGCCTCGTTTCCATCGCCTGTTCCGTCCAAGCCGGTTGGCTCCCACGCGTTCCGTTGCCTCCCGATGAACACGACGCATTCCGTTGCCTCCCCATGAACACGAGGCATTCCGTTGCCTCCCCATGAACATGACGCATTCCGTTGCCTCCCCATGAACACGAGCCCTCGCCGTACGTATGCTCGACTAGGCGTTTGAGACCCCGCCCGTATGTACACATACGTGGCCATATTTTCTTTCTTGCACCCTGGCCGTTGTACGTACGTGTACATGCTACATGCGCGCCTCTACTACGACACGTGCGCGCCTCTACATCGACCAGTATGTACGTACACGTTCGCGACCAGGATGACAATGCTATGTACGCTTCGACCAGATGGGTCCCGACTGTCAGACACTTCCTTGCCTGCGAAGATGTAGCTGGTGGGTCCCAGTAGTCAGAGGGGCGAATTGTTTTTTTTTGCCCAGACGCACTTCCTTGCGTGCGAAGGTGTAGCTGGTGGGTCCCAGCAGTCAGGGGGGAAACGTTTTTTTCGTGAAATATGGTGGCCCGTCCGGTGGGTCCCCGCTGTCAGGTGAAGGAATAATTATTTTGCGCGTAATAAGGGGGCACTTCCTTGCTGCGGCCGTGGACCCAGCTGTCAGCCTCTCCACGTACAGTCCACGTCCGATGAAAGCCGTTCTTTGACCACGTTGACCAAGCCGCGCCGAGAGCACCAGGGCGGTGGACGAAGGCAAGGCCTAGGAAGGGGATGACGCGGAGCCGGGGAAGACGCGGTAGTGGATGCCCATGCGTAGAGGAGTACGAGGGTTCACTGGTTCGCGGCGGTGTGAGGCTGCCGTCACCGCAGAATAATAGGGGATGTGGGTGAGTAGAGGGATGGCCTGGCCACCGGTGGGAGTAGTAGGGGGCGGTGAGGCCTCCGCCGCATCGCAGCCGGCCATGGGAGGCAGGAGCACGAGGCACGACCGGCGCTGGTTTGGGCGGCTGAAGCAAGAAGACCAGAGGTTGAAGAAGCACTACGGCCATTGGATGGACATCGTACGGTCACTGGAGCTAGAATCGTGCATATTGACTAAGTTGACAAAGCCCTCCGTCCCCGTCAACTTAGTAGGCCCACAAGTCAGCCTGCCACTATACTGGATCCCAGCTAACAGGGGGAGTATTCATTTTTTTGTGCGTAATAAGGAGGCACTTCCTTGCGTGCGAAGATATAGCTGGTGGGTCCGAGCTGTTAGCGGCGGTAACGTTTTTTCCCGAAATACTGAGGCCCTTTCGGTGGGTCCCTGATGTCAGGTGGACGAATCATTATTTTGCGCATAATAAGGAGGCATTTCCTTGCGTGCGGCCGTGAACCCAGCTGTCGGCCTCTCCACGTACAGTCCACTTCAGATGCATGTCGGTCGTTGACCATGTTGACCAGGCCGCGCCGAGAGCACCAGGGCGGTGGACGACGGCGAGGCCTAGAAAGGGAACGACACGGAGGCAGGGAAGACTCGACAGTTGTTTCCCATGCGGAGGGGAGTACGACTGAATGAGGGTTTACTGGTTCGTCTGCCGTCGCCGGAGAATAACAGCAGGTGTGGGTGAGTAGAGGGATGGCTAGGCCAGCGATGGGAGTACGATGGAGCGGTGAGGCCTGCACGACAGGACAACCGGCCGCAGGGAGGAGGGAACAGGCAGTCCCGCCGGCACTTGTTTGAGCGGCTGGAGCAGGAAGAGCAGAGATTGAAGAAGCACGTCGGCCGTTGGATGGACATCCAACTGTCACTGCTTGTGTGTCAATATTTTTTTTAGGAAAGCCTCAAATCTGTGGAAAACAGCATACAACCCATCTGCCATTATTTCTAATAATTGATAGCCCATTTGCTAATTCTTAATATTTTTTTGGAGCCCATATTATTTTTGTTAGCATTACAGCCCATATTGTGGCCACGGTTAAAAAATTATACGAAATTTTGCATATTTCGGTGCGGTCCGAACTGTTTTTAATCCCGAAATTTCGACTCACATTCAAACTGATTTTAAAAATAAATGTATATCAATATAAAATCCAACAAATTCTCCACGCAGAAAAATTAATGTAATTTAAAATCTTGAAATGAAAAAAATTATATTTGAAACTAATTGCCGGTTTGATGTGTTTTTAAAATGTACATCCCATTTCTCATTACTGATGGGCCATTTTCTCGGCCAGCCGAATGAAAAGCTCTCCTCGTCTTGAAAGATTTGCAGCCCAACAGGCTTGACAAAGCGACTTAATTGGCAAATCACAAAAAAACTGGGCTGTGGCCGTGGACCCAGCTGTCAGCCTCTCCATGTACAGTACTCTTCCGATGGAAGTCGTTCCTTGACCATGTTAACCACGCCATGCGGAGAGCACCACGGCGGTGGACGACGACGAGGCCTAGGAAGGGGACAACATGGAGCCGGGGAAGACGCGGCAGTGGAAGCCCGCGCGGAGAGGAGTACGAGGGTTCACTGGTTCGGCTGCGGTGTGAGGCTCCCGTCGCCGCAGGGCCTGGCCAGCAATGGGAATAGTAGGGGGCGGTGAGGCCTCCGCGGCAACACAGCCGTCCACGGGAGGCAGGAGCATGCGGCACGACCGACCCTGCTTTGGGCGGCTGGAGCAAGAAGACCAGAGGTTGAAGAAGCACTACGGCCGTTGGATGGACATCGTACGGTCACTGGAGCTAGAATCGTTCATATTGACTAAGTTGACAAAGCCCTTCGTCCCCGTCAACTTAGTAGGCCCACAGGACAGCCTCCCACCAAGGTGGGTCCCAGCTAGCCAGGGGAGTATTCATTTTTTTGTGCGTAATAAGGAGGCACTTCCGGTGGGTCCGAGCTGACAGCGGGGGGACCATTTTTTTCACGAAATATGGTGGCCCGTCCGGTGGGTCCCAGCAGTCATGGGGAAACGATTTATTTCGCAAAATACTGGTGGCCCGTTCGGTGGGTCCCCGCTGTCAGGTGGAGGAATAATTATTTTCAGCGTAATAAGGAGGCACTTCCTTGCGGCTGCCGTGAACCCAACTGTCAGCCTCTCCACATACAGTACTCGTCCGATGGAAGTCGGTCGTTGACCACATTGACCACGCCGCGTCGAGAGCACCACGGCGATGGACGACGGTGAGGCCTAGGAAGGGGACGGCGCGGAGCCGGGCCACGGGAGGCAGGAGCAGGCGGTAGCACAGCCAGCCACGGGAGGCAGGAGCAGGCGGCACGACTGGCGCTGCTTTGGGCGGCTGGAGCAAGAAGACCAGAGGTTGAAGAAGCACTACGGTCGTTGGATGGACATCGTACGGTCACTGGAGCTAGAATCGTTCATATTGACTAAGTTGACAAAGCCCTTCGTCCCCGTCAACTTAGTAGGCCCACAAGTCAGCCCAACATTATGGTGGGTCCCAACTAGCAGGGGGTAATCATTTTTTGGGCGTAATAAGGAGGCACTTCTTTGCGTGCAAAGATATAGCTGGTGGGTCCGACCTGTTAGTGGGGGGAACGTTTTTTTCACGAAATACAGAGGCCCTTCCTGTGGGTCGTAGCTGTCAGGTGGAGGAATCATTATTTTACGCGTAATAAGGAGGCATTTCCTTGCGTGCGGCCGTGGACCGAATTGTCAGCCTCTCCACGTACAGTCTACTTCCGATGGATGTCGTTCATTGACCATGTTGACCAGGTCGCGCCGAGAGCACCAGGGTGGTGAACGACGACGAGCCCTAGGAAGGGAACAACACGGAGCCAGGGAATACTCGGCAGTTGTTTCCCACACGGAGGAGTACGAGGGTTTACTGGTTCGTCTACCGTCGCCGGAGAATAACATCATGTGTGGGTGAGTAGAGGGATGGCTAGGCCAGCGATGGGAGTACGGTGGGGACGTGAGGCCTGCGAGGCAGCATAGCCGGCCGTGGGAGAAGGGAGCAGGCAGTCCCGCCGGCGCTTGTTTGAGCGGCTGGAGCATGAAGAGCAGAGATTGAAGAAGCACGACAACCGTTGGATGGATATCCAACAGTCACTGCTCTCGTGTGTTGACTAAGTTGACAGGGCGTTGCGTGTGCGTCAACCTATTTTTTATGAAAGCATACACGTCAACCTGTAGTAGACGCACAAGTCAGCCTCAAATCTGTGGAAAACAGCATACAACCCATCTGCCATTATTTCTAATAATGTACAGCCCATTTGCTAATTCTTAAGATTTTTTTGGAGCCCATCTTCTTTTTGTTAGCATTACACCCCATATTGTGGCCACGGTTAAAAAGTATACAAAATTTTGCATATTTTGGTGCGGTCAACTATTTTTAATCCAGAAATATCGATTCCCATTCAAACTATTTTGAAAAATAATTTATATAAATATAAAATCAAAATAATTGTCCACGCATAAAAATCAATGGAATTTAAGATCTTGTAATGAAAAAAATGAAACTAATTCCCGGTTTGATGTATTTTAAAAATGTACAGGCCATTTCTGGGCAAACCTAATGAAACTCTCCTCGTCTTGAAACATTTGCAGCCCAGCAGGGCCGATAAAGCAAGTAGGCCTTGTTTGGGTATTTCTTAAAAAAAAATAGAACTGGGCTAGCCATTTTCAGCAAGGATAAAACACAACTGGGCTCATGATGTAGTAAACATAAATAAAACCCTGGATAGACGGGCCACAGCCCCTGCACAGCCCCGTTGTTACCCTGATCCGTCGCTAAAACTAGTATAAATAACAACTGCTTGTTCCTCATTGTCTAAAAAAAACTGCTTGTTCCTCAAAAAAAAAACTGCGTGACTTGCTGGGTCCCTGGTGTCAGCCGCTCGTAGTGTAATTCTCTCGTTTATTGACTACGTTGACGATGGCGTGAGCCCCAGATGTCCAACCATTAGGAGGAACCATATTTTTGGGCTTGTACTATAGAGGCACTTGCTTGCGTACTGCCATGACGCTCGTGGGTCCCTACTGTCATCCTCTCCATGTACAGTCATCTCCTTGTTCCTCACAGTTGTTGACGACATTGACAACACAAGAGGGCGGCGCACCGCGCATGGCGAGCGAACCAAGGCCACAAGGCGGAGGACGACGACGAGGCCTCGGACGGAACGAACAGGAGCCGTTGAATATGCGCCGGTCCAGTCGCAGGCGGAGGGGAGTACGAGGGTTGACTGGTGGGGGTGATGGGGGCTAGTCACTTGGCTTCTGTAATGCACAGTGAGCTCAAGCAGCCGGTGTGAGTGATGTTATTTTCCCTTGGTTGTGATTTGTTACAATATTTCACTCTAAATTAAACGAATGGCAAGCCATTTGCCTTGTTTCAAAAAAAAAATATGACAGTCACAGCCGAGTTGAAAAGGGCAGGAACATCTAACTCCAGCTTACAAACTGTACAAAAGCACGAGGGTTGATTGTTCATTAGGTTTACAAAAAAAACCAGATTGAAAAGGGCAACAACATCTAACTCCAGCATTGTTTTCGGCAGTCACAGTCAAATGGATAGGTCAGGTCCATAGAATGAACATCCTGGAACATAAAATTTACTGGATTATGACCACAATATGTTGTAAATAGAAGCCCGACACGTTCAGAAGCTCTTTTGCCCACCTGAAACTCCTTTTTTTGCTCTTCGACATACCCATCCATCAAAACCATGCTGCTGATAAACTTAAGCCTGATGGACAATAGTAACCTCGCATTTAGCAGGAAGAATGTGACAAATCTTGTGTTTGCACGGTTGGCTACATATCGTTCTAGCGTTATTGTCTTCAATCGAATCTCATGAGAAGTGAGAAAATCCCGATGCTTACGAATCCACCGACTGGTTATAACTTTCTTACCCCGTCCTGTTGCCTAAATAGACATGAAAATTGAAAATAGTTAAGGTCTAAAAGAAGAGTGTCGAAAGAGCAACAGCCGAACGGTTAATTCTAGTACACTATATGCGGGCTTCCAATGTGCGTGAAATTATCACCTTTATATACAACTTCTCCAGACATGGAAAGCATTGCAGCAAGCCAATAATCTTGTTCAGATCAAAACTATTCATTTGGATATATAGGATCTTGACAGAATCCAGCACCATTGATAGGCCATCCATGGAGAAACTCTTCATTGAGCATAGAACATAATATTAGTACAAAATGTGTACTCCAAGATGATATATAAATTATGCGCAGAAATTTAAAATGCAGCATATGGTTACAAGTGTAGATGATAATATAAAGTACCTGAAGAACTGTGGAGCCAAACACCATATTGAAATGAGCACAAAGATCATGTATTACACCCAAGGTCTCCAGTTTAGGCGCAGAGAGGACAGTTATTTGCAACGGTGAATAACTAGAATCAAGGATCAACCTTTGAAGTGAAGGGGCATCTTGGATGATGAGCTGCCTTCCGTCAAAAGAAATTCCAATTCTTACAAGGTTAGGCGACTTTATTTGGAGACAACCGATTCTAACTGTGAAAACAAGCACCAAGCACTCCAGCGCATGGCAACTGGAGTGGATGATGCTGTGCAATGAGGCCTCCGATATACGAACCCGCACAAGTGAAAGTTCCTTGAGAAATGGGAGTCGAAGGTTTAGTACCAGATTGTCTGGAAGGTAGCACATCGCAAAGGTGGCGGTGTGGAGAGAGGAGGAAAACCGCGAGATGGACATCGGTGCTGAGGGCACAAGTTCATGGCGTTCTGTATGTGGTATGTGATTTCTAGGGGAATAGTAGAACTCAAGCAGCTGTAGTTCTGTGAATTCAGGGGATTTCAGCTAGGCGTCCACCGTGCAGGGCATGGTATGCTTGCTCAGGTAGCATGACGGGATGCAGAGGCTTTGAACGGAGCCCTGGTGGGAGGAGATGATGGCTCTGGGGATTTCAAAATCATTGAAGAGAGATAGCTGACGAAAGTCGAGATTAAGGGGCACGGCGCGCCATAGAGGGTGCCACCGAATTGAGAGGACTTGGGTGTGACAGCAATCCTTGGTGGGGAGAAGCGAGATGATCTCCCCAAGGACGGCGTCCGGGAGATCGCTGATGCGGTCCACCCGAGATTCTACGGGTTCCTGGGATCCAGTGGGGGCGGGGCGCCGCTTCTCCCCGCGCTGCCGGGTGCGGGATCTACAACAGGCGTCGCCGCCGGCAGGAGCCTCATCTTCTTGGCGCTGGGGTCAGCCGACTCCATTTTCCTCGAGGGCGTCGCGTCGCGCTCACGGATTTGAGCATAGTAACGAATGACGAGCCTAGTTGTAGTGCGAGCGAAGAAGAAGGGGAGCTGGGTTTTTTTTGTAGGAGTGAGGAAGAAGGGGAGCTGGGGTTTTCTGTAGGAGTGAGGTGAGGAATTTGGGGGTACGATTGGAGCGAGCTGACGTGAGGTGGGTGGGAGCTAGGAGGAAGAAGAGCACCTAGGTTTTTTTTGTGGGGGAGGGGGGTGTGCTGGGTGTGGGTAGCACATTTTGAATTGATTTTACTATTTACTAGTGTGGATTGGCTATTTTGTCTTGGGCCCAGAGAAACAATTACTACTAGTATAGTGGAGACACTCTACAGCTACCCAGAAAAACAATTACTACTAGTACAGTGGAGACACTCTACCGCTTCTGGATCCTTCTAGGTCATTGAAACATCTCCCTCTACTGAATGCCGTTATAATTTTGTTCACCGACATGTGGGCCATGCAGCGGGCGGGCCCAAATTCCATCCACCAAATTAGCAGGCAGTATGCAGGCGGAGAGTCACCCCGGTCGTAGCGCGGCAGTAACGAGCCGTCGTATCACAAAACCCCACCTCCCCGCAGTCTAAGTTTGACGGACGAAGCAACCATCATTTCACTCCTCGTTGAATCCACTTCTCCCTCACTGTCTTCAAGAAAGGCAACACTCGCATCTGCCACTGTTCTTCTCTGCCAACGAAGGGAAGGTAAGCGGATCCGTGATGTTGGTATATTTTCGTTCAGAGAAAAAAAAGAACTTTTGCAAAGCAGTAACCGATCCTCACTCTCTTTTTTGTTTCATTGTCATTGCGATTGTGTTTTCCTTTCAGTGGTCTCCTAGTATTCGTCAGTTTCATGATGGACCAAGGAGAACCAGGCAAAGATCTACCGATATTGGAGCAGACGCGGGAGGCTGATCCCCACGAGACAGAGAGCTCCAAGAAGATGGAGGCAACCATCGAGCCGACCCCAGATACGCTCACGGCCACTACTGAGATGGTCAACGCCCCGTTTGAGGTTACAGCCCCCGTGGCACTGCAGGAGCAGTTTTCCCCCTTCGAGGATGTGTCCCCCCCTGCTGAGCTGCCCAAGGTGATTTCCTTCTTTGCCGATCTCGATTGTGGTTTTTCATCTAAGTATGTGGTGATTTTTTTTAGAAAAGGAAGTATGTGGTGATTAGTAATGCAAAATTTTATTAGCTTCGATGCCATGCTAGACATAGTGGTTTAAATAACTTGTGGTTCTTATACTGAAAAGTAATTCAGAATTTGTTTCTGTTTCAATTAGAGCCCTGATGCAGACAAGGATTGTGTGGTTGTGCATGTCACTCGCTATGAGGCGGACGACCTGAATATACGCACTGGGAAAACAGAGTTCTTAGGCTGTTGGATCCTGGAAGCCATATGCGGTTATACCAATGAAGAGTTGTATTCCAGCCTCACTGTTGTCAGGCGTGTTTTCCAGGGTGTACTGAAGCACAAGAAGTTCAAAGCTACTCCTTCATTTGTGAGGCATACTATTCTTGTCAAGCTTATGCAGGAAGATGACGTGGCATGCCTCCACAAACAAGTTTATCAGTGGCAAGGCCACAAGGTTGTCTTCATGAAGGTTCACAGGATTGAGCTGCTGCGGGATGTCCTCGATGATGTTCATGGCAAGGTCCGTCTTGTATCCAGCCCAAATTAGATCGAGGCATGAAATAGTTGCCCCAGCTAGTGTTTAATAGTAGTTTGGATTGTGTCTAATTATCCGAACCTTGCCTGTTATCGACCCCTCTGGGGCTAGTGCTCTGTTTGAATCCGTCTATGGGAACTGTTGCTACTTTTGTGTGCCCGTGAATCATGTGAGAACCATCGTAATTGTTGCTGAAACAGATGCGTCCTCACTAGTTTTTTCATGAATATGGCATGGTAAGACATAAGTTGTCACGGTTTATCATATGAGCAGTGTGTGTTTTGATGAAATAGAGCACTCGTTCGAGAACCGTGCGCCGACGTATACACAAGTACTTGTAAACACTGTTGGTGCTACCCCACTTGTAAGCAGTTGTGCAAAACACGGCACATTGGCTCAGCTCGCTTCAACACTAGGCTATCGACTAGCTAACAATCAACAATCTGCTGTCTGACATATAAGCAACTACTATGTATCTTGTTACGGTGGTTCGTGCAGTTAATTGAGGCCACAATGTAATAAATTCCAAACGTTCACACGCTAGTCCAGCGCTCATGTGGAACACTCACAATTAAACTCGTCTTCATAAAAATCTTGAAAAACACAAGTTAAGCAATTTTATACATCTCAATGATTCATAGAACATAACAAGCATATACTAGTTCACAGCAAAAGACAAAGTTGTGAGAAGGTTTACAAATCAGGAAAAAACAAGTAAGGCTTCTCTGAGCAAAGGGCCTCCCGGCAGGCTTAAATTTCCTGGAGTTCACTCTGGTTTTTTCTTGTTGCCACCATCCAGGGTTAGGTTATCTCATTCCAGAATAACCAACTATAATTGTGGTCTCAACTGGAATGCTGAACTGAACCATGCAGTGTACTGACCAGCTGAAATGCTTGTGCATTCCACTAAATTTAAGCATCGCTATTTGCAGAAATAAGCAGACCACAATGCCTCTTGTCCGCGCACCTGTCCAAAAAACCGTCGTGCAGCCGTGCCAGCTAGTCCTCGGTCCATGGATGAACTGGTAGAACGTGCATTCCGGACTAGGATGCAGTTGTTTTCGCTCGTCCCTGCACTGCAATCAGGAAGTAAAACGTACGAATCAGCTTCTTTTAGATTGTGTTGGTCATTCTACCTTAGTTACTACCAATGTAGGGATACCTTGAAGACGGGAGGTTAGACGATGGCAACGAGGGATAGCCATCTCATTTTGCGCAGTTGTACTAAAATTGAGGTGTGTACTTTTGATTGCGCGGATAGAAACGATACGGAGACAAACATCCCGAAACGATATGGAGACAGACATCCCTGTTTGCGCAAATACGAAATATGGTTATTTAAACAGTGACACATATTACTACTTTCCCCCGTTTCCTCTTAGAACCAAGTCCTAGATTCATGCTACAGCTTTCCCACTTTCTTCCCTATTTGAACCAACGCTTTGAGTTCACTGTATGAACTAGCTTTACTTCTAATAATAGTAGAAGTCTAGGTGGCTTTGTAACAGCGGTCGGAAGTAGAAAAGGATCCACACGAAGGGGGAAGAGCTGGGGCAGTAGAGCAAGGCAAGTTTTGAAGGAATATATACCCGAGGGTCGTCGGCATGTGGCAAAGACAGCGTCGGGAGGCCGCATCTTGGCCACAATACCGCAGGGAGGAAGAAGGGGTCGGAGGCCCTCCCGAGCCGGCGCTCTCTCGGAGAGAACGGCACGGCCGCCGATTGGGATGCGCGGGCAGCTGTTGGTCTCCTCCCTCGCCGCCGACGACATCGTGAACGATGCATCTACACCCCCTGCCCCGGTCGAGGTTGTCCGGCCGGATTTGTGACCAGCCGTGAGCTGAGAGAGAGAGTGTGGCCACCTATGTCTTGCTTAGATCTGGAGAGCATGAGAGAGTGAATGAGAGGAACCCTAGTAAAGCAAGCACTAAGGCTCTTGCTTTTATATATAGTGGAGTGATTTTGTTGTACCGGCTTCAAAAAAATGCGCTCCTACATGTACCCGCGAGTGGGTGTGAGTGAACTAGTGCGTGCATGCACCGCTTCTCTTCGTGAGAGTACAATATATACTATGCCCAAAGAACGTTCGCCGCAAGAGTAATAGTATAAGTGTGTGACGTGTGAGCTAAAATAAAATGTGCGCGCCGTCTTTTGTTTTTTCAGAAGTTCTGAGGGTAGGGTGTGAAGAGCACATATGTGCGTGACGTCTACCTGCAGATAGAGGATGGATGCGACGTGCGAGTCTGCGAGAGGACTCGGGAGAGTCGTGACTCGTGAGGGTGCGTGTGCATGAGAGAGAGGGGGGCACGTATCAATGCAATGCATGTGTCCGTAAATCATTATCCGACAAACGTTCGCCACAAGCCTTTTCCTGACGAACGTCGTAAGAACCGTTAGATCGGCATCTGATAGTGTCAGTTTTGCCATGTCATTTAACAAAACAACCACTCCTCCAACACACAAATCTTCCACGTGAGTGTTAGCAACTGCCGTATGCTCCCTCTGTTCTGAAATGCAGTGCATATAGCTTTATTGAAAATTAGAACCTCGCAAACTTTTACCGAGTTTTCGTGTACCAAATTGCACATGTAGAATACCCTGTATATATCATTTCATTCATCTTCGATAGGTAACTATAAAGATGGGTGAGGAGTCTACAAAGAAAGACCATCGTATCACCCGCAGCAATTTCAACCATCCTTTAGTGTCGAGGAATACCATAGGAACTCTATATGATATGATTTTTATAGGATTTTTTTCCTTTAGAGCCAATTGGTTCATAGGAATAGATTCATATACTCTACATTTCAAAGGAAATAAACATGATATCATTTCTATAGCTTTAGAGCCACTTGGTTCATATGAATGAATTCCTATACTCCCTTAATTTCAAAGGAAAATAAACATTAGCATATATTCAATAGAAAAGTTCCTATGATATGAACCAAATTACATCTCTTTACTAATCCCCCCTCATAGGAATTGAGATACATGTCATCTCTAGATTCAATAGAAAAGTTCCTATGATGTGAACCAAATGACATCTCTTTTCCAATCCCTACTCATAGGAATTGAGATGCTCCATGTCATCTCTTTCCCTACAACTTCCATGTATGCATCTTCTATTCCTAAATAGATAGTACAAACCACTAGTAGCTTTTTTCCAAAACATGCAACTATGCCACAAGAACTATATAGTGTGCCAATAACTTTGAAAGATGGTCGCTGGATGAAGCTAACCCGACAGTGCAGAGATGGGCAAATCCGAGCACTACTGGCCGTTGGATATCATCAACATTCCACCAGATCTGCCACATGTACAATTTAGAAGACTCCATGGTTGAACTTAAGCATAATGCACAAACCTCAAAACACAAGCACTTCTCCTTTGTTCTAGAATCTTCTGTATCATAATTGATTATTTTTTCTAAATGAATTGCCATTATTTGTTTTTTTACTTTATGATTTACAATGCACAACCCCATGAATCTTAACATTTTTATAAAACTAATTGATTTTGAATGAGATGAACTATAAGAACTAAACGAACATCTACATCATGCATATATGACTCAAAGCTTTATATGCTATAGTGTGTATTTATTCATAATTTGGTTTCGAAATCTCATGCGTTCAATACATGTGTACCTTACTAGTTTTGAGAAGAGTTGCAAATTTCACGCGGCCCCGGGTATATCAAAATGCAGGGCCCATGCATCATTGCCTTTCGGTCGAATCTACGTCCACAATTTTTTGTATGTGCTATATCTCCACTGGTCCCTGAACCCAAAATGCTGCCTCGTTCCCGTAAAACCAAGCGGCCCACACATATTTAAGGCGTCGACTCGAACCCGTTTACTACGATGTGGCCCCGCACGCCATAGTACTCCTACAAACCCTACCACCGCACTCATCATCGGTTTTCTTCAAGAGGACGAGGGAGAAGCCGATTTGTAGTGGAGGCGCTTTCCAAAAAAAAGGATCTCTAGTGGAGACCCCTACCCTAGGGTGCCCTAGGTAGCTGCCACACGCATCATTGTTTTCTCTTATCTTTATGCTCTTGCGCGCTAGAGTGAAATGGTGGTTGCTTCGTCCATCCAGCTTAATGCGGGAAAGGTGGGGCTTTGTGATTTGACCCCTCATCGCTCATTTTCTACTACTGCGGCGCTACGACCGGGGTGCCTCCAATTCCAACCGTTGCTCCGAACTGTAATTTGGTGCATCGCACATGGAATGTAGAAGTGCATGCTCTAGCCAATGCAACCAAAAGACCAATCTGATGGAAGAGACTAGGCATCACATTATACGTTAACATGGAACAAGACGGTGGATGAGCCACATGTCTGCCAAAGGGGTCCTGTTAAGTGTGTCGCTATTTCGTGTGCGGGCTAACCCTGCTTGAGTTGCTACGCCAACACGACAGGAGCAGCCTACCACTTGGTTTTGCTCCTTGGTGAATCCCGACTATATTGATCTAAAAAGATACGTGCTGAACTACCCTCTCCGTCTCGGTTTTTTATTTGTAGGCGTCTCGGTTTATAGGGCCTGCATGTAGTTCTAGGTCATCCATTTGACTAACTAAATATGAGTTACTATGTCACAAAAAGTATATCATTGGATTCTTATTGGTTGATAGGTGAAGAAACAAGAAACGAGGTAGAAGTTAATGCACCGTGCCTTAGTATTATGGGATTATTTGGTTTTCGTAAGATGACGTGCGTTTGGTTGCAAGGGTGGTCATGAATGGGTTGGGATCATTCAGAAAATAGACATGTTTGGTTATATAGCACATGAATGGTTCGAGCCAAAAAAAGAGAATATGCCTTGAAGATGCTGAACCCTTCCACCCAACCAGATCGGTCGAATCAAATGGCCACCCTTTGCATGCATGACTATGTGAGCATGACTGGTGGACCCGTCTTAAATAATTAGCTCATCTCTTATATTCAGCCAAACACGCCTTCTATAAAGCTAAGGTACGCCTAGGCGTACTCTCGAAAAAAATATTCAGCCAAACACATGAATTGAATGGTTCAATCCCAAAAAAATTGAATGGTCCCAATCCATTCATACGATACCTTCAACCAAAAGCATCCGACGGAGGGAGTAGTTGTATTTAAAAGTCGAGGGCAGGGCTTTTCCTGCGCGGTAGGCGGGGCAGTTCCGCCTAGTCGGTTCGACAGAGACGCGAGAAGACGAGGGAGTAGGCTGCTGCAAACGTAGGGCTGTGTGATTTGACAGCGAGTTACTGCTGGATAGGTGGGGCCCCATGATTTGACTTGCCATTATCATTTTAACTACGGCGCTACGACCGGCATGAGTCTCCTAATTCCTGACCACCTCCATACAGGTGCCTCTCCCAATGCTCCACCATGTAGTAGTAGAGGCTGGCTCTTGCATGAGAGCCCACTTCTCCACTTTTTCCTTGCCTCTCTTTCCTCCACATATGCAAAAATGCCATGTAAAACGGCAAAGCGCACTATTGTACTTACTTGCTCCTACAGGTGCTTAAGCTTGCCACATAGGCATAAAGTCTGATGTGGCAAGTTAATCAAGAAGATAGAGATTGGTTTGGTAACCTAAGGAAGAAATGGTGCTAAGCGCGTGTACCTAGGTGAAAAGACAATTTTGAGTCTATAACTAATTAAATGAAGCAAACTTAGCAACACCATTTCATTGGAAGAGGTCACTCCTTGGCAAATGCAATAAATACTAGTACTCCCTGTGTCCCATTATATAAGAATGTTTTTGACACTACACTAGCTAGTGTCAAAAACGTTCTTATATGATGGGACGGAGGGAGTACGAAGAAAGAGATAGAGAGGAGTAAAGAAAATACACTTATAGCCAACCTTGTTGTAGTATGAGTGACTAAGTGATGACTATGTATGACATGCCAACATCAGATAGCCTAACGCACCGTGTTAAATCTCCAAGGGCGCGACCACGCGAGCGAGGCGACGGTCGTGGTAGGCGCGACCATGATACGGGCTGCTGGCGGCCCTTGGATCTGAGATCAAACGGTCGCATGCTAAGTTGCTGAAAATTTTAAGAATAACCCTCCAGGATAGGATGTTCACCCATAGGTCTAGAATCACGCCATGCAACCGTTCGATCTCAGATCCAAGGGCTCTCGGAAGGCCGTATCATGGGAAAATGGAAAGCCACTACCCTGCCGTTCGCACGCTGGCAGTTCGCTCGTACTCTTTCCCGCACGTCCTTTAATACTATGGCGGTTCACTCCTAGTCGTCCCGTCCATTCACATTACGACAGTTCCACTAATCCTAACCCTCCTCCCAAATCCATGGCGTCCCAAATCTCCCCGATTGGCGGTGAGTACAAGGTTAGAACCATCACCGGCGATGAGTTTGACGTCATCTACACCCGTACTTCCGCGACGGTGAAAGGATGCCTTTCTCGCTTCAGACGCATGTTCGAAAACTCACATGATGAGTGGGTCGCTGGGCTAGATGTTGAGTACACCACAGTCGTGGGACGGGAGAAGGATCTAAAGGACGAAGAGAGGAAGAATCCCGCCGTGATCTAGGTTTGCGTACATAACGTTTGCTTGGTCTACCACATATGCCATGCCGACGTTGAGTGCCAGGATTTTAAGAACTTCCTCGAGGACAAAACAGTCAAATTCGTTACTGTAGACTTTAAGAACGACAAAGAAGTCCTGCGTCGGATAGGCCTCATTGTAGGCAACCCCTTCGACCTCCAGAAGAATCAGCTGGTGCCCTCTCGTCAGCCCTCAATGCTGACCCTAGCAGGAGCCATGGTTCATCGTTCGTACCGCAAACTGGAGAAACCTCATTACAGGTTTCATCATCATGCATGGCAGCGGAATGTTCTAGATATAGACCACATCCACTACGCTGCAATGGATGGCTACCTTTGTTTCAATATCTACAAGGGTTGGATGAAGAGCAACAGCCAAGTTGGCGGTTCAAGCAAAGAAGTATCGGCCAAGAGGAAGAGGGATAAGGACGAAGTCGAGGACGTGGACGAGGACTCCGAGTAAGGTGGGTGTGTCGTTGCTCATGGCGGTTCTAAACTTCTAATGCAGTGTCTACCGGATTAGTTGCATAGTTTAATTTCAGGTGTGCTTAGTTTAATTTGAGGGGTGTGTTGTGCTGAGCCCCCAGCAGAACTATGTTATGTTTCTTCTTGTTATTTTAACTCTTCAGTATGTATTTCTTTAATAGAATTTAGCACCCCAATTAAGCACGTACTAGCTTTTTTAATAGTACTATATACATAATTTGGCGACCAGCGCTCTCTATATGTACCACCTTTTTTTTAAATTTCAATTTTTGCTCCATGGCGCAATCCATCGATAGTGGAGTACTACTGTACAAAAGTATACATTTTTTAAAAGGCTAGCGTACTGTTCATCACACACATAT
>NC_041391.1:663093573-663100670 GCF_002162155.2 Triticum dicoccoides | reverse complement strand
AGAACGACGTGCATGCCATGTAGTAAACCGATCCGGAGGAAGTATAGTAAAAATGAGGTGATTTTACCCAGCGATCGGCGGGGGAGCATGGCCTGCCATGCGGTCCCACGTGTCACGATGTACCAAGGCGATGCGCGTGTCCCTCTTGAGGCAGAAGCAATACTAGTACGTGGTTTGAGATGATGTTGAACCGAAGTGTGAAATAATGGTTGCTTCGTCCGTCTGGGAAGGTGCGACATTGTGATTTGACATCTCTTTGCTCGTTACTAACACTGGGCCGATACGAGTGGGGTGCGTCCCCCCTGCTGTTCTGCACTATTATTTGGTGCTTGACATGTCGACCCGGTTGCTATATGTCCCACATGTCGGCGACAGGAAGTACAGAATTCATGAAAGGGAGCGTCGACCGAGGAGTATACTACAGAATTCATGAAAGGGAGCGACTTAGTTTTGGAAAAATCTATTTTTATGGAGTACGTACCCACTAGGGTTTATAGGGCTCATCTAAAAAACGTTCATTTTTCCGTTTGATAAGTCTCAATTCTAGTACTTTACTAGTAGTAGTACCATTACATGTTGGATTTCGAGGTGCGTTAGATCACCCGACGCAAGCAGTGTCAAGAGGAAACTAACCAATGCATGTACAAGTTCATGGAAATTTAGTGGTCATTCATGCATTTGTTCTAATTAATGCCTCGGTAAACATAACTTCTTGAGAAAAACGAGCGTACTGTGCAAACTACGAAATTAGTTTGACCACTCACCGTCTACCTTGGTTGGAGAGATTTTGAAATTGAGCCATAAACTGGAAAGGAGGGAGTAGTAACTTTTGTCTCGATTACTATTTGTGGCCTTGTATAGATGCAAAATGTATTTTTTTATAGTGGCCTTTTATAAGTAAATATAGGGAGTACTAACCAAAGTACGTAGTAGGGACGAGGAGTAAACGGAGGGAGTAGTAAAATTTTCTCCTCGTGCTGCGAGCCACCGCGTGCGTGGGTGAGGGAGCGGGCGTAAAGGCGTACAGTAGTACTCCAGCTTCACCTCATCCTGCGAGCCACCGCGCCCGTGGGCGGGGGAGACGGCGTACTAAGCAAGTTTCTCCTTGTTCTGCGAGTTGACGAGGCACATCAAAAGTACTCCAGTGTATAGAGCCTTGCCTCTAAGGTAGGCCCCACATAGTTTGCCTCTTTTTTTAATTTAACATAACGCGTCAAGTCGCAATTTGTTTGTTCACCCGTGGTAGACGATCCTCCCTCCACCAAGTGGACAACCAGTACACGTGCCAAATTACCACGTGGGCTGCCTTTTTCGTACAGAAATGAGCTCCACCGTGTACCCGCGCGGGTGTGGTTGGGAAAGAGACGGGAGTACGTGCGCCATGCGTGCACCTCTTCTCTTCGTGCACGTCCCCCACCTACGTGGGTGTGTGTGAGAGAGATACAAACCTAAACATAATGCGCCGTCCATCCCCATGCCTCCGCCTAGTCCGACCACCAGTCACCACCACGGCACCACGCCCCACTCCTCCTCACCTTATCTCTCATATTTCTCCCTCCATTTTTATATACAAGGGGCCACTATCAAAATTACAATTTGCAGATATACAAGGCCACTAACACTAATCGATGCAATATTAATGGTGTTTGCCTCGTGGTACTAGCAAAGGAGGACAATAATTATCCCTTGCATGCATGCGGGAGTTTGTAAAAAAATGCATCTTGATGTTCCGTGCAATGCACGGGCATCTTGCTAGTCCATGAAAACAACACATGGAAAAATTCCATGGCGAACGAGGGATTTGGATCTGTTGGGAGGGGCTATTTGGATCTTGCTCGGGGTAGCCAAAATATTAGCGACCCTTTTGTCCACCGGTGCCTTTGCCACCGATGAATGAGGAACGACTCAGGTGCTCATGCTGTCATGCATCCTCCAGCGTGCACGTTGGAGACAAACTCGCACGAGCTGTGTTTTTTTGTCCCACAATGCCGCCCGAGCCGCCCGCAGACCGACCGGCGACCCGCAAATTACGCCATCCCACCGTAGCCGCACACATTATGACAGCAACTCAACCAACCGGACGAAATTCACGCAAACACGTAGACAAACTGATACTCATTCACGCAACCACCGGAGTATTTCATATAAACAACAAAGGAAATCATATAAAATACCGGATTTTCACACAAACATGACGGATTTGATTACATTCAAAAAATGAACTATGCGGTGCTAGTTCTGGACATCACAAGTATATAATACATGGCCTAAATGGTAGCCTGCCGATTGATTTGTGTTACTCATGTCCGGCAGCACAATCACCGGACCGCCGGGAGCCCCGGAGGTATATGCTTCAGCGCAAAGGACAGCTCGCTTCCCCACTGCCCAACTGATATCATTGGCTGGTGCTGAAGATGATGGTGGCCGGCACCGGTTCGATTTCATCACCGGCCACTACTTCGCCATGGCCGGCACCGGCTCGAGTTCATCCTAACATTGACCTCTTCCGTGGAGCCCATGTGGGGTCGACGAAGGTCCTCGCAACAAAAGGATCCGACAAGACACCTACTGTGTACGCCGACGTCGCCTCCGCGGTGGCCTTCATGGGACCCAAACGGCGGCGGCCTCCCGTGTTCTACTTCTCCTCGATGATGGCGGCGGACGCGGAGGCGCTGGCCACCGACTCGTCTGTCTCCGTGCACCCGGCTTCTGTCGCTGCTTGCATGGCGCAGCCGACGGCATGGGAGTCTCGGCCACAGAAACGGGAGACGCGGTACGAGGCGGCGGCGTGGACGGCAGCAAGGACGCCTGTGCGCCGCTCCTCGTCGAGCTGGCCTGGAGCGGTGAGTTGCTGAACCGCGCACCGGCTTGGGGCAGCAACTGGATCCGTCAGGCAAGGGGAGGGAGGTGGATCAGCGAGCTGCATAGCTCGTATCCGGCGGGCTACCCAGCCGCCTTGGATGCGGAATAACTACTCTTCGTAAGCCATTGTAAGAGTGGACAAAATGGTGGAGGAGATAGGGGAGCGGCGGAGGTGTGCGATTCTTGGCCGGCATTTGGCCTCGTTTAAATAAGAGATTAAATAGACGGCGAACTGGAGGAGCTCGGCCAGCATTGCGTTTAACGCCAGCCCGGTGATGAACGGATGTGTGTCTAGAGTGGGTTTCTCGGCTTCCACACGGGCGGGTTTCATGGAGGCATTTGAATGCGGCACGGAGGCGTGTTCAGCCGGGCGTGCCGCGAGTGGCGCCCTTGACTCTGACCTAGGACACCGCGCCGTTCTTCCTCTGAAGTGTGGGCTCTTTGGGTGCATGGCCTGCATGTCAGTGAGCCAATGCAGGCAGCGCACAGCAGAGGAACCTTTGGTGGGCCAGGGCAGTCAGAAGCGGGCATTTCATAAACCGATGATTGTTCATTGAGTGTGACGTCATCTTTTTCATGTAGTTAAGCGTGTGTCTTGCGTCGTGTGCTGTGTGCATGCAGGCGTGCAAGTGTTGCGTGCGTGCAAGGGTGCATTTCAGTGTGGCATGCATGGGTGCGTACGTGCAAGGGTGCGGTTCAGTGTTGCATGCATGGGTGCATACATGCGTGTGTTCGTGAGTGCATGTGTTACGTGTCAGTGTTGCACGCCAGCATGCGTGCGTGTGTACGTTATGTGTACGTGTCAGTGTTGCATGCCTACATGCGTGCGTGTCTTGCGTGCGTGCATGTGTACGTGCGGGGTGAGGCTACACGTCAGTCGACTGACTTTTTCATCTCTGGTCATTAGATTTTCCAGCCGTTGGATACGAAATCAAGGGCCTCCCGTTTATCATCAAACTCCACCCCCCGAGCCGCCAGCCACCACCGGCCGTCCCGCCCGCCCCCGCCGCTCGCGACCGGCCCGCCCTCCCTGAAACAACTCCCCACCACCGGTCCGCCGCCGCACCTTCGAGAGAGTGGGCCAGCATATATGATCTTGAGATTTTAATTACGAAGTCAACATAGGTGCCTCGTAGTCGAGTGGAACGTCTCCTCCCACTGAACGTACATCGCCGGAAAATACTGAAATTAACACAAGATAAATGCGAGCACCGGGACTTTACCCCTTGGTGGGCTCGAGAAACCACTGTCCTCTAACCATCCAACCACATGTTGGTTAGCACGACAAAATGTATGTGGTGACCGTGATGAGCTTATTCTGAAGTCTAGTGACCATATCATGCTTTCGCGTCAAATACAATGACCGTAAGTGTCGCCAACAGCACGCATCAAATGCAAAGTCCGTCAGTGTCATCAACAAAATATGGAGACGTATCGTGAGCTAGACACCGTTGTACTATTGTATATGCTTATTTACTTAGTGGCCGATTGTGTGTGTGGTGTGGTGGGCAAATCATTTCTAGTTGTGGTGGCTCAACATGAAGACTCATGGGTCGGTTCCATCCTGCGCCACATATAGGTTGGACCGAGATGTATTATACGGAGACCCATGTGGAGGACTCGGCGTACAACACGAAGCTACCAGAGTCGCGGAGGACTCTATCCCCACTGGTGATAAGCCGACTATATATGATTTGTAACCCTAGGCCCTTAGTATGTTATACAAGCTTGGGGGCTAGTTCGTCGATAGTATACACACACGCACAATGCCTGGTATTCACGTGTACTTTGTACACACCCCTAACACTAATATACAGTACCGGGAGTAGGCTCTTTCTTCAACTGCAAGGGTCCGATCCGAACTAGGGTAAAACTTTGCCTCGTATTACCATCCAGCCTAACAGCCAGGGATATCCTACGGAATGATATGATGAAATCATATCTGCCAACTACTATTAGAGAGGTGTGTTGGTGGGGGGGGGGCAATGTGTGCGAGAGAGGCCTAAAGATAATGTGCGTGCGGGAGACACGTAGGCACATATATGTGCGTATAGAGGGCTAGTAGAGACCGTGCATGTGTATATATGCATGTGAGAGAAATAGTGTTTTCCAACTGAGATTAGTGAAAAGAGTGGTACATAGTAGTCAGAAAGAGAGATAGAGAAACAGAGAGAGCATGTGCGTGAGACACCCCGACACCCTGAGAGAGATTGTGAGCATGTGTGAAAGAGAAATGCCAATGCATATAAAGTGTGTGCACTTATGCGTTAGATAGAGAGATATCTACGTGTAAAAGGCGGTTCTACGCATTAAATTAAAATATAAATGGCATTATTATTTTTGGATGAGATCGTGAATTTTGCAAAATTGCGTATGGACGAAAATCGGTCTATCAGACACCCATACTCTATTGAATTCTAGCATGTGCATGTGTTTATTTCATATTATCGATCCATAGAGTGAGAGCGGTTTGAAATACAGGCAATGGAGGCTTTTGCAATTCATATATAAACATTAATTAGTGCACTCCATGTTGTTAGTGTGAACCACTTTATACATTTGTCACTTGCATGGATACATTCCAAATTGCTAACTATGAAATAAAATACATGTCGAATTCAGCATAAAGGGGGTTTCGAAGATTCGAATTCATAGGAAGTGCATTCATCTATTTGATCCCGAGATAATGGCATTTGTAAATCAGATGTAAAACGGGCATCAATCTTTGTTGTGAGTTTGAACATGGTATATATATTCATACGCATATCTAACTTTTTTTTGCAACCAAGGAGATTATACCTGGAACCATGCATGAACTGAGGTAAGTTGCATATTTTTTAATATATACTCGTGTACAATGTATATTAAAATGTACCCCCTCCATTCCAAAATAATCGTAGCTTTAGGATTTTCAAGAGTAAAGATTTGTGAAGTTTGACAAATCCTGAAAGTTCAATTCAAGAGAACCGAAAATGTTAATGCTTCTGCTCCCAAATATTGAACGAAGCGCCAAATAGGCCTCTGGTCACCCGAAACCGCGCGAGACTAATGTTTTGGTGGTAGGAAATTATTGTCCTGACTCTGGCCCGTGTAGCCTATCAGCCCGATGTCCAAAGGTCTAAACCGGGGTAGGTTTGTAACTTCACCAAAACGCCAGTCTCAACCGCCTCCGAGAAGCATTCATACGCCGTGGGAGCCTAAACACCCATGCACTCGGCCGAAATCTATCCCGCCCACATTTGGGACACCTGACATGACTGTCCTACCCCCAACCCGCAATATATCCGAAATTTTAGATGGGGGCAAAGTTTGTAACCTTCCCCAAATTTCAAACAAGCGCGTCTCAAACCGAAACATTGTTCCCCCTTAGTTCCCCGCCTTCCTCCGTTTCCCCATTCATACTCTGTGGGCGCGAAAACGCCCTCTCCACCAGCCGCGAAACCCCAACCTCCTTCGTCCTCCACCCCATAGCGGCCAATCCACCGCCGCCCTCCTCCATCACGCCAGAGCCGGTACCCCAACATCGTCGTCCAACGCAACCGCAACCGCAACGCCCTCAAGGACTTAGCAGCTGAAGCCGAGGCAGAGCTGCCTCCACGACGCCGACGCTGACGTGCGCCGTACCAAAACCACTCCGACCACGCCGTCCTGCGCCTCACTGCTGCGGCTCCACTGTCGCAACCGTCCACCGCACCGGAGCTGTTCCCGCTACACTGTCGTTCGCCGCCTCGGATCTGCTTCCCCGCCACCGACAGACGGCCACCGCACCACACTCAACAACTTGGCCGTGGGTTCGTCCAAGGCTGCACCGTCCTCCACAACTTCTGGTTTCCGGCGAACAACAAGATTGTTGGAAAAACAAAAGGAGGACACAGCACTGCCAGCAAAAAGAGGTACTCCTCTTCCCTTATTCGTGCAAATCTTACGTCTCCGCTCACACCGTATTCATCCCACGAAATAAACTAGTTGAGCGCTTCTTACTGCATCTTCTTCGTGATACTAAATGCACAAGGTTTCCTCCCTTTTACTATTTCACCTTTGCTAGAGGTCAGTAGCCCGCCTGGATTTCAATTCAGGGTCAGTCTAACCGCAATTAAAAGAAGCAGCACCCGCTTAGGCGCGCGGAGCACCTAGTCCGCCTATTCCACGGGGAAGCGGCGCATCAGTGTCTATCATAGGGGTGTGGGGCGCAGGAGCTGCTTGCGCTCGATCTGGAGGTCAGCGGGGATTGAATG
>NC_041391.1:663070916-663093412 GCF_002162155.2 Triticum dicoccoides | reverse complement strand
CGGTGCCAAGCACGGCGGTGCGGTGAGGTCGAGGGGAGGGCGCAGGCAGGGGAGGAATACTGGGCCGGTGGTCGCTGGCGTTTTGAGGAAGATCGTCAACACTGACTAGCTGGAGGTAGATGAAGGCGATCTCCCCGTTCTTTGTACATCGGACGGTGCAGAAAAAATGGACTGACCTATTTGCTTTCAGTCGACTATTATTTTCATTGAATCCTGTAGTAATTGAGTGTGCCATGCATGTTGTAGAGCTATCATATGTCTCCCGTCATTTATTTCTCACCGACCTGCTATCTGCTACCTTTACACTATACTAATTGTGCACACACTTCACCCATACTCACACTATTGCTTTTTTATGCATGGGTATTTCAGACTCTGACGCAGTGTTGATGAATGCAGAAAAGAAAAGACAGAAGTCGCTCCAGTGTAATTCAAAGATAAGCAATAAGCGTTTCAACGCTCTAATGGGTGCAGTGTTAACAGTTGGAGACAGTAAAAGTAGCTCTGCAGTTGATGATCTCAATTGCCACACACAACCATCCCAGGTGCCTGCTTTAACTTCGCGCTGTCAATTGTGGTTGCATGTTGCATATGGTGTCTAGCTTGTATTGCTTCCAATTTGGTTAAATTGCATCTGCTTACTTTACACATTATACCTTTGATAATGACATGCCTTCCTGTTTTTGATACATACTACATATGTCTATTAACCATGTTCGTACATCAAATTAATGCTCTTTTGTATCCCTCGTCAATCACTTATGATGAGACAGTCACCCGGGTGGGTTACTGTGAGACGCCCTACTCGTTTACAGAGTGCAGTGTCATCCTCCCCACATGATTCTCAAGAAACAGCAAGGCTAAATGAAGATAGTCAACGTAGCTCTCTAGTTGATCACCGCAATTCCCCCACACCACCATCGCAGGTGCTTGCTCTTACTTGGCAGTGTGATATGTGGTTGCATGTTGCATATGGTGTCAACCTTGTAATGCTTCTAATTAGGGTAAATTGCATCTGCTTAGTTAACACATTATACCTGTGAATATGACATGCCTTCCTGTTTTTGGTACATACTACGTCTTTCTATTAACCATGTTCTTACATCAAACTACTTCTCTTGTGTATCCCTCATCAATGCTCCTAATTTGTTAAATTGCATCTCCTTAGCTTACACATTATACATGTGAATATGACACGCCTTCCTGTTTTTGGTACATACTACATCTGCCTATCACACCATGTTCTTACATCAAACTACTGTTCTTGTGTATCCTGCGTCTATCGCTTATGATGAGACAGTCACGCGCGTGGGTTAATATGAGACGCAATACTCTTATAAAGAATGCAATTTCATCCTCTCCACATGATTCTCAAGAAACAACAAGCCTAAATGAAGATATTGAACGTTGCTCTGTACCTGAAGACAACACTTCCCCTACACCACCATCACAGGTGCTTGCTCCAACTTCGCAGTGTGATATGTGGTTGCATGTTGCATACGGTGTCTAGCTTGTAATGCTTCTAATTAGGGTAAATTGCATCTGCTTAGTTTACACACTATACCTATGAATATGACATGCCTTCCTATTTTTGGTACACACTACATCTATGTGTTAACCTTGTTCTTACATGAAACTACCTCTCTTCTGTATCCTGCATCAATTACTTACGATGAGTCACCTTTATTCGTTGCATATTGCATATTATTTCTAGCCTGTTGCCATGTATTGCTTCTAATTTGGTCAAATACATTTGTTAGGGCACCCTTTTAATTTGGCAGAGTGATATTGGTTTCATCTTTCATATGGTTTCTAGCTTGCATCGATTCTAACAAGTTCAAGCACCTTGTGCTTAGTTTACACTTTATACATCATACATGTCAATATGTCACGCCGTCCTATTTTTCATACATATTCCATCCTCCTATCATGCGGCTGCCTTACATGAAAGTAGTGTTCATCAGTATCATGCATCAATAAGTTCTAAAGAGCAAATTTTATTCCTTTTTCTTGTGGGTTTGACTTGACAAGGCAAAATCAAGAAAGAGGAAGGAAAAGAGTAAGGAAGGCGATGATGGTGGTCCTCTGCAGCAACGTAAACGGAGCATCTGTACCGATTCTCCTTGTACTAATAGTGCATTACATGGTCCAAGTCTCCGCTCCCCTACTCCACCATCCAAGGTGCTTGCTCTAACTTGGTAGTGTGATATCTGGTTGCATGTTGCATATGGTGTCTATCTCGAATTGCTCCTAATTAGTGTAAACTGCATGTGCTTAGCTTACTCATGATACATGTGAATATGACACGCTTTCCTGTTTTTGGTACATACTATATCTGTCTATCACACCATGTTCTTACATGAAACTACTCTTCTTGTGTATCCTGCATCAGTCACTTATGATGGGACACCTTTAAGTTGGCAGTGTTATATTGGTTTGCATCCTGAATATGATTTCTAGCATGTATTGCTTCTAGTTTGATGAACGCCACCTATGACGAGACAGTTTTAACTTGGCAGAGTGATATTGATTGCACCTTCCATATGGTGTCTTGCAGTGTTTCTAATTTGTTGAAGTGCCTTCTGCTTAGTTACCACATCATAGGTGTGAATATGTCAAGCCCCATTTTTTCATACATATTCCATCCTCGTATCATGACTTTGCCTTTCATCAGAGTAGTGTTCATCAGTATCATGCATGAATGAGTTTTGAAGAGCGAATGATATTCCTTTTTCTTGTCGGTATGACCTCACAATGCAAAATCAATAAAGCTGAAGGAAATTGGCAAGACATTGGATGATGGTGGTCCTGCCGAGCAACTGAAACAGAGGTTCTCTACAGATTCTACTCCGCCATCCTCCCAACAAGATTCGCAAGACAACACAAGGCTAGACAGTCAACATAGCTATGTAGATGATGAGCACATCTCCCCTACTCCACTATCACAGATGCTTGCTCTAACTTGGCACTATTATATGTGGTTCCATGTTGCGTATGATGTCTAGCTTGTATTGCTTCTAACTTTGTTGAATTGCATCTGCTTACTTTACACAGAATGCCTGTGAATATGACATGTGTTCCTGTTTCTACATCAGACTACTATTCTTGCATATCCCGCATCAGTCACTTATGATAAGGCACCTTTAAGTCGCCACTGTGATATTGGTTGTGTCTTGCATATGATTTGTAGCATATACTGCTTCTAATTTGTTGAAACGCCATACAGTTTGAACTTGGCAGAGTGATATTGGTTGCATCTTTCATATGGTGTCTAGCTTGCAGTGCTTCTAACTTGTTGAAATGCCTTCTGCTTAGTTACCACATCATAGGTGTGAATATGTCACACCATCCTATTTTTAATACATATTCCATCCTCGCATCATGTGTTTGCCTTTCATCCGAGTAGTGTCCGTCAGTATCATGCATGAATGAGTTCTGAAGAGCGAATTTTATTCATTTTTCTTATTGGTTTGACTTCACAATGCAAAATCATTACAGCTGAAAGAAATTAGTCCGGCAGTGGATGATGGTGGTCCTTCGGAGCAACTCAAACAGGGTGTCTCTACAGATTCTACTCCGCCATCCTCCCAACAAGATTCGCAAGACAACATAAGGCTGGACAGTCAACGTAGCTGTGTAGATGATGAGCACATCTCCCCTACTCCACCATCACAGGTGCTTGCTCTAACTTGACACTATTATATGTGGTTGCATGTTGCGTATGATGTCTAGCTTGTATTGCTTCTAACTTGAATTGCATCTGCTTACTTTACACATAACGCCTGTGAATATGACACGTGTTCCTGTTTCTAGAACATACGTGTACACGATGAGCACATCTCCCCTACTCCACCATCACAGGTGCTTGCTCTTACTTGGAACTATTATACGTGGTTGCGTTTTCCGTATGATGTCTAGTTTGTATTGCTTCTGATTATGTTGAATTGCATCTGCGTAGCTTACAACTTATACCCGCAACGATCACTTACCCATAAGACACATTTAACTTGGGACTGTGATGTAGGTTGCATCTTGCATTGTCTTCTAGCTTGTACTGCTTCTAATTTCTTGAAATGGCACTTACGACGAGACACTTTTTACCTGATAGAGTGATATTGGTTGCATGTTCATATGGTGCCTAGCTTTCATTTCTTCTAATTTTGTTGAAATGCCTTCCGCTTACTGTTTTTTCATACATATTCCATCCTCCTATCGTATGTGTGAATATGAAACGCTCTCTTTTTTTGTATATATTCCATCCTCCCGCGCTTGCCTTACATCAAAGTAGTGTTCGTCTGTATCATGCATCAACCAGTTATGCAGAGCTAATTTTATTCATCTTCTTATGGTTTTGACTTCATAAGGCAATATCAGAAAATAGGAAGGAAAAGAGTAAGTTAGGGGATGTTGGTGGTACTCCGCACCGATGCAAACAAAGACTCTCTAGATTTGCCACTGCTACTGCTAATGAAGTTGGAGTCCCAAGTCTACGTGATGAGTTCATCTCCCACACTCCACCATCGCAGGTGCTTGCTCTAAGTTGATAGTGTGATAATTGGTTTAATGTTGCATATGTTGTCTAGCCTGTATTTCTTCTATTTTGATTAAATTGCACCTGCTGAGTTTATACGTTATACATGTGCATATGACATGGCTTTCTGTGTCTAGAATACACTGCATCTATCTATCATACCATGTTCTTACATCAAACTACTCCTGTTGTGTATCCCGCATCAGTAACTCATGATTGGACGCTTTTAACATGGCAGTTTGATAGTGGTTGCATCTTGCATTGATTTCTACGTTGTACTGCTTCTAATTTTTCGAATTGCCACTTATGACAAGACACTTTTAACTTGGCAGAGTAATATTGGTTGCATCTTTCATATGGTTTCTAGCTTGCATTACTTCTATTTTCTTGAAAATCCTTCTGCTTAGTTTGCACATCGTAGCTGTGAATATGTCATGCCATCCTGTTTTTCTTACATATTCCATCCTCATACGGTTGTCTTACATCAAAGTATTGCTTGTCTGTATCATGCATCAATGAGTTCTGAAGAGTGATTTTATTCTTTTGTGTTGTGGGTACAGCTTGACATGGCAAAGTCAAAAAAGAGCAAGGAAAATAATATAGTAGGTAGTGCTGTTACTCCTCGGGTGAAAGGGAAAAGGCTCTGCCGTCGAGATTCTGCTGGTACTTATAGTGCAGTAGAAGGTCCAAGTCCACCGGCTAAATCTACAAACACAGTATCACCTGCTCCACCAACTGCAGCATCCGCTTCAACTGTACTAGCATCTCAACCAGTTACTCGTTCGTTTGCTCCGGAACTGGCCAGTTCCCAAGCTGCCTTCACACCTAACACTACTTCCGAAGCACTGTTGACACAACATGACTTGGCAAGATCAGATGAACCTCATGAGCATCAGCACCAAGACGGTACCTGACCGAGTCAAGTTGCAGTTGCATGCTCCTTTATATGTACTCTCACAGTTTGATGTACACTAACACTTTCCATATTCGTTGTTGAACTAGCACCACGGCGCAAGCGGAAACAGACATCAGGGATAATGCTTGACAAATTAACAAAATCTAAAGGAGGAAGAATGGAGATCCATTTTGAGGCAGGTTTAAAAAGGCCACGTGATGCTACAGAGTCAGCCAAGTTAGTATCAGAGGCAGCCGTTGCCGTTAGGTGTCATGCGCGTATCCTCCCAACGTGGATCCAGTACAGGAATGAGAAAGACAATACCCAGTTTAACACCTTCCTTGACCATTTATCTGTAAGTAATGTTATTCATCACAATTAGTAATATTGTCTTGCTGTGTCCCATACTTTCTAGCTTCCTCCGAATAAGACTCACATTCTTTTTTCAACAGATGAGGTTCAAGTTGGATCCGAAAGATGATGCAACTAAACAAGCATGCACTCATGTTTTTCAGTCTGCTCTGCGACAATATCGGTACCACCTTAGAAAATCTCACTTTGAAGGCAAGGCTAACAATGAAATTGCCCAAACATCTCCAGTGGAATATATTATAGATGAAGACTGGACAACCCTCGTTAAACACTGGTCTGATCCAAAGTATCAGGTAGGAAATATGTATTTGATCAGACCACATATTGAACTTGTATTTATGTATGTGCCTTACAAGTGTATCTTCTTCTAGGCTAACTGTTTGAAGAACAAAACCAACCGTTCTAAAGTGAAATTCCAACAAACAACAGGATCTCGTAGCTATATTGCACACTGCGAGGCTCTTGTAAATAGCTTCTACTTCCTTCTTTTTTTTGTGCCATATTATCGTATCTATATTGACTTGTTCCAAATACAGCGGAAAGCCCGTGCGGACCAAAAAGAACGTGAACCGAATGCAGTGCAAATCTTCAAGGATTGCCACACCAGCAAGATGAAGGACATGAGCACACCAGTTCAAGCCGCTGTTGTAAGTCCTTACTCCTCCTGCCTTGAACTGATTGGTACTATGATGTGTCATTTAACTACTTGGTTTGCAGCCAATGTCAGTTACTCTGTTCACTTTTATACACAGTTGTCTTAACGTATCATTTCACCTTACATGGTTTAAAAGAGATGAAGGATATTCTTTTGGTCTTGATCTGTAATCTAGTTGTTATGTTCACGTGCGCACACAATGATAAAATAGCCTGTTTGTTTTATATCTGTTTGCCCATGATATGAATGATGTCATACTATGTTCATCCTACTTTAAACCATGTCTCTTTATCCTTAGATGTCAACGAATGCGAGGAAATAGACAATACAGTAGGCATGCTACATGGACATATGTTCCGAAAGTGATTTTATTATGTAGTTGGCACTACAATACATGCTAATGTATTACAATAGTTCACCAAAATAAGTTATGTATAAACATTTAACCTACTTTGCTTGTTTTTGTCTCATTAGTAACTCACTGGTACACTAATCTACAAGTTCAAACTTTCAGGAAGCTATGGAACAAATGATTGAACAGCCACAACCACCTGAAGGTGACGAGGCTACTACAGGCACAATGTCACCTCTTGCTGCAGTGCGTCAGTATCTCTCCACTAACAGTGCAAAAAGCACCTTCCTGTGTAATTCTGGGTTGGTTGTCAAGGTAACCTCGTCCAAATCGCCTACTGAACAAAATCTTCCAGCTAGACAGAGTGATATATCTGTGCTCCAGACACAAGTCCAATCCCTAATGGACGTTGTTTCAGAGACAAGAATAGTGGTTGAGAAATCCGTCAAGATATGAATGGTTTTGAAACCAGACTATCAGACATTCGCTTCGTTGTTGAAGTGCAATGGCGGAAAAAAGGTGGAGATCGTGCTGCTCCATCAGATTCTACAGCCTGAAACATTAGCACTCAGGTCAAATGGTTTGTGCTTCTATACATCTGATGGTGCTTTTATCTGGAAGGACTGTAAACTTTATGCCAACAGGCCTTTTGTTGTATGATTGGAATTTATTTTGTTGTGATACAACATTTATGATGCTTCCACAGGCTGCAGTAATTATTACGCTATTTTTGTATAGTGTAGGTTTATCTTAGTAATGTATTCGAACGAAAACTTCATAGGAGCCCAACATGCCAACATTCGTCGGGCCCATTCCAATTGGGCTAAAAACGATTACGGGCCGAAATTGGCATGTACCCACTAAAAATATCTGGGCTTAAATTAGCATAAGCTTTCAAATTTTTCTGGTAGGCCTGTGCCATAGTGGGCCTTTAAAAAGCCTAAACATAATTTGGGCCCTCAGTAAAAGTAGGCCGTTTACAGGTGTAAATATGTCGAGCCCATAAAAAACATGGACCTTTAATAGACCGAAAGTGAGATTGGGCCCTGATTGTGCCAGATAACCCACTGGACTTAGCAGGCCTAAATGGTGGCCCAATTACGATGCAGATATTTGACAGGCCGAAATTCGGACGGGCCGTAAATGCGCCGACCTAATACACGGGCCTTTAACAGGCCGGAACTTCGGTCAGGCTAGATTATCGTCATTTTTATATGGGCCGTTAATGGGCCCGATATGACGTTGGGCCACATATGGCCCATGGTTTACGTCCGGCATTAATGGGCCAAAAATGACAACATGCCGAAAGTGGGCCAAATCTATAGTGGGCCTCTAACAGGCCGAATGACAGACATGGCCGAATATGACCCAAATCCTTCACGGTCGTTTATGGGCCGAAAGTTTTGATGGCATGTAAATGGGCCCAAATGAAGTTGGACCTTTAACAGGCCAGAAATACACCGGGGCATAATTCGGCCCAATTACTTAGCGGACTGTTAACGGGCCAGAAGTGACCATGGGCCGCATTGATGACAAGTTTAGACCAGGCCGTTGACGGGCCGATTTGGCAGAGAATGTTGGGCCTTTAGCTGGGTCGGCCCATTATGGTCTGTAGAATCTTGTGGGCCTTTAGCTGGGTCGGCCCATTGTGGTCCGCAAAATCTTGTGGGCCTTTAGCTAGGCCGTCCCATTATGGTCCGCTAGATTTTGTGGGCCTTTAACTGGGCCGACCCATTATGGTCCGCTAAATCTTATGGGCCTTCGGTTGGGCCGGCCCATTTAAACTTTGTGGGCCACTTTTGGGCCAGTCCACGTGTCAACATATCATAGGCCCATCTCGACCGTTGGATGAGTGACACCTGTGCCAACGCGGAGCTGACACGTGGATCCGTCAGCCAATGAGAATTTTACACATGGAAAATCGGCATTGGTCATGGCTGTTAACGGGTTATCGGATCCAAAATCCGACCCGATAGCTTAACGGCGTTCCGTTACGGTGGATGCCACGTGTCGGTCACCCTTGACGAAAGCACTTCTGTGACGCGCAATTTATCGTCATGGAAGTGGACACTTCCGTGATGATAATTTTGGTGATGTCATGGAACACTTCTACGACATCACATGTATGACTATCTTGATTCTGTCATAAATTTGTCATGGATGTACATGCATGACAAAAAACGCGACCTACTGTGACAAACACGTATCATCACGGAAGTGTATTTTTTTTGTAGTGTTGGGTCGTCTCGGCCAGTCGCTGAGGCCGGGTCGACGTACCTTGCCGGGTCGGAGAGCTTGGCCGGGTTGCAGGCCTTGCTGGGTCGAGCGACCCGGCCAGACGCGTGCCGGTTTGAGGGGCGATGCGGGCCCCGCTATTTTTGAAAAGGATCCGGGTTCTGTTGCCTGCCTGGGGTTCATCCCCCCGACAGTAGTCCCCGAAGCTGTGAAGGTCCACCGTCTTTGGATGAGTGGGCCTTCACAGTTTCCCCCTTGAGCAAGGCGAATTCTTCGGGCGCCGGGTCCGGCAACACCAACTATGTGCCAGTTTTCTCGGAAACCGGATCACGGTACCCCGGCGGTGGCGGGAACCGAGGAGTCTGCCGAATCTTGGGGCAATCCCTTGGTTTTCGCACGGGCGCCACGTGGTGCCCGGGAGTCGGAGGGGCCTGACAGGCCACGCGCGTGACTGGACTGGTCGACGGGCTGGGGCCCGCCGCCGCGCGCCTTCGGCCCGTGCGTGCGGATATATTGCGGCGTCCGGGGGCCGGTTGCTCTTCCTCGGGCAGTTATTGTGCGTGTACGTGCGCACTTATTGCGGGGTAGTGGAACGGGTGCATGCAGACGATCCCACTCCCCCACGTTCGAACCGAGGGTTATAAATTGAGGGGGCAAGGGGGCGGCGGACATCATTCTCGCTCGCACCCTCCTGTCCCCCTGCTCTTGCTCTGCTCTACGCAACTGACGCACAGCTGCGCCCGCTGCCCCGAGCAGAACTCCTCCATCGTCCATCTTATTTATCCTTCCCCTTCTTCCGTCCATGGCATTGCCGACGGGCTCCTGGATGGGTTCAAATTTCACCACCGAGGACATCACCCATCGCGGCGCCTGCCGCGGGAGACGGACGTCGGCGTCCGCCTGCCGCGCGGCGAGCAGAGGCCTCGGCCCGAGGAGCAGGAGCGCGTGGTCTTCCTCACGGACTTAGAGCGCGGGTTCGGGCTGCCGGCGAGCACCTTCTTCCGCGCGTTCCTGGAGTTCTTCGGGCTCTAGCCGCATCATCTTGGCGCCGGCGCCATCGTCCAGCTCTCCGGCTTCGTCACCCTCTGCGAGGGGTACCTGGGGGTCAAGGCCACGATCGACCTCTGGGCGCGCTTCTTCTCCTTGAAGCAGCAGGGCCCGTCGGCCAGGGAGTTTGCCGACTGCGGCGCTGCCGTCATCTCAAAGTGGTCGGGGGCGGATTTCCCCAAGATCCTGCTGTAGGATTCTGCCAAGAAGTGGCAGAACTCCTTCTTCTATGTCCGCAACCTTGGTGTAGACCACATCAACCTTCCGCCCTTCGCCATCACGCCGCCGCAGGCGAAGACGAACTGGGGCTACTCGCTTAGGCGCCCGTCGCAGGAGATTGTCAATCTCTGCGAGCGGGTGACGGTGATGAGGACGCAGGAGGGGCTCACCGGCACCGACCAGCTCACCGCGTTCATCATGCACGAGGTCCTTCCGCTTCAGAGGCGCTCCTGCCTTATCGGCAAAATGGTCGGCCTTCAAGACCCCAACCACATGGGGTCGACGTGGCTGTCTGCGGAGCAGATTGCGCGCGGCGTGAACGACATCTCCAAGGCCAACCTTGGAGAGGACTGGCGGTTCGGCAAGGCGCCGTACAACGAATCGAACCCAGCGCCGCAGGTGAGTGTCTGGTTGTCTTACTTTGCTGCTGCACACCTTCTCATCCGTCCTTATGCGACGCGGGAGGTGCTTCTGAATGCGATCTGGCATCCTTACACCCGGGCTCCATCGCAGGTGGTGCCGGTTGCACAAGAGGAGCCCGCGGCTCACGGCGGGGAGGAGGTGGCCGAGTCCGACGCCGGCACTGGGCGTCGCGTGGGTAAGTCTTGTGTTATTCTTCATGTGTCTTGAATTGCTTACCGTGGCATGGTGCAGGCGGTGCTGACGCCGGTTGTTGGTGCAGTGGCGTTGGGCGGGGGAGGTGGCGACGTGGGCGGAGCCGGGTCTTCACATGGGGCGGCGTCGAGCAGCCCGCATGGGAAAGATAGCATCGCGCCGCGACCTCGGGCCCTGAAGCGCACGGCGGACCCAGCCGGGGCTGGGAGGCCGGCCAAGAGGAAGCACGACGCCGAGCACGGGAGGCCAACCCTGGTCCCTGTCTTGTCGGGGTAAGCTTTATCTTCCGCAGACATCCGGGTTGTTGAGCTGGTCTTTTTTCCTTTTTGGCTTATTCTGTCTTCTTCCTCAAGTCGCCAATCGCGCTGGCGAGGGCGGCGACGGAAGCCGCGACCACTGAAGGGACCGCGTTCCGCAGGAGCCGGTCCGACCTCGCCGACCAGGCCAAGGTGGAGGGACGGGCCGATTCGGACCTCGGCCTAGACCCAAGCGAAGCCGAAGCCTTGGCCTGGCGGGACAGGAACAGGGCCGAGGCGGAGCTGGAGGCGGCGCTGGTCCGTTCTTGGACCGACGCGGCGGCGGCATGGGCGCTAGCCAGTGCGGAGCCGGCCAGGCGCGAGATGCCGGAGGGCACGATGGTGGCGGCGACGGTCTCTAAGACGTCGTCAGTGAGGGAGCGCGGTTGTGGAGGCCGGGCTGAGGTGGCGATCCTCGACCAGGAGGTCGTGGAGGTGGGGGATGATACCCCGCCGCGGGCCGACCTGGTCGAGCGAGCGGGGGCTGATGGTGGTGGAGGTGGCACCGTCTTGGAACAGGCGCTGCGGGCGGCAGTGCCGGAGGCGCCGCCGGTGTTGGAGGAGGCACCGCGGACGGTGGTGCCGGAGGCCACCCCGGCAGCTGGGCCGTTGGTGGTGCAGCAAGCCGTTCTGGCGTCCGGACCGGAGGCGGTGATGCAGGGCGTCCAGGCGTCCGGGTCATCGACGGTGCCGGGAGGGGCGTCGGAGGAGGTGCTGGCCGTGTTGGGAGCGGCCAGTGGGGAGCACGCCTTGGTGCCGCGGCAGGGAGGGCGCCGGGCCGCCGCGCCACAGCCGCCGCGGAGCGGGGGCACCGTAGTCTTCGGGCCTCAGACCTAGGAGGAGGCAGCGCTGGACGCCGTCAGCCGCCGCCTGCGTGGGTGGACGGACCGGCTCGAGGCCTTCGCCCAGTCCGAGGTGGAGCGGACGCGCGACCTGGAGCGCGCCATTCTGGTAAGCCTTTCCTTTCTTGCAATTTCTTCTTTGTGGGGGCGCGCTAGCGCACCCACTGGGTGTAGCCCCCGAGGTTCGGGCCAACTACGTAGTAGTTGGGTCGAATCTTTAGAGTGTTGGCCTTGTTCTAACTTCTGTCTTCTTCAGCATCTCGACGTCTTTCAGGTCGCTGCTTACAACCGCCTCCTGGGCAAAGCACCGGGAGCTCAAGGAGCAGCTCGCCGCCAAGGAGGAGGAGCTTCGCGTCGCCGCAGGTATCCTTGTGCTCTTTTCTAGTGGGGGTGCGCTAGCGCACCCACTGGGTGTAACCCCCGAGATTTGGGCCAACTGTGTAACAGTTGGGCCAAATCTTAAGTCTTGTCTTCATATGAGCTGAACTCTTCTTTTTCGCAGCCGAGGTGCTGTCCTGGCAGACTCGTCTGCTCCGGGCCGGTCATGTCGAGGGTCCCACCATGTCGAGTTCCCAGACCGCGAAGGGCCAGGCGATCGGTATGGTGCAGAATGCTGACGTCGGCTGCTGGCTGTGTTTGCTGAAGCGCTGGCACCCCTCACACTTGAGAATGAGTGACTCGGCATCTTCGAGGGCCGTGGGCCAGTAAAAACCGTGGCAGAACACCTTGGCCACCAGGGAACGCGACGCTGCGTGGTGACCGCATTCGCCCTGGTGTATGTCGAGGAGGATGTCGATGCCCTGATCCTGCTCGACGCAGCGCTGGAACACACCGGTGGAGCTACGCTTGACGAACTCGTTGTTGATGATGCTGTAGGCGGACGCTCGGCACTGCACTTGCCGGGCCTCGGTTTCATCCATGGGGAGAACCCCGTTCTCCAAGAATTCTGATATTGGGAGGGCCCAAGATGGAGCCGTAACCATGGCGAAGACGGCCACCAGGGTGGGTTCCGAGTCGCCAGCCCCCGGGCCGGGTTGAGCATCCCCCGAGTCGGGGATGGCGATGGCCGGGTCTGGGGCGATGGTGGCCGGGTCGAGTTGAGCAGCCCCCGGGTCGGGTTCAGCAGTCCCCGGGCCGGGTTCAGCAGCCCCCGGCCAGAGTTGAGGCGCGGCCGGGTTGTCTGGAACATGCATGGACTCGGAGTCCAGCGACGGCTTGATGGATGGCTTGCACAGGTGCTCGAGGGAGACACCGGACGGGATGGACTGCCGGGACAAGACGATCTTGGCGAGTGTGTCGGCCGCTTCTTTTTCCGTGCGCAGGACGTGGAGGAACTCGCAGCCTTCGAAGGACCCGGTCAGCTTCTGGACGAGGAAGCGGTAGCTTGCCATGTTGGAGTCGCGGGTGTCCCATTCGCCGGAGCATTGCTACACGACGAGGTCCGAGTCCCCGTAGCACAGGATGCGCCGGATGCTGAGTTCCTTGGCAAGCCGGAGGCCGTGCGCAAGGGCTTCGTACTCGGCGACGTTGTTGGAGGCGGCGAAGTGGATCTGGAGCATGTAGCGGAGGCGGTCGCCCTTTAGGGACGATACTACGATGCCGGCCCCCAGGCCGAGTCGCATCTTGGACCCGTCGAAGTGCATGTGCCAGTGCATCGAGTCGGAAGGTGGTGGCAAGTACTGGGTCTCGGTCCAGTCGACGAGGAAGTCGACCAAGGCCTGAGACTTGATCGTGGTGCGGGGCTCGTAGAGGATGGTGTGGCTGGCTAGCTGGAGCGCCCACTTGGCGACCCGGCCAGAGGCATCCCGGCACCCGATGATTTCTCCGATAGGTTCCGTGCTGACGACGGTGACGACGTGCTCTTGGAAGTACTGCTTCAGCTTCTTGGCGGTGAGGTACACGCCGTAACACATCTTCTGGTAGTGCGGGTAGTTCTGCTTGGAGATGGAGAGCACCTCGCTCAGGTAGTAGATCGGACACTGGACGGCTTGGATCTTTCCCTTCTCTGGTCGCTCGACCACCAGCACCGTGCTGACCGCCCGCGAGGTCGCGGCTATGTAGAGCAACAGCGGCTCCTTGTCGGTCGGCGTGGCCAAAACTGGTGCGGTGGAGAGCATGCGCTTGAGGTCTTGGAAGGCCTCGTCTACCTTGTCGTTCCATTCAAACGGGCTCGTCTTCTTCATCAGCTGGTACAGGGGCAGCGCCCTCTCGCCCAACCGGCTTAGGAACCGGCTGACCGAGGTCAGGCATCCGGTGAACTTCTGGACATCGCGCAACCGAGCCTTCTTGCGCATGCGCTCGATGGCCTTGATCTTCTCCGGGTTTGCCTCAATGCCGCGTTCGGAGACGAGGAAGCCGAGTAGCTTTCCGGCCGGGATGCCGAAGACGCACTTTTCCGGGTTAAGCTTGACCTTGTATTCACGGAGGTTCGTGAATGTTTCCTTAAAATCATCGAGGAGCGTGAGGTGCTGCTTGGTCTTCACCATGATGTCGTCCACGTACACGTGGATATTGCGGCCGAGTTGCGGCAGCAGGCGTTTCTGCATGCAGCGTTGGAAGGTGGCGCTGGCGTGCTTCAAGTTGAACGACATGGTGATGTAGCAATATGCCCCAAAGGGCGTGCTGAAGGACGTATTCAAGGCGTCGGCCGGGTCCAGCTTGATCTGGTGGTAGCCGGAGTAAGCGTCCAGGAAGGACAGGAGCTTGCACCCGGCGGTCGAGTCGATGACTTGGTCGATCCGCAGGAGGGCGAACGGATCCTCGGTACAGGCCTTGTTGAGGCTGGTGTAATCAATACACATGCGCCAGGTCTTGTTCTTCTTCAGGACGAGGACTGGGTTGGCTAGCCACTCGGGGTGAAACACTTCCATTATGAAGCCGGCCGCCAAAAGCTTGGCGACCTCTTCACCAATGGTTCTTCTCTTCTCTTCGGAAAATCGTCGGAGGGGTTGACGGACAGGGTTGGCGTCCTTGTGGACGTGAAGTTTTTTCTTGGCGTACTTCCTCGGGATACCCGACATGTCCTTGGGGGTCCATGCGAAGATATCCCGATTCTCACGGAGGAAGTCAACGAGCTCGCCTTCCTATTTGCTGTCGAGGCGGGCGCCTACGACAACGTACTTGCTGTAGCTGGGGTCTTCCGGGTTGAGCTTCACTTTCTTGGTCTCCTTGGAGGGCTTGAAGGCGGCCTCGTCGGCCGGGTCCGAGGTCGGGATCGACGCTGGGGAGGCCTCGCCTGACAGGGCGACGATCCGGTTGAGCTGGCGCCGCTCCTCGGCAATGACCAGCGACTCGGGCAACTTGGCGCCGTCTCGAGCGCACTCCAGGGACTTGCGATAGTCGCCGGTAACGGTGATGAGGCCCTTGGGACCCGGCATCTTCATCTTCAGATACGCATAGTGGGGAACCACAATGAACTTGGCGAGTGCGGGTCGACCCAGCAGTGCGTGGTACGCGCTGGACATGTCCACCACCTCGGACCAGATTGGTTCGCGCCGGAAGTGGCCGCTGTCACCGAACAGGACGTCAAGCCGGACCTGGCCAATAGGAAAGCAGGAAAGGCCGGGTACGATGCCGTGGAAGATCGTCCGGGTCGGCTCCAGGTCCTCGGCCTTGAGGCCGAGCTTGGTCATCGTGTCGCGGTAGAGGATGTTGATGCTGCTGCCGCCGTCGATGAGGACTCGGGAAAACTTGCACGTGCGCCGGGCGATGATGGTGGGGTTGAGGACGAGGGCGTAACCACCTGGATTCGGCATCAACACCGGGTGATCCTCCCGGGTCCAGGTGATTGGGCGATCTGACCAGTGCATGAACTCCGGCTTGGCCGGGACGATGGTGTTCACCTCCTGCCAAAGGAGGCGCTCGCTGCGCTTGTCGTCGCCGAGGCTGGTGAAGACGATGTAGGCTGCGTTCTGGTCCGGGAAGGCCTCATCGCGCATCACGCCGCCAGCTGGAGGCGGTAGAGGAGGTGGAGGCGGTCACCCCGCGCCTGGAGCCGGAGCCGGAGGAGGCGGGACGTCGCCCCTCATGATGCGCTTGGTGATGGCGCACTGCCGAAGCTTGTGCATCGACGGCCTTGTGCCGCTGTGGTGCTTGCAGGGAGCGTCGAGCATCTCTTCGAAACTCATGGCGGGCTGCCACGCCATCTTGCCGGTCTGCCCGCGCTTTACTGCCGGATCTGCCGCGGGCTCGGTGGCCGTGACGAGCCGGTTGTCGTGACGCTGCGCCGGCTGGTCGGCCTTGCGCTTGTTGTTCTGGTGATGCTGCTACCGGCTGCTTTCGCCGGCCGGCTTCGGAGGGGGAACCGACTTTGCCTTGCCGGCTTCGTCCAGTGCCACCTGGATCTTCATGGCGGAGTCAGCGTTGGCGTATTTATTCGCCGTTACCATGAGCGCGGCCATGGTGGCCGGCTCGGAGTGCAAGAGCTTGTGCTTGAGGAGGGTGCCGTCTCGGCACCCGCTGACGAAATACTGGATTGCCTGGACTTCATGGACACCCTCGCAGCTATTTCGGAGCTCGGTCCAGCGTGCGAGGTACTCGCGACCGGTCTCCGTTGGCCCCTGCACGCACATGGCAAGCTGGCTAGGGTGGCTGGGTTGCTTGTAGGTCCACGTGAAGTCGCGGACGAAGGCCTCCTCAAAATCAACCCACGCGTTGATGCTGTCCATCGGCAGACTGATCAACCACGTGCGGGCCGACCCCTAGAGCATGAGCGGTGCGTAGCGCACGGCGAGCCGATGATTGGCACTAGTGATGCCAATGGCCGTGGTGTAGTCCGTGAGCCAGTCTTCTGGCTTCACAGTCCCCTTATACTTGGGGGTGTCGCGGGGGAGCACGAATCCTTTAGGAAAGGGCTCGTCCCGGATGCGCGGGCCGAAGCACGCCGGTCCGATAGCGCCGCTCTCTTCCACCTCCTGGGAGCGAGCGAGCTGATCGAGGCGGTGGCGAGCGTCGGCGTCGTCGATGGAGCGTGGGCCGAGTCGACCGGCGGCCATGCCCCGAGGGGCCGGGTCGGTCGGAGCCGGACGCCGGCCATGCTGGCTGGGTCCGCGCTGGGTCTCCGAGGCGGGCTTGTCGCCCAGGACGTCGGCGGCTGCGGCGGCCGGGTTGTGCCGAGTTCGCCCTTGGCTGGAGTGCGCCTCGCCTGGCGGCGAGGAAGCCGTGTGCAGAAGTTCGCCGGGTCCGCCAAGGCGGGCGGAGCCGGATCCTGCCGACTTGGCGAGCTGGTTGAGGCGATCCTGCTGGGTGTTGGCTGCGTTGAGGAGCTCACCCATCCGCCCAATGCGCTCCTGCATCTCTTCACCCGTGAGCCGATCCAGGCCGACTGCGGCTGCCTGGGCAGTGCGCATGTTCTTCACTCGGGTCTCGTAGACGGTTCGGACGGCGCCGAGGGCCCGGTCGATCGCTCCTCCCCGGGTACGCACATCGGTGACCCAACTTGGCTCGGCCGCAGCGGGCGCGAATCCGTGGGCGGCATAGTGCTCCAGCTGAGCGGCCTCCACGCGACGCTTGGTGGCGGCGAGCGTCTTGGACAGGTCCAGCATCTGCTGGCGCCTTTCCTCAAGCTGAGATCGGGCCTCGGCGACATTGGTGGCATCGACATCGGTGCCGATGGGGATGCGGAGGCTCTGCATCACCGCGCGCAGCAGATCGGACGGCCCGGTCCATTCTACTGCGGCGCTGGCTTCTACAGCCTTCCTCGTCTTGCTTGACGAGGAGGAGGCGCCATCGCCGGTGATGAAAACCTCCACATGGACGTCCATCGCCCTAACGGCAACGCCACCGCCGAGGGAGAGGGAGAGTCGGAGTAGCTGAGCACCTCGCTGGGGTACAAGTCGGCCGCGAACGCATCGAAGATGCGCAACGCGGCAATGGAGGCGGCGAGCGCGCCGATGACGTCGTCCGCCAGCGCGACGAACTCATCGGAGTAGGAAAAGGGCCCCGTCTGAAGCATGCTCCCGGCCAGCTCCTCGAGCTGCCCCACGGTGGGCGCCAACTGTCGTGGTGGGCGCACGGTAGATGCCAAGGGATGGCTAAAGAGAGGAGGAGGCTCGAGGGCGCTGGTGGACTCCAGAGGCGGGGTTGGCATGAGCGTGTGCGGGACGCCGGACATACCCAGGTTTGGGGATCTCCGGAGAGATAATACCCGTATTCCTGCCGAGTGTAGTTTGATGTTTGATAGTACAGTGTTTCTCCTGGAGCTGTATGGGAGAGGAAGGCAGCTGGCCAAGGCTTGGGCTGCCCCTTCTCTCTCGGGTGGCTGTTTTGGTGGCTAGTTGCTTATTTGTTCCTATTCTCTACATATATCACATACAACATGCCCCTGTATGCGTGGGCTCCTGGGGGCTTTATAGACCAACCCCCCAGGGTTACAATGGTAATATTCCGAGTTGCTGGGTCCGAGTTGTCGGCGTTCGGGAACCCGGGCTAGGCCCCGCCGGGGGCTTGTGGTTCGCCAAGTTCCCCTAGGTGCGGGCCCCGCATGCCTAGGGGGACTGTGCGCCGTCTTGTCGATCGTCAGGGTGAGGCCGAGTCGAGTCGTGTACAGTGATGCCCCGTCAGGTCATCGCTTGCTGCTGTCAGCGGCGAGGGCGGGAGCACTGTTGCCACGCCAGCCCTGGTCAGCGGGTAGGTGAGGGGCACTTTTGCCACGCTCCGGCTGACCATAGGCATGGGTGGAGGCACTGTTGTCTTGGTCATCGGTGATTGAAGTCTCGTCCCATCATACAACCTGGATGGGACGGGAGCTGACCTTGTGGCTGGATTGCGGTGCACTCCATGGGTGCGGTCGGCTTGTTGGGGAAGCCTTGGTTGCACCGGGTTGGGTCGTCTCGCGCGAGTCGCTGAGGCCGGGTCGACGTACCATGCCGGGTCAGAGAGCTTGGCAGGGTTGCGGCCTTGCCGGGTCGAGCGACCCGGCCAGGCGCGTGCCGGTTTGAGGGGCGATGCGAGCCCCGCTATTTTTGAAAAGGATCCGGGTTCTGTTGCCTGCCCGGGGTTCATCCCCCCGACATACCTCCCACCCGCCCACATCACTGCGCACGCGTAGGCGGCCCCACCTGTCATCCGCCCAGGCGAACGGTCGCGGTCCTTCTTAAATGGGAACCCATGGACCGGTCGTCGTCCACACTGCCCCACTCCACCCTGCGGCCTCCTCGAAACACGACAACCCCAGACCCCAAACCCTAGCCTCTAGCTCGCCGGCCGGCCGCCCGCAGCCATGGGGCTTTGGAACTACGACCGCAAGGGGAAGCACGACCGCGAGGCCGGCTCCTCCTCGGGAGGCCGCCGTGGCTCCATCAAGAAGGAGGAGCCCGCATCACCGTCGTGCTCCTCCAGTCGAGCCCCCACGCCTGCCCCATTCACCATCGCCCCTAGGGCCGCCGGTGAGCGCGACCGGCGGTACCTGGCCGTGGACGTGTGCTGACGGTACTGGGAGACGAGGACGCCGGTCCCATGGAGCGACGTGCACCTCCCCAACAATTGGCACCTCTTCGCGGACCGGGTCCCGATCCCGCCGGTGCTGGCGAGCGGCCGTGCGCGACGTGATGAGATCCAGCGCCGCCGCCGCCTCCTTCTTGACGACCTCTACTACGACGAGAGGTACGCCCCGGACTCTGCGCTATGGGACACGTGGCTCCAGGACGAGCACGATGTGCGGCGCACGTCCTACTTCGCCGGCACGGTGTCGGGGCCGCGACGACCACGTGAAGAGGCGCACGGGCGTGCGCACGGGCGTACGCGGGTGCGCGGCCTGACGCCCACGCCGTCGCCTTCCCCGTCTCCGTCGCCACCTCCACCTCCTTGCATGACAGCGGAGGAGGAGGCCCATCTCATGCAGCGTGTCATGGAGGACTCCATGAACACGCACGACGAGCGGCAATGGGACGGCTTGGAGGAGGCCATGGCACTCTCTGCCGCCGGTGACGTCACCTTCCCGGAGCTGCAGATGGTGGCCGTCACGGAGGAGAGGAGGGAGGACGCGATGGAGGAGGAGCCGCCGGCCGCGTTCCAGGAGGTGCTGAGCCAGGGGTGGGCCTGGTCCTGCACTGCTCCGGAGATGGCCGCTGGCGTGGGCGTGAACTGGTGCGCCACTCCGCCGCGGTCACCGGAGCGGGAGGCCTTGCCACAGGAGGAGGTGGTGCAGGCACCTCCGGCCTTCCAGGCCGCCCCCGTGTACCACGCGCCGCCGCCCCACCTCTGGACGCCGTCGGTCTACATCGACCTCGTCAGCAATGAGGACAACACCGGCGGCTAGTGATGAAGACGACGAGGGCCATGGCATCGACGAGCATCGGCGGTTTTTTTATGTTAATTATGCCACTGTATGAACTGCTAAACTGGGCCGTTTTGTGGCCGTGACCCCGTAACTAAGTTTATGTTTATTAAACTGTGCTTATTTATTTAGTTAGTTATTTTTTTTCGTTTTCTTATTTTTTTTAATCATGTCCAACGAGGACGTGATTTTAGATGCGGCCGCGCGGTGGGCGCACGCACGACCCAACGGATAAGACCGGACACGGGCGAACCCATCGACGCCCCAAAGGAACAAAATCCGTTCAAACTGGACGTCCGTTTAGGATCGTGCGATGAAGTTGGCCTGAGGCAGGGTGAACAGCGCGGTACGCGCGTTCAAATTTATCAGCGGTCAGATCCATTGGAAACGACGACGTGCTGGTTCTCCGTGGCCGCTCGGCGACGCGGCCAGGTTACTGTGGTGCAGGCAGCAGGCTACAGTGGTAGGTGTAGCCCGTCGCACGCAAGTAAAATCACACGGCAACTCGCGGGTGTGTACATGCGTGATCATGATAAAAAGATGTGTCAATCGAGGGACCTACATCATCATACAGACACGCGACTCTCTTTCTTTTCTCGGCACAAGTTACATCTCAAATTTTAGTCCTACTCCCTCCTTTCCGATTTAGAGCATGGTTAATAGTATAGCCGGCTGCTGGCTATAAGCCAGTGCCATGTCATCTACAACTCATTTTATAGTCAACATGTACAATAATAGATCAAAAGAGTGTACTATTTTTTTACTATGTGGCCCACTTTTCATTCTCACAAAATGCCTAGTACTACGTGCTAGAGCTGGCTCTTGACAAAGAGCGCGCTTACTTTCTCTCTCCTCTTCTCTTTCCTCCAACTAAGCAGAAATATACTAGTTTATTCCTTATAGCCCGCTGACCCAACTCTATTGTACTTGCTCTTATAGGGCTTAATTCAAAAATCTCATCAACCAAGGTAGATGGTGAGTGGTGGAATATTCTTTTTAGTTTGCAAAAGCACCTAATTAATGCTCTTGTTTTTCTCAAAAAAATTATGTTTATCAAAATGCACTAATTGCAATGCATGCATGCATAGAGTACATGCATTGGTCAATTTTCTCTTAATACTTGCATGCAATGATTTAATGCACCTTGAAATCTGAACATGTGACAGGGAACAACCAAATTGAGCCTTATAAAATACAAAAACTAAAATTTTAAGATAAGCCCTATAAACCGAAAAGGAGGGAGTACGTATGAAGACTGACTATCATCAAGAGCATATAACGCATTAAGAATATAACAACCCATATGCGAAACCGGACAGATTTGACCCCTTTCTAAAACTTCAGCACAAAATGTTTTCAATAACTGCAAATACTACACAAAATGACTTCTTGCATAACGTCCTAGGATGGGACGCCATGCTAGATTGAAGGCAGCTACGTCTACCAAGAGCATCATGTTATCTTGAATCTATCATTGACCCCCCTCGGCCAACGTGTCATGCTATCTAGCATGTCGTCCCGAGTCTGGATGTTATGAAAATGGTAATTTTGTGAAATATTTTCAGATACGGTTCATTTTATGCTGGAGTTTACGATAAGAGTCAAATATGTCCATTTTCACAAGCCATCTTTGGGCTATCTTGAGGATCTGTGAGATTTGCACTGGATGATCAATAGAAGGTATGATGAGAAGCCTCTTCTTTATCCAGACTATGATAGTATAAGATTTGAAAGGAGGTCATGTCGCATTCATGCTTTATTATTCATACACATTTAAACTATTACAATAGGAGATAAACATACTTCTCTGACATTCTAATTCGGTAAAAAAATAGATTGATTGTGTCATCTTTTGCCCTCTGACATTAAGAAATTTAAGAATTACTCAAAGCATTGTTTTTACTAAGAGTTGAAAATACCACATTCCCATTCAATATTGGATATGCAAGGAAATTATGATCTTCCACAAATACATACTTATGACAATTTGTATGCAACTATCATCTTGCAAGAATGTGCACATAAATCAAATCAAGTGGCAAAATCCAAAATGCCCGGATCTATCATCATCTCACAGCAACATGATATAGACAAATCTAGGTATTACTTGTTCATGTTTGCTGAGTTGTCAGAAAATGTCTTGCTTCTAAAAAAATTCATCT
>NC_041391.1:663069393-663070406 GCF_002162155.2 Triticum dicoccoides | reverse complement strand
CAGAAAGAAGGAAGAGGTAGTCCAACGATGCATCCTCCTCCCTGGCTGCAGCGACTCTTCAATGGTGAGCTTCCATCCACTCTCCCATGCAGCGCGTCAGCCTATGAATTACTGTGTTGTCTCGGGGCAAATGGTGAGCGTTGAAAACTTGAGCATCATTAGCCCAATTCAAGAGTAGAAAACCGAGAACAAATTTGAACTATTTTGAATACCACGACAGAGTCTCTCAATCATTTCTTTGCGAGAGTCTCTCAATGGTAAATACTTAGGATTGTGGCGAAGATTCATTGAAGCAGTCGTTGCCTAGGTTTAAATTTGATTGGGCGCCATGGAAGTAATATGGTTGCTTGACATGGTTGCCTATGTTGCAACCTGGAGCGCCACGCTTTAGCTTAAAGGGGGATTAATTGTGTTCCCCTACCGCTGATATGTAAAATCCCTCTTCTTGATGTTCTATCTCTCGTACATTGTGATGCTTTGGCTGTTTTTGTAGATGAGGCTCATGCACTTGTCTTCAATGAAACATATGTGTACCCAAGCTGAGTGAGTGAAGGCTCTAGCTTGACCTACTAGTTGTTTGCTATCAATAAATAACTAGCTGATAATATGCTATGCTTACTCTCCTAGCACTAAAGCTATCGAGAAGTGATGCAACAAAGGTTGTTGAAGGTCAGGCTCCGTCAAACAGAGAAATCAGTCTTCAGAAAAACATTGAACCTAACTTATACAGGAGTTGGTAATAAAGTGTAAACGTTGAGTAAGAAATTGCCATAGGCCGGCATGAACAGGAAGAAAGACTTCTAGCAATCGGAATAGGAATGTGCAATCCTAGTAAAAGCGTGTTCAGTCGAAGATAGGAGGATTCCTTTGATCCATAGCGTCATCTAATAGACTTCCTACTTACTTTGTCAATTGCTCTTTATCGCTGAACAGAAGGGAAATTTCATGAGATAGATGAAAAACAATGAATATCAATCGAGAAAAAGCTTAAATAGACACAACTCGTAACAGAT
>NC_041391.1:663040700-663069102 GCF_002162155.2 Triticum dicoccoides | reverse complement strand
ATTAGCAGTTTTAATGTTTTCTGACTTTGAGGCAGATTTTGGCACAAGCTAGGTAACAAAAACATCCTACACATGCATATCTAGAGTATGGGCAAAGTAATGATCATGCAAGTGCAGATAATTAGGGAGTAGAATTTGAGAGATTCGCAAATGATGGTTGACATAGCAAATTTTGGACCCATGGTTCTGATAGGTAGTGCTATCGTACATCCACATTGATGGAGGCTTCAATCTCAAGGATATCAATGACCTCAAGGATAACGGTTGTGAGATTCCACGAAGGAATTGAGTCCACATAGGGCTCCATCTGAAGGAAATATGCCCTAGAGGCAATAATAAAGTTGTTATTTTATATTTCCTTATTCATGATAAAGGTTTATTATTCATGCTATAATTGTATTGATCGGAAACTTAAATACATGTGTGAATACATAAACAAATACAGCGTCCCTAGTAAGCCTCTACTAGACTAGCTTGTTGATCAAAGATGGTTATGGTTTCCTAACCATAGACATGTGTTGTCATTTGATAACGGGATCACATCATTAGAAGAATGATGTGATGGACTAGACCCACCCGTTAGCTTAGCGTATTGATCGTTCTGTTTTATTGCCATAGCTTTGTTCATGTCAAAATACATATTCCTTCGACTATGAGATTATGCAAACTCCCTAATACCGTAGGAATACCTTGTGTGCTATCAAACATCACAACGTAACTAGGTGATCATAAAGATGCTCTACAGGTATCTCCGAAGGTGTTTATTGAGTTGGCATAGATCGAGATTAGGATTTGGCGCTCCGAGTATCGGAGAGGTATCTCTGGGCCCTCTCGGTAATACACATCATAAGCTTGCAAGCAAACGACTAAGGAGTTAGTCACGATGTGATGTATTACTGAACGAGTAAAGAGACTTGCCGGTAACAAGATTGAACTAGGTATGAAGATACCGACGATCGACTCTCGGGCAAGTAACATACCGATGGACAAAGGGAATTACGTATGTTGTCATAATGGTTCGACCGATAAAGATCTTCGTAGAATATGTAGGAACCAATATGGGCATCCAGGTTCCGTTATTGGTTATTGACCGAAGAGGTGTCTCGGTCATGTCTAAATAGTTATCGAACCCGTAGGGTCCGCACGCTTAACGTTCGTTGACTATATAGTATTATATGAGTTATGTGATTTGGTGACAAAATGTTGTTCGGAGTCCTGGATGAGACCACGGACATGACGAGGAGTCTCGAAATGGTCGATAGGCAAAGATTTATATATAGGACAATAGTATTCGGACATCAGAAGTGTTTCGGGGGGTACCGGGTACTTATCAGGTCACCGGAAGGGGTTCCGGGCACCCCCAGCAAAAGATATGGGCCTTATGGGCCAAGAGGGGAAACGCACCAGCCACAATGGGCTGGTGCGCCCCCCGTATAGGTCGGCCTAAGGAGAAGAAGGAAAGGGGAGAAGGGAAAGGGGAGAAGGGAAAGGAAAGTGTGGACTAGGATTCCCACTTCCTTCCCTCTCCCCATTCTTTCCTTCCCCCTTGGGAAAACATGGCAGGGGGGTGCAGGGCAAGGTAGGCCCCTAGGTGGCCGGCGGCCAGCCCTAGGGCACGCCCTGGCCTCTCCCCTCCCCCTTCCTTCTATATATATGTGGGAGGGGCCGCCTAGCCGTGTTCGGCGCCCCCCTCCCACGTTTACACCCCGGTCATATTTTTTGTGGTGCTTAGGCAAAGCCCTGCAGAGATCACTTCACCATCACCATCACCATGCCGTCGTGCCGATGGAACTCATCTACTGCCTCGACGTCTTGCTGGATCAAGAAGGTGAGGGACGTCACCAAGCTGAAGTGTGCAGAACTTGGAGGTGTCGTACGTTCGTTACTCGATCGGTGGATCATGAAGAAAGTTCGACTACATCAACCGCATTGTGAAACGCTTCCGCTTACGGTCTACGAGGGCACGTAGACACACTCTCCCCTCTCGTTGCAATGCATCTCCTTGATAGATCTTGCGTGTGCGTAATTTTTTTGTTTTCCATGCATCTTTCCCAACACCGGCATCAGAGTCAGGTCTATGCGTAGATGATATGCACGAGTAGAACACAAAGAGTTATGGGCGGTGATAGCCATACTGCTTACCACCAATTTCTTATTTTGATTCAGCGATATTGTGGGATGAAGCGTCCTGGACCAACCTTACATGTCCACGCACATGAGACCGGTTCCACCGACAGACATGCAACTAGTTTTGCATAAAGGTGGCTCATGGGTGTATGTTTCTCCTACTTTAGTTGAATCAAATTTGACTACGGACGGTCCTTGAAGAAGGTTAAAACAGCAAACTTGATGAAACACCATTGTGGTTTTTGCGTAGGTAAGAATGGTTCTTGCTAGAAGCCCATAGCAGCCACGTATAACTTGCAACAACAAAGTAGAGGGCGTCTAACTTGTTTTTGCAGGAAATGTTGGGATGTGATATGGTGAAGACATGATGTGCTATACATTATTGTATGAGATGATCATGTTTTGTAAGTTATCAACAACCGATAGGAGCCTTAGGGTTGTCTCTTTATTGTATGAAATGCAAACGCCATGTAATTGATTTACTTTATCACTGTGTGTTATCGATTATTGTAGAAGCAATGGTTGGCGATACGACCATGACGCAACGATGGAGATCAAGGTGTCGAGCCGGTGACAATGGAGATCATGATGATGCTTTGGTGATGGAGATCAAAAGCACAATATGATGATGGCCATATCATGTCACATATTTTGATTGCATGTGATGTTTATCTTTTATGCATCTTATTTTGCTTAGATCGGCGGTAGCATTATAAGATGATCCATTCACTAAATTTCAAGATAAAAGTGTTCTCCCTGAGTATGCACCGTTGCCAAAGTTCGTCGTTTCGAAGCACCACATGATGATCGGGTGTGATAGACTCTACGTTTCGAAGCACATGCAGAATACTTGGGTTAAACTTGACGAGCCTAGCATGTACAAACATGGTCTTGGAACACTGGAGACCGAAAGGTCGAACGTGAGTCATATAGTAGATATGATCAACATAGAGATGTTCACCATTGATGACTACCCCATCTCACGTGATGATCCGACATGGGTTAGTCGATTTGGATCACGTATCACTAGATGACCTGAGGGATGTCTATTTAAGTGAGAGTTCAGTAGTAATTTGATTAATTGAAATTAATTTATCATGAACTTAGTCTTATAGTTTTGCATATCTATGTTGTAGATCAATGGCCCGAGCTACCGTTCCCCTGAATTTTAGTGCGTTCCTAGAGAAAGCTAAGTTGAAAGATGATGGTAGCAACTACACGGACTGGATCCGTAACTTGAGGATTATCCTCATTGCTGCACAGATGAATTATGTCCTTGATGCACCGCTAGGTGAGAGGCCTTCTGCAGGAGCTGAAGCTGATGTTATGAATGTCTATCAAGCTCGATCTAAGGACTACTCTATAGTTCAGTGTGCCATGCTTTACGGCCTAGAACCGGGACTTCAAAGACGTTTTAAATCTCATGGAGCATATGAGATGTTCCAAGAGTTGAAGTTAATATTTCACTCAAATGCCCGGGTTGAGAGATATGAAGTCTCCAACAAGTTCTATAGCTGCAAGATGGAGGATAACAGTTCTGTCAGTGGACACATACTCCAAATGTCTGGGTACAATCACTTGACTCAGCTGGGAGATAATCTTCCAATTGATTGTGTTATTGACAGAGTTCTTCAATCACTGCCACCAAGCTAAAAAGGCTTCGTGATGAACTATAATATGCAAGGGATGAATGATACATCTCCAACATATCTATAATTTTTGATTGTTCCATGCTATTATATTATCCATCTTGGATGTTTTATATGCATTGCTATTTTATATGATTTTTGGGACTAACCTATTAACCTAGAGCCCAGTGCCTACTTCTGGTTTTTCCTTGTTTTTGATTTTCGCAGAATAGGAATATCAAACGGAGTCCAATTGACCTAAAAATTTACGGTGATTTTTTATGGACAAGAAGAAGCCTTGAAGCAAAAGAGTTGAGCCAGAAGAGTCCTGAGTCAACCACAAGGGTGGAGGGCGCGCCCCCTACCTAGTGGCTGACTCGGGGACCTCCCTGACATGAAACCGAGGCCAAAAATTCCTATAAATACAAAAAAACCCAACAAGAAACTTAGGTCGGGAGTTCCGCCTCCGCAAGCCTTTGTAGCCACCGAAAACCAATTGGGACCCTATTTCGGCACCCTGTTGGAGGGGGGATCCATTACTGGTGGCCATCTTCATCATCCCGGCGTTCTCCATGACGAGGAGGGAGTAGTTTACCCTCGGGGCTGAGGGTATGTACCAATAGCTATGTGTTTGATCTCTCTCTCTCTCTCTCTATCGTGTTCTTGATATGGCACGATCTTGATGTACCGCGAGCTTTGCTATTATAGTTGGATTTTATGATGTTTCTCCCCCTCTACCACCTTATAATGGATTGAGTTTTCCCTTTGAAGTTATCTTATCGGATTGAGTCTTTAAGGATTTGAGAACACTTGATGTATGTCTTGCCTGTGCTTATCTGTGGTGACAATGGGATATTCACGCGATCCACTTGATGTATGTTTTGGTGATCAACTTGTGGGTTCTATGACCTTGTGAACTTATGCATAGGGGTTGGCACACATTATCGTCTTGACTCTCCAATAGAAACTTTGGGGCACTCTTTGAAGTTCTTTGTGTTGGTTTGAATAGATGAATCTGAGATCGTGTGATGCATGTCGTATAATCAAACCCATGGATACTTGTGGTGACATTGGAGTATCTAGGTGACATTAGGGTTTTGGCTGATGTGTCTCTTAAGGTGTTATTTTACTACGAACTCTAGGGCTGTTTGTGACACTTATAGGAATAGCCTAATGGATTGATCAGAAAGAATAATTTTGAGGTGGTTTCGTACCCTACAATAATCTCTTCGTTTGTTCCCCGCTATTAGTGACTTTGGAGTGACTCTTTATTGCACGTTGAGGGATTGTTATATGATCCAAATATGTTATCATTGTTGAGAGAACTTGCACTAGTGAAAGTATGAACCCTAGGCCTTGTTTTGAAGCATTGCAATACCATTTTCGCTAACTTTTGTTACTTGCTACCTTGCTGTTTTTACAATTTCAGATTATAAAAACCTATATCTACCATCCATATTATGCTTGTATCACCATCTCTTCGCCGAACTAGTGCACCTATACAATTTACCATTGTATTGGGTGTGTTCGGGGTACAAGAGACTCTTTGTTATTTGGTTGCAGGGTTGTTTGAGAGAGACCATCTTCATCCTACGCCTCCCATGGATTGATAAACCTTAGGTCATCCACTTGAGGGAAATTTGCTACTGTCCTACAAAACTCTGCACTTGGAGGCCCAACACGAGTCTACAAGAAGAAGGTTGCGTAGTAGACATCAAGCTCTTTTCTAGTGCCGTTGCCGGGGAGGTTAGTGCTTGAAGGTCTATCTTTAGATCTTGCAATCGAATCTTTTAGTTTCTTGTTTTATCACTATTTTAGTTTATAAAAGAAAATTACAAAAAATGGAATTGAGGTTGCCTCATATGCTTCATCTTTTTAATGTATTTCGTGAAAATAAGGATTCCGATAATTGTGCCAAAGTGTTAAAAGAAGAATGCATTAAAATGTTTGGCACTAAGTCTTTGAAAGATGAGCATGACTGCAATGTTGTTAGTGTGAATTCTTTGAATATCCATGATGCCAATGATATGCAAAGCCACACGCTTGGGGATGCTATTCTTGATGAGGATGATATTTTTTATCCCCCAAGTTTTGATGAGCAAATTTATTATGATGATAACATTCCTCCTACTTATGATGATTATATTGATGGAAGTGGATTTGGAAGGTCTTGATTTTATTTAGTGACGAATCCACTATTTCGGAAGAGGTTCCAATTGATTATGAGAACAAATTTGCTATCTATGATGATTATTGTGATGACATGTATGCTATAAATAATAATGATAAACATGAAACTTGTCATCTTGATTTTAATTTTCAATTGGATTATGCCTCACATGATAGTTATTTTGTTGAGTTTGCTCCCACTACTATTCATGAGAAGAAATTTGCTTATGTGGAGAGTAATACAATTTCTACTTGTGCATCATGAAAAGAATGTTTTATGAGATGGTTATATTGTTGAATTCATTCATGGTGCTACTGAAAATTATTATGATGGAGGAATATATGCTTGTTGGAATTGCAATAATATAAAGTTTCCTCTCTATGTGTTGAAAATCTTGAAGTTATGCTTGTTTTTTCCTTCCTATGCCGGTTGATTCTTGTTCCCATAAGTTGTTTGCTCACAAAATCCCTATGCATAGGAAGTGGGTTAGACTTAAAACTGCTAGTCATATTCTTCATGATTGTCTCTTTGTGTTTCAATTCTTATCTTTTATGTGAGCATCGTTGAACTCATCATGCCTAGCTAAAAAGGCATTAAAGAAAAGAGCTTGTTAGGAGACAACCCAATATTTAACCTTATTGTTTTTGTGTGCTCACATGATTATGCTACTGTAGTAATCATGTTTTATAGCTATTGTTTCAATAAAATGCCAAGTAAATCCTTTGGGATAGTGTGGATGATAGTTGACTTGATTCTGTGCAAAAATAGAAACTTTTGCGCCCAGTACAAGAAATTTAAAAATTCACTAGAATGTGCTTTTGATATGATTTTTTTTAGAAAAGATTGATATATAAATTTCCTAGATTGTCCTCATTTTTCAGATTTTTTGGAGTTACAGAAGTATGGAAAGTTCCCAGATTACTACAGACTGTTCTGTTTTAAACATATTCTGTTTTCTATGTGTTGTTTGCTTATTTTGATGAATCTATGAGTAGTATCGGAGGGTATGAACCATGGAGAAGTTGTAATACAGTAGATATAACACCAATATGAATTTAGAATGAATTCACAACAGTACCTAAGTGGTGATTTATTTTCTTATACTAACAGAGCTCATAAGATTTTCTGTTGAGTTTTGTGTTGTGAAGTTTTCAAGTTTTGGGTAAAATTTTGATGGACTACAGAATAAGGAGTGTCAAGAGCCTAAGCTTGGGGATTCCCAATGCACCCCAAGGTAATATTCAAGGACAACTGATATGTCTCCAACGTATCTATAATTTTTGATTGTTTCATGCTATTATATTACCCTTTTGGATGTTTATGGGCTTTACTTTACACTTTTATATCATTTTTGGGACTAACCTACTAACCGGAGGCCCAACCCGTATTGCAGTTTTTTTTGCCTATTTCAGTGTTTCAAAGAAAAGGAATATCAAACAGAGTCCAAACGGAATGAAACCTTCGGGAGCGATCTTTTTGGAACAAATGCAATCCAGAGGACTTGGAGTGCAAGTCAAGAAGCAATCGAGGAAGCCACGAGGGTGGAGGGCGCCCCCCTACTAGGCGCCCCCCTGTCTCGTGGGCCCCTCGGGCGTCCATCGACATACTTCTTCCTCCTATATATACCCACGTACCCCGAAAACATCAGAAGCGACAACGAAAAACTATTTCCACCATCATAACCTCCTGTATCCGTGAGATCCCATCTTGGAGCCTTCGCCGACGCTTCGCCAAAGGGGGAATCGACCACGGAGGTCTTCTACATCAACACCATAGCCTCTCCGATGAGTTGTGAGTAGTTTACCACAGACCTTCGGGTCCATAGTTATTAGCTAGATGGCTTCTTATCTCTCTTTGAATCTCAATACAAAGTTCTCCTTGATCTTCTTGGAGATCTATTCGATGTAACTCTTTTTGCGGGGTGTTTGTCGAGATCCGATGAATTGTGGGTTTATGATCAAGTTTATCTATGATAAGTATTTGAATCTCCTCTGAATTCTTTTATGTATGATTAAGTTATCTTTGCAAGTCTCTTCGAATTATCAGTTTGGTTTGGCCTACTAGATTGATCTTTCTTGCAATGGGAGAAGTGCTTAGCTTTGGGTTCAATCTTGCGGTGTCCTTACCCAGTGACAGCAGGGGTAGCAAGACACGTATTTTATTGTTTCCATCGAGGATAAAAAGATGGGGTTTATATCATATTGCATGAGTTTATCCCTCTACATCATGTCATCTTTCTTAATGCGTTACTCTGTTCTTTATGAACTTAATGCTCTAGATGCATGCTGGATAGTGGTCGATGTGTGGAGTAATAGTAGTAGATGCAGGCAGGAGTCGGTCTACTTGTCACGGACGTGATGCCTATATACATGATCATGCCTAGATAATCTCATAATTATTCACTTTTCTATCAATTGCTCGATAGTAATTTGTTCACCCACCGTAATATTTATGCTATCTTGAGAGAAGCCACTAGTGAAACCTATGGCCCCCAGGTCTATCTCTTATCATATAAGCTTGCTATCTACTTTTATTTGCATCTTTACTTTTCCAATCTATATCATAAAAATGCCAAAAATATTTATCTTATCATATTATCTCTATCAGATCTCACTTTCGCAAGTGGCCTTGAAGGGATTGACAACCCCTTTATTGCGTTGGTTGCGAGTTCTTGTTTGTTTGTGTAGGTGTGTGGGACTTGTGAGGAGCCTCCTACTGGATTGATACCTTGGTTCTCAAAAACTGAGGGAAATACTTACACTACTATTGCTGCATCACCCTTTCCCCTTCAAGGAAAACCAACGCAAGCTCAACACGTAGCAAGACGGATTTCTGGCGCCGTTGCCGGGGAGGTCTTCTCTCAAGTCAAGACATACCAAGTACCCATCACAAACTCATCTCCCTCGCATTTACATTATTTTCCATTTGCCTCTCGTTTTCCTCTCCCCCACTTCACCCTTGCCGTCTTATTCTCTCTCTCTTTCCCAATCTCCTCTCTTTTCCATTTGCCTTCTCGTTGCAATGGCCGAATCAAAAAGATCTAAGGGTCCTTTCTAGGGTTTTAGTACCTTGGATAGTCCCTCTATCCTCTCTAAGCCCATAAATAAAGATGCTATGGAAAGACCCACCGGGGTCACCAATGAGAGCTTGAATAATTTTGATGAAGATGACTCCGGAATTTTTCGTTATTTACTTGATGAGTCTTTAAAAGATGCTTGGGATAGGTTACTAAGAATTTGGGCTAGCCATGTGCCGCAGTATCAAATTGAAGTTTACCTAAAAAGTTTCTATGTTGGCTTACCCACTTCTTTCAAGCAAGTTCTAGATTCTATTTTTGAAGGGGGTTTTCTTGAGGGGGATGCTATAGATACCTATGAAAAAATGAACACTATATTTGGGCATCCTATGAATGATAAGGTTGAATCTACCACTCTCTTATGCTTTTATCAAAATGAAATTATCAAAGAAATGAAGGATAGCTTAGACGCAAATTTCTGTAACGTGCTTAATTTCACTTCAACCATTAATGGCAATTTGCTTTCCCAAAATAGAAGAATGAATGCCATAGAAAGGAAATTCTTCCTTTCCTTTCCAAGTGCCAAAGATGGCACTACTTAGATCTATCCTCGCTTTTATGCCTAGCTAGGGGCGTTAAACGATAGCGCTAGTTGGGAGGCAACCCAATTTTATTTGTCTTTTTTATTTTTGTTTTTGTTTAGTAATAAATTTTGCATCTACCTTCTGTTTATATGTGTTTTCATGTTTTATTTAGTGTTTGTGCCAAGTAGAACCTATAGGATAACCTATGGTGATAGTTAATTTGATTCTGCTGAAAAACAGAAACTTTGCGCTCACGAGAAAAAATTCAATAAATCACAGAAACGTGATTTTGCATTTATTATTTTTTCTATAGATCAATAGAAAAATTACCCAGGACTTCCTATTTTGGTAGGAGTTTTCGAGTTCCAGAAGTATTCGAAAGTTACAGATTGCTATAGACTGTTCTATTTTTCACAGATTCTGCCTTTCGTGTGTTGTTTGCTTATTTTGATGCATCTATGGCTAGTAAGTAAGCGTATGAACCATAGAGAACTTGGAATAAAGTAGGTTTAACACCAATATCAATAAAGAATGAGTTCATTACAGTACCTTATGTGGTGGTTTTTCTTTCTTTCACTAACGGAGCTTATGAGATTTCCTGTGTAGTTTTGTGTTTTGAAGTTTTCAAGTTTTGGGTAAAGATTTGTTGGACTATGGAATAAGGAGTGGCAAGAGCCTAAGATTTGGGATGCCCATGGCACCCCAAGATATTCAAGAATAGCCAAAAGCCTAAGCTTGGGGATGCCCCGGAAGGCATCCCCTCTTTCGTCTTCGTTTATCGGTAACTTTACTTGGAGCTATATTTTTATTCGCCACATGATATGCGTTTTGCTTGGAGCGTCTTGTATGATATTAGTCTTTGATTTTTAGTTTACCACAATCATCCTTGCTGTACACACCTTTTGGGAGAAACCCACTTGATTGGAATTTATTAGAATACTCTATGTGCTTCACTTATATCTTTTGAGCTATATAGTTTTTGCTCTAGTACTTCACTTATATCTTTTAGAGCACGGCGGTGGCTTAATTTTGTAGAAATTGTTAATCTCTCATGCTTCACTTATATAATTTTGAGAGTCTTTTAGAACAGCATGGTATTTGCTATGGTTATAAAATTGGTCCTAGAATGATGGGCATCCAAGTTGGGTATAATAAAAACTATCATAGAAAGTGAATTGGATGCTATGATCAATTTGATACTTGATAATTGTTTTGAGATATGGAGGTAGTAATATTAGAGTCATGCTAGTTGGGTGATTATGAATTTAAAGAATGCTTGTGTTGAAGTTTGCAAGTCCCTAGCATTCACTAATGGTGAAAGTTGTGTAATAAATTTGAAACATGAGGTGTTCTTAGATTGTGCATCCTTATGAGTGGCGGTCGGGGACGAGCGATGGTCTTTTCCTACCAATCTATCCCCCTAGGAGCATGCGCATAGTGCTTGGTTTTTGATGACTTGTAGATTTTAGCAATAAGTATATGAGTTCTTTTTTGACTAATGTTGAGTCCATGAATTATACGCATTCTCACCCTTCCATCATTGCTAGCCTCTTCGGTACCGTGCATTGCCCTTTCTCACCTTGAGAGTTGGTGCAAACTTCGCCGGTGCATCCAAACCCTGTGACACGATACGCTCTATCACACATAAACCTCCTTATATCTTCCTCAAAACAGCCACCATACCTACCTATTATGGCATTTCTATAGCCATTCCGAGATATATTGCCATGCAACTTTCCACCGTTCCGTTCATCCTCATGACACACATCATAATTGTCATATTGCCTTGCATGAGCATGTAGTTGACATCGTATTTGTGGCAAAGCCACCATGCATAATTTTTCATACATGTCACTCTTGATTCATTGCCCATCCCGGTACACGGCCGGAGGCATTCATATAGAGTCATATCTTGTTCTAGTATCGAGTTGTAATTCATGAGTTGTAAATAAATAGAAGTGTGATGATCATTATTATTAGAGCATTGTCCCCAAATAAAAAAAGGAAAGGCCAAATAAAAAATCCAAATAAAAAAAAGAAAGACCAAATAAAAAAAAGGAAGACCCAAAAATAAAAAATATAAAAATAAAAGGGGGCAATGTTACTATCTTTTTCCACACTTGTGCTTCATAGTAGCACCATGTTCTTCATATAGAGAGTCTCATATGTTGGCACTTTTATTTACTAGTGGGAATTTTTCATTATAGAACTTGGCTTGTATATTCCTACGATGGGCTTCCTCAAAATACCCTAGGTCTTCGTGATCAAGCAAGTTAGATGCACACCCACTAGTTTCTTTTGTTGAGCTTTCATACATTTATAGCTCCAGTGCATCCGTTGCACAGCAATCCCTACTCCTCATGTTGACTTCAATTGATGGGCATCACCATAGCCCATTGATTTTCCTTGTCAATATGAGACTTTCTCCTTTTTTGTCTTCTCCACACAATCCCCATCATCATATTCTATTCCACCCATAGTGCTATATCCATGGCTCACACTCATGTATTGTGTGAAAGTTGAAAAAGTTTGAGATTATTAAAGTACGAAACAATTGCTTGGCTTGTCATTGGGGGGGGGGCAAGATGGGAGCATTTTTGTGTGATGAAAATGAAGCATGACCTAACTATATGATTTTGTAGGGATGAACTTTCTTTAGCCATGTTATTTTGAGAAGACATGATTACTTTGATTAGTATGCTTGAAGTATTACTATTTCTTATGTCAATATGAACTTTTATTTTGAATCATTTGGATCTGAACATTCATGCCACAATAAAGAAAATTACATTGCGAATTATGCTAGGTAGCATTCCACATCAAAAATTCTGTTTTTATCATTTACCTACTCGAGGACGAGCAGGAATTAAGCTTGGGGATGCTTGATACGTCTCCAACGTATCTATAAGTTTTGAATGTTTCATGCTATTATATTGCCCGTTTTTGATGTTTATGGGCTTTAATTTACACTTTTATATCATTTTTGGGACTAACCTACTAACCGGAGGCCCAGCCCGTATTGCTATTTTTTTTGCCTATTTTAGTGTTTCGAAGAAAAGGAATATCAAACGGAGTCCAAACGGAACGAAACCTTCGGGAGCGATCTTTTTGGAACAAACGCAATCCAGAGGACTTGGAGTGCAAGTCAAGAAGCAATCAAGGAAGCCACGAGGGTGGAGGGCGCCCCCCTACTGGGTGCGCCCCCTGTCTCGTGGGCCCCTCGGGTGTCCACCGGCATACTTCTTCCTCCTATATATATCCACGTACCCCGAAAACATCAGAAGCAACGACAAAAAACTATTTCCACCACCGTAACCTTCTATATCCGCGAGATCCCATCTTGGAGCCTTCGCCGGTGCTCCGCTGAAGGGGGAATTGACCATGTAGGGCTTCTACATCAACACCATAGCCTCTCCGATGAGTTATGAGTAGTTTACCACAGACCTTCGGGTCCATAGTTATTAGCTAGATGGCTTCTTCTCTCTCTTTGAATCTCAATACAAAGTTCTCCTTGATCTTCTTGGAGATCTATTCGATGTAACTCTTTTTGCGGTGTGTTTGTCGAGATCCGATGAATTGTGGGTTTATGATCAAGTTTATCTATGCGAAATATTTGAATCTCCTCTGAATTCTTTTATGTATGATTAAGTTATCTTTGCAAGTCTCTTCGAATTATCAGTTTGGTTTGGCCTACTAGATTGATCTTTCTTGCAATGGGAGAAGTGCTTAGATTTGGGTTCAATCTTGCGGTGTCCTTTCCCAGTGACAGCAGGGGCAGCAAGGCACATATTGTATTGTTGCCATCGAGGATAAAAAGATGGGGTTTATATCATATTGCATGAGTTTATCCCTCTACATCATGTCATCTTTCTTAATGCGTTACTTTGTTCTTTATGAACTTAATACTCTAGATGCATGCTGGATAGCGGTCGATGTGTGGACTAATAGTAGTAGATGCAGGCAGGAGTCGGTCTACTTGCCACGGACGTGATGCCTATGTACATGATCTTGCCTAGATAATCTCATATTTATTCTCTTTTCTATCAATTGCTCGACAGTAATTTGTTCACCCACCGTAATATTTATGCTATCTTGAGAGAAGCCACTAGTGAAACCTATGGCCCCCGGGTCTATCTCTTATCATATAAGCTTGTTATCTACTTTTATTTAAATCTTTACTTTTCCAATCTATATCATAAAAATGACAAAAATATTTATCTTATCATATTATCTCTATCAGATCTCACTTTTGCAAGTGGCCTTGAAGGGATTGACAACCCCTTCTTTGCGTTGGTTGCGAGTTCTTGTTTTTTTGTGTAGGTGTGTGGGACTTGTGAGGAGCCTCCTACTGGATTGATTCCTTGGTTCTCAAAAACTGAGGGAAATACTTACGCTACTATTGCTGCATCACCCTTTCCTCTTCAAGGAAAACCAACGCAAGCTGAAGACGTAGCAACAACCAAGGGCCTAAGCTTTGGGATGCCCGGATGGCATCCCCTCTTTCGTCTTCGTTCATCAGTAACTTTACTTGGAGCTATATTTTTATTCACCACATGATATGTTTTGCTTGGAGCGTCATTTTCTTCTATTTATATTTGCTTGTTGTTATTAAGAGACATGTTTTATATCTTTTACCATGCTTATTTTACAAGTCTATATGTTGTTGTTTTGAAAATAGAAAGTTTAATATTATGTTTTGAATATTGGTGAATAGTCAGAACATGATAAAATCTTGAAATTTTGACACAATGAGTAACAATAAATTTTCTACAATGTGGTAATTTTTCAGAATTTTTGGAGTCAGGAAAGTATGATTCCTCTTGCATTCTTTATAAACGGTTTTGTTTAGACAGATTGCTGTTATGTTTGCTTATGTTTGCTTGTTTAATGATTCTATTTGAGGATAGGAGTGTTAAATATGCAGAGGCATTTAGTAGGAAATATCAAATAATAATTTTAGTGATTTGCTACAGTAGATAATGATAAGGTTATTGCGTTGATTTATACTAACTTATCTCACGAGTTGTTGTTGAGTTTTGTGTGGATGAAGTTTTTAAGATTTAGGGAAACCGTGATATAAAAGGAATTAAGGAGATAAAAAATCTCAAGCTTGGGGATGCCCAAGGCATCCCTAATTAATATTTCAAGAAGTATCAAGCATCTAAGCTTGGGGATGCCCCGGTTGGCATCCCACCTTTCTTCTTTAACAACTATCGGTCAGTTTTGGTTGAGCCTAAGTTTTTGCTTCTTTACATGATATGTGTTATCCTTGCAATTTTATTTTATTTTGTTTTGCTTTCTGTTTGAATAATATCCCAAGATCTTAAATTCTTAAATGTGAGTCTTCACATAGTTGCATATTTTTTCGACTACTCATTGATCTTCACTTATATCTTTTGGAGTGGTTTGTCATTTTAGTGCTTCACTTATATATTTTCAGAGCACGGCAGTAGTTTTATTTTAAAGAAATTGTTGAACTCTCATGCTTCACTTATATCATTTTGAGAGTCTTTAAACAGTATGATAATTTGCTTTGGTTATGAATTTAGTCCTAATATGATAGGCATCCAAGAGGGATATAATAAAAACTTTCATATAAATTGCATTGAATACTATGAGAAGTTTGATCCCTTATGATTGTTTTGAGATAAGTTGGTGATACTAGAGTCATGCTAGTGAGTAATTGTGAATTTGAGAAATACTTGTGTTAAAGTTTGTGATTCCCATAGCATGCGCGTATGGTGAACCATTACGTGATGAAGTCGGAGCATGATTTATTTATTGATTGTCTTCCTTATGAGTGGCGGCCGGGGATGAGCGATGGTATTTTCCTACCAATCTATACCCCTAAGAGCATGCGTGTAGTACTCTGTTTCGATAACTAATAGTTTTTTGCAATAAGTATGTGAGTTCTTTATGACTAATGTTGAGTCCATGGATTATACGCACTCTCACCCTTCCACCATTGCTAGCCTCTCTTGTGCCGCACAACTTTCGCCAGTACCATACACCCACCATATACCTTCCTCAAAACAGCCACCATACCTACCTATTATGGAATTTCCATAGCCATTCCGAGATATATTGCCATGCAATTTTCCACCGTTCCGTTATTATGACATGCTTCATCATTGTCATATTGCTTTGCATGATCATGTAGTTGACATCGTATTTGTGGCAAAGCCAGCTTTCATAATTCTTTCATACATGTCACTCTTGATTCATTGCACATCCCGGTACACCGCCAAAGGCATTCACATAGAGTCATATTTTGTTCTAAGCATTGAGTTGTAATTCTTGAGTTGTAAGGAAATAAAAGTGTGATGATTGAGGGAGTCCTAGATTAAGAGGTATCCGGACAGCCGGACTGTATACTTTGGTCGGACTGTTGGACTATGAAGATACAAGATTGAAGACTTCGTCCCGTGTTCGGATGGGACTCTCCTTTGCGTGGAAGGCAAGCTTAGCGATTCGGATGTTTAGATCTCCTTCTCTATAACTGACTCTGTGTAACCCAAGCCCCCTCAGGTGTCTATATAAACCGGAGGGTTTAGTCCGTATGACAACAACAATCATAATCATAGGCTAGCTTCTAGGGTTTAGCCTCTATGATCTCGTGGTAGATCAACTCTTGTAATACTCATATCATCAAGATCGATCAAGCAGGAAGTAGGGTATTACCTCCATCGAGAGGGCCCGAACCTGGGTAAACATCATGTCCCCAGCCTCCTGTTACCATTAGCCTTAGACGCACAGTTCGGGACCCCCTACCCGAGATCCGCCAATTTTGACACCGACATTGGTGCTTTCATTGAGAGTTCCACTGTGTCGTCGCAATAAGGCTTGATGGCTCCTTCAATCATCTTCAACCAGGCGGTCCAAGGGGAGGTTTTCCTTTCCGGACAGAACTTCGTATTCGGCAGCTTCGCACTGCGGGCCAATTCACTTGGCCATCTGGAGCAGATCGACAACTACGCCCCTAGCTATTAGGTCAGGTTTGTAAACCTAAACTCCACTGCCGACATCCGCAGAGACTTGATCTTCAGCGGATTCGAGCCCATGTCAGGTGCCTCGGACAGTCCCGACGAGCATGACCTAGATCTTCCATCGTGCCTGCGGCTGCTCCGGGAAACAATCCGGAGCAGACTGTGCCATCCGAGGACGGGTGGATGGACCCCGCCACGGAGGTAGCACACTCATTGGCCTTGGAGCCGAACACTTCTCCCACCTCCTATGAGGAAGGTACCACCGGACCCTCGGACTCGTCTCCGGCTATAGGATCTGAACCGCGTACGCCCGTGCCTATGGAATACGATCGGGCACCGATCATGGAGTTCACCTCCGCGGATATCTTTCAGCACTCGCCCTTTGGCGACGCGCTAAACTCATTAAGGTCTCTCTCTATGTCAGGAGACCCTTGTCCGAACTATGTCTGGCTCAAGTGGGAAGCGGACGAAGAAGAAATTCAGCAACCACCCTCCACCCACTTAATAGCCACTGTCGATGACCTAACCGATGTGCTTGACTTCGACTCCGAAGACATCGATGGTATGGACGACGATGCAGGAGAAGAACAGGAACCACCGCCTATCTGGCGCTGGACAGCCACCTCATCATATGACATATATATGGTGGACACCCCCAAAGAAAGCAATGGCAATGAGGCGACGGAGGATAAACCCCCGGAAAAGCAATCTAGGCACCAGTGTCATAGAGGCCGCTCCAAGCCCCGCCATGGCAAAAATAATGGTACCGGCACAATAGATGACAACAGTCCGGATGATGCCAAAGACGAAAACAATCCTGCCGATCCAGGCTTCGAGTAGGCCGTGCAGGAAGATGGGCAAACTAGCCCTAAGGAACAGACAACAGATGGGGAATCAGAGGATGATAATTACATGCCTCTATCTGAAGACGAGGTGAGCCTTGGCAACGACGAATTCATCGTGCCCGAGGACCCCGTCGAGCAGGAGCACTTCAAGCGCAACTTGGCAAGCCTGAAGAAAAAGCAGCAACAACTTCAAGCTGATCAAGATCTGCTAACTGATAGATGGAGCAAGCTCCTGACCGCTGAGGAATACGGACTCGAGCGCCCTACAAAAAGTTACCCAAAGCGCAGGTTGCTACCTCAAATCGAGGAGGAGGCATTAAAGCCCACACTACCAGCGCATGATGCGGCTGACCGGCCACCCCGTGGCCGGGACAAAGCGGCTTTCAAGCCCGAAGTCCAGACCGCACCCCGTCGCCAAACAAGCAAAAACACGCAGGCCAGGGGCTACACGAAGGACCTGCGAGATGTATTGAAAAACAAAGCAGGACAGTCAAGATCAATCTACGAATCGCGGGGGCGCGCCATAATACGCGACGATGACCGTCACGCCGGACACACTAAACAAAAGTCCGGCCGGGCCGAATACAACAGACCAGTCTCATTCGAACTGTGTCGCGACGTAGCCCAGCATAGAGGCGCCGCACACCCCTATGCTTCACTGACGAAGTAATCGATCATGAATTCCCCAAAGGGTTTAAACCCGTAAACATTGAATCCTATGATGGTACTACAGACCCCGCGGTATGGATAGAAGATTTCTTCCTACACATTCATATGGCCCGCGAAGATGATCTACACGCCATCAAGTACCTTCCACTAAAACTCAAGGGACCAGCTCGGCATTGGCTGAATAGCTTGCCGGCAAACTCCATCGGGAGTTGTGAGAAACCTGGCAGACGCATCACTTGACAACTTTCAGGGCACTTATGTGCGACCACCGGATGCTGATGACCTAAGTCACATAACACAACAGCCCGGAGAGTCAGCTAGGAAATTTTGGACACGGTTCCTGACTAAAAAGAACCAAATTGTCGACTGTCCAGATGCCGAAACCCTAGCGGCCTTTAAGCATAACACCCGTGATGAGTGGTGTAACACCCGGATGTAACTTTCCATCTTTGTAACTCCAACTCTTGCCATTTTCGGCTATGTGTTATGATATTCCCTCCGTGGTTGGGTTTTTGTCTTTTGTTTTGCATTTTATTCATGTCATGCATCTCATATCATGTCATCATGTGCATCTCATTTGCATACGTGTTCGTCTCATGCATCCGAGCATTTTCCCCGTTGTCCGTTTTGCAATCCGACACTCCCACATGCACCAGCGCACCCCTCTTGTCTCTTTTCGTGTGCAGGTGTTAAATGTTCTTGGAATGGACCGAGGCTTGCCAAGTGGCCTTGGTAGACCACCGATAGACCACCTGTCAAGTTTCGTGTCATTTGGAGCTCGTTTGATACTCCAACGGTTAACCGCATAACCGCAAAGGCCTCTTTTGGGTTGCAGCCCAACACCCCTCCAAAACAGCCCAATAACCCATCTAAGTCACTTCCATGCTCTCTGTCGTCGGATCACGATCGTGTGGGCGAAAACTACACTCCATTTGGAGTCTCCTAGCTTCCTCTACCTACAAATATGTCCTCCCCGTCCAAATCCGGATCAAAACCCTAGTCTCCCCTTCCTCCGCGCGCCGGACACGTCCGCCCGGCGCCGGATGCGTCCGCCGCCGCGCCCCAGCCTCTCGCAGCCCGCCACGTGGCGCGCCGCCGCCTCCCACCACCGAAGCCCGCCGGGCCCGAGGCGCACCCCCGCAGCCCGCACCGCGTCGCCCCGAAGCCCGCGCCCCGCCACCCGGCCCTCCGCCTCCGTCGCCCCGCGGTTCGCCCGCGCACCGCCGCCCTGGTCGCCGCCGGCCGTCGCCCGGCCCCGCCTCCACCGCGCCCGCCGCCGCCCTGGTCGCCGCCCGGCCCCACCTCCGCGTCGCCGCCCCAGATCCGGCAAGGCGCTGCCCGACCCAGCTCATCCCCGTCCTCCTCCGGCCGTCTTCCTCCCCTCCAGCACCATCTCCGGCTAGGAACTCCGGTGAACCTTGACCCTCGTGCCAGATCCAGATATGGAATATCAGGGTTGACCTCGTTTTTCTCCAAGTCTGCAGCATTTTTATGACATGTTCATCGCATCATAACTCCGTCATCGTAGCTCTGTTTCATGCGCATAATATATCAAACTGTTCATCAGGACGTGCTCTTCATTTTGTTCCATTGGGCCATGTTCATTTGAGGTCATATAGATGCCCGAATCTCTATTGCAAGAGTGCTATATGATGTTAGTTTCTGATTCTTAACAGAATGTGTGCATTTGTCATTTTTGCTACATTTATTGTGTGCATCTTATGTGCATGAGCTCTACAGGTGTTTTGTTCTATTCCATACCATATTTACAGAGGTGCTTGCCATGTATTTTTGTGATCAATTTGGTGACTAGCACAAACATGCAAACTAGGACTCGTGATGTTGCTGATTTTAGTCCCTGTTCTGCTGTTATTTTGGTGCCATGTAAACATGATGCTACAGAGAGATCCATGCATATTTTGAGATACTTTAGTAAAAATGTTTTGTACATATGGTTATGAGCTATCCATTCATGCCCTTGTTTGCAATTATGGAGTAGCCTCGCATGTCATTTTTGTGCTCTACTTTTGCTATAAAATGTTTCCTGGCAGATTGTTTACATGTTATTCAATTTTGCCAAGGTTGTTGTAGTTGATCCTTGCATGCTATAAACTTGTTCTTGCCATGGATAGCTTCATAAACATGTCTTCTTGCTGATGCTATGCTTATCTTGTCATTCAGTGACTTTTGGTGAGTGAATCAATCTCGCGAAGATGCCTTCATAATTTTGTCAATGCCATGCCCTGTTTGCTGAATCTGTTAACGAAACTTGCTATGTTTACATGGGTGCCATAATTTCTTCTGATCCTTTTTGGCTCATGGTCAGTAAGGGACTTTTGTTCTATGCTTTGACTAGAATCATGGCATGTCTTGTTTTGATATTATAAGTTCCTGTAGCATGTTGATTGCTTGCTCTGAACATTGCTACCTGATGCTGTTTATGCCATGTCCAACCTGATATCTTTTGCACTTTTGCCATGCTTGTTTGAACCTGCTATTATGTGATTTAACCGTAGCTTAGTGTTCCTCTTTTGTCAAGCATCTCCTGTATATCACTGCCATATGCTTTTTTATTATGTTGGGGTGCTGTAGCATAGTTTCTTGTTGCATGCTAACTAGCATCGTGCTGTTAATCGCAGAATTGTGTCCTTCTTGTTTTGCTTGCCATTTGCAAACCGTGCATCCGTTCCCGGTGATCTTTATATCAATTTCAACCGAAATCATATCATCTTTCCAGTGGCATACTTGGTTTGCCGAGTTGATGCCTTGTTCATCATTTTCCCTTCCGGAGCCCGCATATGCATTGCATATCACATCTCGCATATCATAGCATGTATTGCATCATGTTGCTTGTGCATTGCTCCATGTTTGATTGTGGTTCCATTGCTTGTGTTCTTGCTTTGGGTAGAGCCGGGAGACGAGTACGTGAACGAGGAACCTGTTGAGAATGCTTACGAGGATCAAGCCTTCGACAACTTTGAGAACCTTGCAGGCAAGATGACCATACCTTCGATATCACTTCTATCTTTGCTTTGCTAGTTGCTCGCTCTATCGTTATGTTAGCTCTACCTGCCACTGTTTATCATGCCTTCCATATTGACATGTCAAGCCTCTAACCATCCTGTCCTAGCAAACCGTTGTTTGGCTTTGTCACTGCGTTTGCTCAACCCCTCTTATAACGTTGCTAGTTGCAGGTGAAGATGAAGTTGTTCCTGGTAGGAACATGGATATTTTTGGGATATCACAATATCTCCTGTTTAATTTAATGCACCTTTTATACTTGGTAAAGGGTGGAAGGCTCGGCCTTATGCCTTATGTTTTGTTCCACTCTTGCCGCCCTAGTTTCCGTCATACCGGTGTTATGTTCCTTGATTTTGCGTTCCTTACGCGGTTGAGTGATTTATGGGACCCCCTTGACAGTTCGCTTTGAATAAAACCCCTCCAGCAAGGTCCAACCTTGGTTTTACCATTTGCCACCTATACCTTTTTCCCTTGGGTTTTCGCGAGCCCGAGGGTCATCTTTATTTTAGCCCCCCCCGGGCCAGTGCTCCTTCGAGTGTTGGTCCGAACCGAGCAACCTGCGGGGCCACCTCGGGGAAACTTGAGGGTTGGTTTTACTCGTAGCTTGACTTATCCGGTGTGCCCTGAGAACGAGATACGTGCGACTCCTATCGGGATTTGTCGGCACATCGGGCGGCTTTGCTGGTCTTTTTTTACCATTGTCGAAATGCCTTGCGAACCGGGATTCTGAGACTGATCGGGTCTTCCCGGGAGAAGGTATACCCTTTGTTGACCGTGAGAGCTTATGATGGGCTAAGTTGGGTCACCCCTGCAGAGTATATTATCTTTCGAAAGCCGTGCCCGCGGTTATGAGGCAGATGGGAATTTGGTAATGTCCGGTTGTAGATAACTTGACACTTGACTTCATTAAAATGCATCAACCGCGTGTGTAGCCATGATGGTCTCTTCTCGGCGGAGTCCGGGAAGTGAACACGGTTTGGGTTATGTATGAACGTAAGTAGTTTCAGGATCACTTCTTGATCACTTCTAGCTTCTCGACCGACGCGTTGCTTCTCCTCTCACTCTCACTTGCGTATGTTAGCCACCATATATGCTTAGTGCTTGCTGCAGCTCTACCATATTACCCCTTTTCCTACCCATGAGCTTAAATAGTCTTGATCTCGCGGGTGTGAGATTGCTGAGTCCTCGTGGCTCACAGATTCTACCAAAACAGATGCAGGTACCGAGGATACCAGCGCAAGTGGCACAACCGAGCTCAAGTGGGAGTTTGATGAGGACCTTGGTCGTTACTATGTTTCGTTTCCAGATGATCAGTAGCGGAGCCCAGTTGGGATGATCGGGGATCTAGCATTTGGGGTTATCTTCTTTTCATTTGGATTTGACCGTAGTCGGTCTATGAGTGTATTTTGAATGATGTAAGAATCTTATTTATGTATTGCGTGAAGTGGCGATTTTAAGCCAACTCTCTTTATCCCATTCTTGTTCATTACATGGGATTGTGTGAAGATGACCCTTCTTGCGACAAAACCACCATGCGGTTATGCCTGTAAGTCGTGCTTCGACACGTGGGAGATATAGCCGCATCGTGGGCGTTACAAGTTGGTAATCAGAGCCATCCCCGACTTAGGAGCCCCCTGCTTGATTGTTTGCTGGCGTTGTTGAGTCTAGAACAAAAAATGTTTTGAGTCTTAGGATTATATATATCGGAGAGTAGGATTCTTTTTACTCCTCAGTCCCTTCGTCGCTCTGGTGAGGTCTCCTGATGTAGATGTTTTGACTTTCCTCTCCTCAAATTTCACTAAATTTTTTTAGGGTCACGCGGGTATCTTGGAATCGTTCCGATGGTTTTGTGACGAGAACATTGTTCTTGGTGCCTCCTGTCTTTTATGTGGCAGTGACCCGGGGAGTTGAGCTCTGAGGTGTTGTCGTCACAATTTTATCGTTGCAGTTCTGGAATACTTGAGTTTTGCCGACATCAAAAATCTCTTTTATGCAGTTGTTGGTGAGATAACCTCGACGTCACCCAGTACTGGGGAGTTCGGGAGTATTGGCATAACTCGTATAACAGATGCTTTTCGAAGGTTGAGGTACACGATTTCTGAAGGTTTCTTGGTTATGTGTTGACGGATGGATACAACTGGATGTAGGGATTGTTAGTTTGGGTGAGATATATTGCTTCCCCTGTATCCCCAACACCTGATTGCATAACCAGAAAGTTTTGGGAGTTTATAGGTGGGATTCAAGTAGCTCTAGCATTTCTTCCCGCAGATATTTGGTTTGTGATTGGGTAGTTCTTACCACTTATTTGTTCCAGTTGTACCCTATTTATTTAATTCATCAATCTCTTAGCAAGTGGCTTCTCACCTTAATGGATGTGTGATGTTAGCTTTGGGAATTCATTCGTTCATCCTTGTTCGAATGTTTATTGTGAAGACTATGTGTTGCAATTTCTATCCGTTGATTCAACTTGTCTATCTGTCTATCAAGATGCTAACGGATGTCACCCTCTTCAGGATGGCTCCGCCAACGCGTCAGAATCCAGACCACAATGATTGGAGTCAGTCGAACCCTCCACCTCCACCTCCGCCTCCGGAGGCATGGCAAGCTTTGATGGCAACCACAAACGCCAACGCTCAGTTGTTGATTCAGCTAATGCAAGAGCACAACCAAGGCCAAGGCAACCAAGGGAATCAAGGTCAAGGGAAGTTCAATCATCAGCCTCAGTTTCCTACCCTCAACCAATTCCTTGCAAATCAGCCGAAGTCTTTCAGCTACTGTGCTGAGGCCACAGACGCCGATGATTGGCTCGTGGATATCAACAAGCATTTTGAATGTAACAATGTCAGGCCTGAGGACTACGTCAAGTTTGCTTCTTTTCAGCTCAAGGACCAAGCAGCTGATTGGTTCCAGCAATACAAGGATTCCAGAGGAGGCCGAGTGATTACTTGGACTGACTACTATCGGGACTTTAAAGCTCACCACATTCCTACCAGTGTTGTTGAGAGCAAGCGTGAGGAGTTCCGCAATCTCAAGCAAGGCAACATGTCTGTGTACGAATACAACAAGCAGTTTCAGAAACTTGCTCGCTTCGCTAAACAAGACGTTCCTGATGAGAAGAGTATGATTTATCAATTCAGAGGTGGCCTTAGAGAGGATCTGTAGTTAGCTCTCGTTCTTGTTGAGCCTACTTAGTTTGATCAATTCTACAATATAGCCCTCAAGCAAGAAGGTGCTCAGCTCAAGTGTGAGGCTTCTAAGAAGAGAATCAGGGATGCAGTTCAGTCTTCTTCTTCCTCTCAAGTGGTAGCTAAGCAGCAAAAGTTCTACCTTCCTCCTCCTCCATTTCGTCAGCCTTACCAGCAGAAGAACTCAGGCGGTCGTGGATCTTCCCACCCACCCAACCCAGGCTATCAGAACAAGTCAAATTCTCAAGCTCCAAGGTCAAATGCTCCCTATCATCGTCCGCTCTCAGAGGTGACTTGCAACAAGTGCCAGCAGAAAGGTCACTACGCGAACAAATGCTTCAACCAAAGGCGCCTTCCTCCTCCTCCTCCTGTGAGATCTTCAAGCAATGCAGTGGTCAAGCATAATCCAAAGAATGCAAAGGTGAACATGATGAATGCAGCTCAGGCAGAGGATTCTTCAGATGTGATCATGGGTAACCTTCCAGTTAACTCTATTCTTGCAAAAGTCTTATTTGATACTGGTGCATCGCATTGTTTCATGTCAAGACCGTTTTTTGCCAAGCACGATTTCACTTCTTCAAATTTGGGTAAACCCATGGCTGCCATTTCTCCGGGTAAACGATTGAGCTCCAGTTTGGTGGTTCCGGATGTTTCCATCAAGATGGGCGACTATAGATTTCTGTCTTCTCGAGTTGTTCTTGGTGATTCTGATATCGATCTAATTCTCGGGATGGACTGGCTTTCTCAGCACAAAGCTCAACTTGATTGTGCTACCAGGGAGATTCAATTGACCTCTTCTGAGGATGTTATCATCTATGCCGCTCGTGATGAAACCATTTGATTGTTTTCTCTCAATGAGAAGGGCGAGTTGGATGCTATTTCTCAAATTCCAGTCGTTTGTGAGTACCAAGATGTCTTTCGAGAAGAGCTTCCGGGTATGCCTCCTCATCGGCCAATCGAGTTCGTTATTGATCTTGAGCCTGGAACTGAACCCGTTTGCAAGCGTCCTTACAAGCTTGGACCCAAGGAGCTGAAGGAATTGAAGAAACAGCTCGATGAACAAGAGCGTCTGGGTTTGATCAGACCGAGTTCATCTCCATGGGATTGTGGAGTTCTTTTTGTCCAGAAGAAGGATGGCACGGACCGACTTTGTGTCGATTACCGTCCATTGAACAAGAAGACAATCAAGAACAAGTATCCACGTCCCAACATCAATGAGCTATTCGAGCAACTCAAAGGTGCTAAAGTATTCTCCAAGCTTGACCTCCGTATGGGTTATCATCAGATTCGCATTCATGAACAAGATATTCCCAAGACAGCATTCAGAACAAGCTTTGGTTCTTATGAATATACTGTCATGTTTTTCGGCCTTGTCAATGCTCCTCCAACGTTCTCTCGAATGATGAACTTTATCTTCAACCCCTACACAAATGAATTCGTCTTGGTGTATCTCGATGATATCTTGGTCTTCTCCAAGAATAAGTCGGATCATGCCAAACATTTGCTATTGGTGCTCGACAAGCTCAGAGAGCATCAATTCTGTGCGAAGTTTTCCAAATGTGAGTTCTGGCTTGATGAAGTTCTTTATCTTGGTCATATCATCTCCGCCAAGGGCATTGCTGTTAATCCCGAGAAGGTGTCTGCACTTGTGAATTGGGAACATCCTCTGAATGTCAAGCAGCTCCGCAGTTTTCTTCGTCTTGCAAGCTATTGCCGAAGATTCGTTGAGAACTTCTCTAAGATTGCAAAGCCTCTTTCCAACCTCCTCCAGAAGCATGTCAAGTATGTCTGGACGCCTGAGTGCGACGTTGCTTTCAACACACTCAAAGAGAAGCTAGTCACAGCTCCTGTCTTAACTCCTCCTGATGAATCCAAGCCATTCGAAGTTTTCTATGATGCTTCTCTTCAAGGTCTCGGTGCTGTGTTAATGCAAGAGAAGAAAGTTGTGGCCTATACCTCTCGTCAGTTGAAGCCCAACGAAAAGAACTACCCCACTCACAATCTTGATTTGGCGGCAGTTGTCCATGCATTGATAACATGGAGACATCTCTTATTGGGAAGGCAAGTGGACATTTTCACCGATCACAAGAGCCTCAAGTATATCTTCACTCAACCCAACCTCAACCTCAGGCAAACTCGATGGGTCAAAATGATTCAAGAGTACAATCCAAGTATTGAATATACTCCTGGCAAGGCAAATGTGATTGCAGATGCTCTGAGCAGAAAGGCTTATTGCAACAGTCTAATTCTCAAGCCATTTCAACCGGATCTTTGTGAAGCTTTCCGCAAGCTGAATCTTCAAGTTGTTCCTCAAGGCTTTCTTGCCAACCTCATAGTCTCTCCTACTTCGGAAGATCAAATTCGTGAGGCACAACTCCTGGATACCATGGTGAAGAAGGTGAAACCTGGTATTGACAAGGGCATTTCCAAATACAAGTGCTATCGCTTCGATGACAAAGATACTCTTTTCTTCGAGGATCGAATTGTGGTTCCTAAAGGTGATCTGAGAAAAGTCATTATGAACGAGGCACACAATTCCCTTCTATCCATTCATCCTGGAAGTACGAAGATGTACCATGACCTCAAGCAGTCGTATTGGTGGACTCGAATGAAGCGGGAAATTTCTCAATTCGTGAATGAATGTGACGTCTGCAGAAGGGTGAAAGCAGAACACCAATGACCAACTGGTCTCCTCCAACCTCTTGCTATTCCGGAATGGAAGTTTGACCATATCGAGATGGACTTCATGACTGGATTTCCTAAGTCCAAGCATGGAAATGATGCTATCTTCGTTGTCATTGACAAGCTTACTAAAGTGGCTCATTCCCTTCCTATCAAAGAATCTATCACAGCAGCTCAGCTGGCAGAGCTATACACCTCCAGAATTGTCTCCTTCCACGGTATTCCACAATTGATCTCTTCAGATCGTGGAACCATTTTCACCTCTAAGTTCTAGGACTCCTTTCAGAAGGCCATGCGCACCAACATTCGTTTCAGCACAGCTTTCCATCCTCAAACAAGTGGCCAAGTCGAGCGAGTCAATCAAATCCTTGAAGATATGCTCAGGGCTTGTGTCATTTCCTTTGGCATGAAGTGGGAATATTGTCTTCCATATGCCGAGTTCTCCTACAACAACAGCTTCCAAGCGAGTTCGCAAGGCCCCATTCGAAATTCTCTCTTATCATGAGCACCCCATTGCTATTCTTGAAGAAACCGAGCGCAAGACTCGCAACAAGTCAATCAAATTCCTGAAAGTGAAGTGGTCACACCATTCCGACCGAGAAGCCACCTAGGAGCGCGAGGATCACCTTCGTTCCGAATATCCGGAGTTCTTTAAGTCATAGATCTCGGGACGAGATCCTCTTGTAGTGGTGGAGTGTTGTAACACCCCGGATGTAACTTTCCATCTTTGTAACTCCAACTCTTGCCATTTTCGGCTATGTGTTATGATATTCCCTCCGTGGTTGGGTTTTTGTATTTTGTTTTGCATTTTATTCATGTCATGCATCTCATATCATGTCATCATGTGCATCTCATTTGCATACATGTTCGTCTCATGCATCCGAGCATTTTCCCCGTTGTCCGTTTTGCAATCCGACACTCCCACATGCACCAGCGCACCCCTCTTGTCTCTTTTCATGTGCGGGTTTTAAATGTTCTTGGAATGGACCGAGGCTTTCCAAGTGGCCTTGGTACACCACCGGTAGACCACCTGTCAAGTTTCGTGTCATTTGGAGCTCCTTTGATACTCCGACGGTTAACTGCATAACCGCAAAGGCCTCTTTTGGGTTGCAGCTCAACACCCCTCCAAAACATCCCAATAACCCATCTAAGTCACTTCCATGCTGTCCGTCGTCGGATCACGATCGTGTGGGCGAAAACTACACTCCATTTGGAGTCTCCTAGCCCCCTCTACCTACAAATATATCCTCCCCGTCCAAATCCGGATCAAAACCCTAGTCTCCCCTTCCTCCGCGCGCCGGACACGTCCGCCGCCGTGCCCCAGCCTCTCGCAGCCCGCCACGTGGCGTGCCGCCGCCTCCCACCACCGAAGCCCGCCGGGCCCGAGGCGCGCCCCCGTAGCCCGCACCGCACCACGCCGCCCCGAAACCCGCGCCCCGCCGCCCGGCCCTCCGCCTCCGTCGCCCCTCGGTTCGCCCGCGCACCGCTG
>NC_041391.1:663028410-663040308 GCF_002162155.2 Triticum dicoccoides | reverse complement strand
CGCCGCCCGGCCCCGCCTCCGCGTCGCCACCCCAGATCCGGCAAGGCGCCGCCCAGCCCAGCTCGTCCCCGTCCTCCTCCGGCCGTCTTCCTCCCCTCTGGCACCATCTCCGGCGAGGAACTCCGGTGAACCTCGACCCTCATGCCAGATCCAGATCTGGAATATTAGGGTTGGCCTCGTTTTTCTCCAAGACTGCAGCATTTTTATGACATGTTCATCGCATCATAACTCCGCCATCGTAGCTCCGTTTCATGCGCATAATATATCAAACTATTCACCAGGACGTGCTCTTAATTTTCTTCCATTGGGCCATGTTTATTTGAGGTTATCTAGATGCCTGAATCTCTGTTGCAAGAGTGCTATATGATGTTAGTTTCCGATTCTTAACAGAATGTGTGCATTTGTCATTTTTGCTACATTTATTGTGTACATCTTATGGGCATGAGCTCTACAGGTGTTTTGTTCTATGCCATGCTATATGTACATAGGTGCTTGCCATGTATTTTTGTGATCAATGTGGTGACTAGCACAAGCATGCAAACTAGGCCTCATGATGTTGCTGATTTTAGTCCCTGTTCTGCTGTTATTTTGATGCCATGTAAACATGATGCTACAGAGATATCCATGCATATTTTGAGATTCTTCAGTAAGGATGTTTTGTACATATAGTTATGAGCTATCCATCCATGCCCCTGTTTGCAATTATGGAGTAGCCTAGCATGTCATTTTCGTGCTCTACTTTTGCTACAAAATGTTTCCTGGCAGATTGTTTACATGTTATTCAATTTTGCCAAGGTTGTTGTAGTTGATCATTGCATGCTATGAACTTGTGCTTGCCATGTATAGCTTCATAAACATGTCTTCTTGCTGATTCTATGCTTATGTTGTCATGCAATGACTTGTGGTGAGTGAATCGAGCTCGCGAAGATGCCTTCATAATTCTGTCAATGCCATGCCCTGTTTGCTGAATCTGTTAACGAAACTTGCTATGTTTACATGGGTGCCATCATTTGTTCTGATCCTTTTTGTCTCATGGTCAGTAAGGGACTTTTGTTCTATGCTTTGAGTAGAATCATTATGTGTCTTGTTTTGATATTATAAGTTCCTGTAGCATGTTGATTGCTTGCTCTGAACATTGCTACCTGATGCTGTTTATGCCATGTCCAACCTGATATCTTTTGCACTTTTGCCATGCTTGTTTGAACCTGCTATTGTGTGATTTAGCCTTAGCTCAGTGTTGCTCTTTTGTCAAGCATCTCCTGTAGATCACTGACATATGCTTTGTTATTATGTTGGGGTGATGTAGCATAGTTTCTTGTTGCATGCTAAGTAGCATCATGCTGTTAATCACAGAATTGTGTCATTCTTGTTTTGCTTGCCATTTGCAAACCGTGCATCCGTTCCCGGTGATCTTTATAACGATTTCAACCGAAATCATCTCATATTTCCAGCGGCATACTTGGTTTTCCAAGTTGATGCCTTTTTCATCATTTTCCCTTCTGGAGCCCGCATATGCATTGCATATCACATCTCGCATATCATGTCATGTATTGCATCATGTTGCTTGTGCATTGCTCCATGTTTGATTGTGGTTCCATTGCTTGTGTTCTTGCTTTGGGTAGAGCCGGGAGATGAGTACATGAACGAGGAACCTGTTGAGAACATTTACGAGGATCAAGCCTTCGACAACTCTGAGAACCTTGCAGGCAAGATGACCATACCTTCGATATCACTTCTATCTTTGCTTTGCTAGTTGCTCGCTCTGTCGTTATGTTAGCTCTACCTGCCACTGTTTATCATGCCTCCCATATTGCCATGTCAAGCCTCTAACCATCCTGTCCTAGCAAACCGCTGTTTTGCTTTGTCACCGCTTTTGCTCAGCCCCTCTTATAGCGTTGCTAGTTGCAGGTGAAGATGAAGTTGTTCCTGGTAGGAACATGGATATTTTTGGGATATCACAATATCTCCTTTTAAATTTAATGCACCTTATATACTTGGTAAAGGGTGGAAAGCTCGGCCTTATGCCTGGTGTTTTGTTCCACTCTTGCCGCCCTAGTTTCCGTCAAACCGGTGTTATGTTCCTTGATTTTGCGTTCCTTACGCGGTTGGGTGATTTATGGGACCCCCTTGACAGTTTGCTTTGAATAAAACTCCTCCAGCAAGGTCCAACCTTGGTTTTACCATTTTCCACCTATACCTTTTTCCTTTGGGTTTTCGCGAGCCCGAGGGTCATCTTTATTTTAGCCCCGCCCCGGGCCAGTGCTCCTTCGAGTGTTGGTCCGAACCGAGCAACCTGCGGGGCCACCTCGGGGAAACTTGAGGGTTGGTTTTACTCGTAGCTTGACTTATCCGGTGTGCCCTGAGAACGAGATACGTGCGACTCCTATCAGGATTTGTCGGCACATCGGGCGGCTTTGCTGGTCTTGTTTTACCATTGTCGAAATGCCTTGCGAACCGGGATTCTGAGACTGATCGGGTCTTCCCGGGAGAAGGTATATCCTTCGTTGACCGTGAGAGCTTATGATGGGCTAAGTTGGGACACCCCTGCAGAGTATATTATCTTTCGAAAGCCGTGCCCGCGGTTATGAGGCAGATGGGAATTTGTTAATGTCCGGTTGTAGATAACTTGACACTTGACTTCATTAAAATGCATCAACCGCGTGTGTAGCCGTGATGGTCTCTTCTCGGCGGAGTCCGGGAAGTGAACACGGTTTGGGTTATGTATGAACGTAAGTAGTTTCAAGATCACTTCTTGATCACTTCTAGCTTCTCGACCGACGCGTTGCTTCTCCTCTCGCTCTCACTTGCGTATGTTAGCCACCATATATGCTTAGTGCTTGCTGTAGCTCTACCATATTACCCCTTTTCCTACCCATGAGCTTAAATAGTCTTGATCTCGCGGGTGTGAGATTGCTGAGTCCTCGTGGCTCACAGATTCTACCAAAAGAGATGTAGGTACCGAGGATACCAGCGCAAGTGGCGCAACCGAGCTCAAGTGGGAGTTTGATGAGGACCTTGGTCGTTACTATGTTTCGTTTCCAGATGATCAGTAGCGGAGCCTAGTTGGGACGATCGGGGATCTAGCATTTGGGGTTATCTTCTTTTCATTTGGATTTGACCGTAGTCGGTCTATGAGTGTATTTTGAATGATGTAAGAATCTTATTTATGTATTGTGTGAAGTGGCGATTGTAAGCCAGCTCTCTTTATCCCATTCTTGTTCATTACATGGGATTGTGTGAAGATGACCCTTCTTGCGACAAAACCACCATGCAGTTATGCCTCTAAGTCGTGCTTCGACACGTGGGAGATATAGCCGCATCGTGGGCGTTACAAGTGGCTTGCCCGACATCTCGGCCAGGAAAAGCCAAAGTCCATGGCAGCCCTCACAACACTCATGACCCGCTTCTGTGCGAGCGAGGATAGCTGGTTGGCTCGTAGCAACAAGACAACAAGCAACCCTGGCAAATCAACATCCAGGGATAGCAACGACAAACCACGGCGCAACAAATATAAGCGTCGCAAAAATGGCGATAACGCCGAAGACACGACAGTCAATGCAGGATTCAGTGGCTCCAAGTCCAGTCGGTAGAAAAAGCCATTCAACAAAAACAATTTAGGCACGTCTAGTTTGGATAGCATACTCGACCGTCCATGCCAAATCCACGGCGCCCCACGAACACCAGCCAATCATACTGTAACGCCCTCGATGCGGCTATATCTCCCACGTGTCGAAGCACGACTTAGAGGCATAACCGCATTGAAAGCAATGTCGCAAGTGAGGTAATCTTCACACAACCCATGTAATACATAAGGGAAAGAGATACATAATTGGCTTACAATCGCCACTTCACACAATTACATGAATAAAGCATTACATCATCCAGATACAATCAAGGTCCGACTATGGAACCAAAATAAAAGAAGAACCCCAAATGCGACAACGGTCCCCGATCGACCCCAACTGGGCTCCACTACTGATCAACTAGAACGAAACAACACAAAGGGCAAGATCTTCATCGAGCTCCTCCTTGAGCTTGGTTGCGTCACCTGCACGGTAACATAGGCACCTGCAAACTGGTTTTGGAAGTATCTGTGAGCCACGGGGACTCAGCAATCTCGACCCGCGAGATCAAGACTATTTAAGCTTATAGGAAGGATGGAGTAATGAGGTGGAGCTGCAGCAAGCGACTAGCATATATGGTGGCTACAATCGCAAAAGAGAGCGAGAAGAGAGGGCAAAGCACGGTCGATACAAGTATGATCAAGAAGTGATCCTATAGCAACCTACGTCAAGCATAACTCCAACACCGTGTTCACTTCCCGGACTCCACCGGAAAGAGACCATCACGGTTACACACACGGTTGATGTATTTTAATTAAGGTCAACTTCGGGTTTTCTACAACTGGACGTTAACAAATTCCCATCTGCCCATAACCGCGGGCACGGCTTTCGAAAGATAATACCCTGCAGGGGTGTCCCAACTTAGCCCATGACAAGCTCTCACGGTCAACGAAGGAATAGACCTCCACCCGAGACACTCCGATTAGACTCGGTATCCCGGTACAACAAGACATTTCGACAGGGTAAAACTAAACCATCAACACCGCCCGAATGTGCCGACAAATCCCGATAGGAGCTGCACATATCTCTTTCTCAGGGCACACTCAGATGAGACTAGCTACGAGTAAAACCAACCCTCAAGTTTCCCCGAGGTGGCCCCGCAGGCAGCTCAGTTCGGACCAACACTCAGAGGAGCACTGGCCCGGGGGGGTTAGAATAAAGATGACCCTTGAGTCTGCAGAACCCAAGGGAAGGTGGTAGGTTGTTAGTGCAAATGGTAAAACCAATGTTGGGCATTGCTGGAGGAGCTTTACTTAAGGCGAACTGTCAAGGGGTTCCCATTATAGCCCAACCGTGTAAGGAACGCAAAATCCGGGAACATAACACCAATATGACGGAAACTAGGGCGGCAAGAGTGGAACAAAACACCAGGCATAAGGCCGAGCCTTCCACCCTTTACCAAGTATATAGATGCATTAATTAAGTAAGATATATTGTGATATCCCAACAAGTAAACATGTTCCAACAAGGAACAACATCTCCATGTTCCAACAAGGAACAAACTTGAATCTTCACCTGCAACTAACAATGCTATAAGAGGGGCTGAGCAAAGCGGTAACATAGCCAATCAACGGTTTGCTAGGACATGGTGGGTTAGAGGTTTGACATGGCAATTTGGGAGGCTGACAAGCAAATGGTAGGCATCGTAGCATTGGCATAGCAAGAGCGAGCAAACTAGCATAGCAAAGATAGTGGTGATTTCGAGGGTATGATCATCTTGCCTGAGATCCCGCAAGGAAGAAGAACGAATCCAAGAAGAAGACAAACGGTCGTAGACGAACAAATCCTCACAACTCCGGAACGAAACCGAAGCTAACGTGAGAAGCAACCCGGAAAGAAACAAACAACATAGTAAACACACAAGCATAAACAAGTCATGATGCACAAACAAGTATGATGCATGTCCGGTTTAATGAGGCATGGCATGGCAAAGTGCAACAAACAATACTACAAGTTAAGTGGAGCTCAATATGCAACGAGGTGCATGTTGACGGAACACCACATCAATTATTTAGTTATCTCTCGTTTAAGCTACCCAACAATATTAACTGTTGTTAAACATGGCAAGAGGTGAAGCATAATATAAACTATACCATCTAAACAATTTAAATGGGGCCGGATATAAAAACAACAAATCCGGTAAATCCCCATATGCATTTAGCAATTTAATGCAACAACAAGTTTAAACATTTTAAATGTTGTTATCATGATGCGGATGACATATACAAGTTTTATGCAATTTTATGAAAATGTTGACATGAGCATGTTATGAAGCATTTGGTCACCATGGCGGAACAAAAAGGGTGCCACGACGGCGAAACAAAAATGGTGCCACGGCAACATTCCGGTCCCGATAGCTCATGGAGATACCGGTGCAAAAGGAAAAGTGACGAGAGCGTGACATGCGATAGAAGGTGGGGTCATCCCGGATACCGGGTTCCCACAAGATGGTGGCATGGCAACGAGGTGAAACATGCACGCGACAATTTCGGACACGGTGCAAACATAGGGTGCATCTCATACAACACATGCATTCGGTCCACGGACGGCGTCTCGGGGTTATACCTTTGAAGCGTGCGTTTTCGGAGCGGTTTGAGTCGTCGAGGGAAGTAGTTGTTCACGGCGACGGTAGAGGTACTCGCGATCTTGGGAACGGTAGTCGTACATGTCCGGAGAGGAACTTGTCGCATCCACGGTATTCGGGCGTAGTGGAAGTAGTGGTACATGGCGACGGTAATGGTACATGTTCGTTCAGAGAGGTACTTGATGACTCCAACGTCTTCGGGGCGACGGTAGTTGTACATGGTCCAGGAGACGTCGATCGTTCAGGGTCCGACTTGCGAGTCTTGCCGACATGAGTGGTACTTGGCAAAAATCATAGAGACGATGCTTGGCGGTCCTGGGATGGTCTTGGCGTCCATGTAGTCGATCTTGCAGATCTTGACGGTCCAACACAAAACATCACAAGGGGCCTCGTGAGCGATGACGATGCTGAGCAGGAACTTGGGCGAACTGCATTGGCCGAAACGGAAGGTGGGGGTCGGCTTGTAGCAGAGGAACGGCAGGAGCAGGGGAGCTCCAGCAGGGACCGAGGCGCGGCAGGGGAGGACCCTGGCGAGGCACAGCCAGGTCCGGTGGTGGCGGCAGCAGGCTCTAGTGGTGGCGAAAGGGCGCGACGACGATGGGGCCCCTGGTCGCCGTAGAGGAAGCAGACGAAGGCGCGGGTGGCCATGGCGCTGAGCGACGAGCTGCTGCTGCTCGAAGCGGACAGAGGCAACTAGGGGGCACGGACGAGGCCGGGAAGACGGGGATGAGCGCCCAGGTCGCAGGGGAGGCGGGCGACGGAGCAAGAGGTGCACGGAGGCCTCGATGTGCAGGGGGTCGCTGGGCAGGGACAACGGCCGCGGGACTTGGCACGGCGGCGGCTTCGGGCCGGACCAAGGAGGAGGGCAGCAAGGGGATCGCGTGCAGAGGCGACGGGGCCGCCGGAGTTGGTCTCTAGGTGGTGTTGCGGAGGCCGGGCGCGGGGCCGGCAGGGGCGAGGTGGAGCGGGGGCGCTCGATGCAGGAGGAGGAAGGGCCAGGTGGATCGGGAGGAGCGGGGCTCTCCCTGGCGATGCGAGCATGCGTGCGATGGGGATCGAGTGCGGCGCTGAGGGAGGACGAGGAGGGGGGTTCGAGGGAGAGATGTTTAGCGGATCGGGCAGAGAGTTAGGGTTAGTAGGGACTGGGCCGGAATGGATGGGCCTTGGGAGCAAATGGGCCGGCCTGGTTTGTGGGCTGATGGGCAACCAGAGAAAAGAAGTGAAAAAAAAGGAGAGTTGTTTGGACCGGGAAAAAGAAAAGGTTTGAATTTATTTTGAATGGTATGGACTAGGATAACATTTTGGAAGAGTCCAAAAATGTTAAGAATTTAGGAGGAGCCTCGATAAAAGAGGTAAGAATCGTTGGCAAAGTTTGGGGACCAAACTTGAAGTAGAAAGGCCATGGGAATTTTGCAAGTGTGTTACGGTTAATTCCAATCTACTGGAATATTTATAATAGCTCCATAAATATTGGAGGATATGTTATAAAGAGAAGTCACCATGTGAGTCCCTCGATTTAAATGGATCGAAAAATCCATACAATTTATTTAGTTGAGGTTTTAAAAATTAATGATATGATGGCATGATGACATGATGCAATGCACATGATGCAAGGATGAATGCAACAAATAAAACAAATCACACGACGAAACTCGGAATAGCTGGAAGGCATCTGAAACTCCGGTCTTGGGGCGTTACAACACTCCACCACTACAAGAGGATCTCGTCCCGAGATCTAGGATGGCACCGGAGAGAAATGGAAGAGGAAGAGAAGAGGTAAAACTAAGTTGCTTCTTCGATAAAAGAGTGAAACCAAAGAACCTTGAGAGGTTGAAAAGTTGAAAGAAAGGACATAACAGAGTTGAACACAATTGAGAGCACTGCGGTAGAAAATAGAAACAAGGAACATTACTAGAACCTTGTAGTTTGAAAGACATAAGAAAAGTGATTGCAATGGACAAGAAGTATAAGCAAGCACTCCGGTTGAAACGAGATGTACAAGGAACGATAAGGATCAATTACGACAACACTCCGGTTGGAAATGGAAGGTAAGAATATGAAGTTGGCAAGATGAAAGCACTTGGGTGAGACTCCGGTTAAAACAAAAGGAATGAAAAGAAAGAGAAATTGAAAACACAAGGTGAATCCTTGCAATGATTTAGATGGACCTCCGTGATAATTAGAGCTTGGAACTCCGGGAAAAAGAGAAGATGAAACAAATGAAACCGAGAATTTTAAGGGCCTCCGGAATAAAGAATTAATCACTTGGATGAACAAGAATAAGAATTATGTTATGCTTATCCTTCACCAATTAAATTGACGACAATCAACGGATTTGGCATACTACTTATTCTCGTAGAAAGGATTAAAAGAGATATAGCGTAAACTTGAGAAGGTCTTCAATGAACCACCGGTAGGATTGGAACAACAAATGAATTGATATGATGAACAAGGAAGAGAGATCTTGAAAGAACCACCGTAAGAATTGAAAATGATCGAAGTAGGGGTGCATCACCGGTAAGAATCAGCAAATGAACGAAGGTGCTTGAGACAAACTAGATACATGAGAACAAAGAGATCAAGAACTGATTAGAGGATATTCGATAGGTGCACCGGCAAGATAGGAGAATGATAACTGACGGCTGAGAATGAATAAACCTGAATTGATGGACTCCGGATGACAAACTGAGAAGACTCTTGAATATCTCCTGATGGGTGAAAAAGATTCTCACAATCGAAAACAATTATGAGAGGATGGCAACAAGCTAGCACCATGAATCTTGAAGAGAATAGAGCAAGATTAAAGAGAAACTCTTCTTCGGTCTTCAAATGATGAGAATGACAACGAGAAACACCACCAAGAATTATTGAGGCACACCGGAAGAATCAAAAGCGAAGAGGTTAAGCCAACTATGAAAAGAATTTGAAAGATCTTGGAGAAAAGCATTTGACTAATGATAACTCATTCTTACGTCAAACTTGGAGAAGAATTTAGGATAGCTCTGGGAAAATAGAAGAGTCAGGTAAGATCCTGGGAAAAGACCTGTGGGTTAGGGCCCACTCAAAAGAACACCGTTGAAAAGATTTAAAAGAGATGTTGCACCGGTTGAATTAAATGACTTGAATGAGATACCAATCTCGAAAGAGCTTGAACGAATGCAGAGTGGAAACACGAATCTTCGAGATATCTTGAGCATTCTGGAACAATTGAATAGCGAGAAATGAATGAATATGAGGAGCACCGTCAATAGAAGGTATTTGAAACGAGAAAAGGGGATATAATCGACAAATCTTGACTTGAATCCACCGGAGAAGAAAAGAAAGAAGAATGACGAACTTGAAGCTCCGTTAGAAACTTCATGAGAATCACCGGATAAGAACATTGAAGGAAAAGAATGGAGAGACTTCACATCAATAAGATGGATACTTGATCAATAATTCTGAATCCTTCAAGAAAACAAGGGTGGGAGGGTGGGAAAACACCGTTGAGAACGAAACGAACACCGTTGAGAAGAAATGATAATTGATCTTGCTGATGTTGAAATGATCGGATCCACTTGAAGAGAGACACACTGGTTGAAAAGGATTGGCAAGACAATCTCGATGATCAAGAAGGATTAGTATTCACATAGCAATATGAGAACACCATTTAGGAAAGGTATGGATTCAACATTTGACTTCGAAGCAACTCGAATACCACAACTCAAAACAAAACCAAGGATTGGCTTGCGGAATAAGCCGGAACAAATATATGATAGAGATTTCGTCCGAAGTTTTCGTGGTGGGGCCTACACGGGCTCGATCCTACAGCACCATCATGTACAAGGCAGTGCACATGACATACGAAGTGTCCCCGAACCAGCATAGCCAAGGGTTCTTTAAGACACAACGAGACCACTGTAAAAACGACCGTGGAAAGGCGGACCACTAGACGTCGAACCCCAATTTCATATCATACATCTGTAGAAAAGATATCCTAAGAGCTACTTGAATTCCCACCTATGAAACTCCCGAAATTTTCCGGTTATGCAATCAGGTGTTGGGGATACAGGGGAAGCATAATATCTCACCCAAACTAACAAATCCTACATCCAGCTGTATCCATCCTTCAACACATAACCAAGAAACCTTCGGAAATCATCTACCTCAACCTTCGAAAAGCATCCGTTATACAAGTTATGGCAATTATCCCGTACTCACCTCAGTACTGGGTTATCGGGGTTATCTCACCAACGAACTGCATAAAAGAGATTTTCGATGTCGGCGTACTAAACTCAGGTATTCCAGAACTGCAACGATAAAATTATGACGACAACACCTCAGAGCTCAACTCCCCGGGACACTTCCACTAAACCCCTGACAGGAGGCACCAAGACAATGTTCTCATCATAAAACCATCGGAACGATTCCAAGATACCCGCGTGATCCTAAAAAAGTTTTTATTGAAATTTGAGAAGAGAAGAGTCAAAACTCTACGTCAGGATGCCTTACCAGAGCGATGAAGAGACTGGGGAGTAAAAAGAATTCCTAACTCTCCGATATATATAATCCTAAATGACTCAAAATATTTTTTTAGACACAACTCGGCCGCTAAAAACGATCAAGCAGTGGGGCTCCTAAGGTCGGGGAAGGCTCTGATTACCAACTTGTAACGCCCTCGATGCGGCTATATCTCCCACGTGTCGAAGCATGACTTAGAGGCATAACCGCATTGAAAGCAATGTCGCAAGTGAGGTAATCTTCACACAACCCATGTAATACATAAGGGAAAGAGATACATAATTGGCTTACAATCGCCACTTCACATAATTACATGAATAAAGCATTACATCATCCAGATACAATCAAGGTCCGACTACGGAACCAAAATAAAAGAAGAACCCCAAATGCGACAACGGTCCCCGATCGACCCCAACTGGGCTCCACTACTGATCAACTAGAACGAAACAACACAAAGGGCAAGATCTTCATCGAGCTCCTCCTTGAGCTTGGTTGCGTCACCTGCACGGTAACATAGGCACCTGCAAACTGGTTTTGGAAGTATCTGTGAGCCACGGGGACTCAGCAATCTCGACCCGCGAGATCAAGACTATTTAAGCTTATAGGAAGGATGGAGTAATGAGGTGGAGCTGCAGCAAGCGACTAGCATATATGGTGGCTACAATCGCAAAAGAGAGCGAGAAGAGAGGGCAAAGCACGGTCGATACAAGTATGATCAAGAAGTGATCCTATAGCAACCTACGTCAAGCATAACTCCAACACCGTGTTCACTTCCCGGACTCCGCCGGAAAGAGACCATCACGGTTACACACACGGTTGATGTATTTTAATTAAGGTCAACTTCGGGTTTTCTACAACCGGACGTTAACAAATTCCCATCTGCCCATAACCGCGGGCACGGCTTTCGAAAGATAATACCCTACAGGGGTGTCCCAACTTAGCCCATGACAAGCTCTCACGGTCAACGAAGGAATAGACCTCCACCCGAGACACTCCGATCAGACTCGGTATCCCGGTACAACAAGACATTTCGACAGGGTAAAACTAAACCATCAACACCGCCCGAATGTGCCGACAAATCCCGATAGGAGCTGCACATATCTCTTTCTCAGGGCACACTCAGATGAGACTAGCTACGAGTAAAACCAACCCTCAAGTTTCCCCGAGGTGGCCCCGCAGGCAGCTCAGTTC
>NC_041391.1:663002006-663027320 GCF_002162155.2 Triticum dicoccoides | reverse complement strand
GGGGGGGGTTAGAATAAAGATGACCCTTGAGTCTGCAGAACCCAAGGGAAGGTGGTAGGTTGTTAGTGCAAATGGTAAAACCAATGTTGGGCATTGCTGGAGGAGCTTTACTTAAGGCGAACTGTCAAGGGGTTCCCATTATAGCCCAACCGTGTAAGGAACGCAAAATCCGGGAACATAACACCGATATGACGGAAACTAGGGCGGCAAGAGTGGAACAAAACACCAGGCATAAGGCCGAGCCTTCCACCCTTTACCAAGTATATAGATGCATTAATTAAGTAAGATATATTGTGATATCCCAACAAGTAAACATGTTCCAACAAGGAACAACATCTCCATGTTCCAACAAGGAACAAACTTCAATCTTCACCTGCAACTAACAACGCTATAAGAGGGGCTGAGCAAAGCGGTAACATAGCCAATCAACGGTTTGCTAGGACATGGTGGGTTAGAGGGTTGACATGGCAATTTGGGAGGCTGACAAGCAAATGGTAGGCATCGTAGCATTGGCATAGCAAGAGCGAGCAAACTAGCATAGCAAAGATAGTGGTGATTTCGAGGGTATGATCATCTTGCCTGAGATCCCGCAAGGAAGAAGAACGAATCCAAGAAGAAGACAAACGGTCGTAGACGAACAAATCCTCACAACTCCGGAACGAAACCGAAGCTAACGTGAGAAGCAACCCGGAAAGAAACAAACAACATAGTAAACACACAAGCATAAACAAGTATGATGCATGTCCGGTTTAATGAGGCATGGCATGGCAAAGTGCAACAAACAATACTACAAGTTAAGTGGAGCTCAATATGCAACGAGGTGCATGTTGACGGAACACCACATCAATTATTTAGTTATCTCTCGTTTAAGCTACCCAACAATATTAACTGTTGTTAAACATGGCAAGAGGTGAAGCATAATATAAACTATACCATCTAAACAATTTAAATGGGGCCGGATATAAAAACAACAAATCCGATAAATCCCCATATGCATTTAGCAATTTAATGCAACAACAAGTTTAAACATTTTAAATGTTGTTATCATGATGCGGATGACATATACAAGTTTTATGCAATTTTATGAAAATGTTGACATGAGCATGTTATGAAGCATTTGGTCACCATGGCGGAACAAAAAGGGTGCCACGGCGGCGAAACAAAAATGGTGCCACGGCAACATTCCGGTCCCGACAGCTCATGGAGATACCGGTGCAAAAGGAAAAGTGACGAGAGCATGACATGCGATAGAAGGTGGGGTGATCCCGGATACCGGGTTCCCACAAGATGGTGGCATGGCAACGAGGTGAAACATGCACGCGACAATTTCGGACACGGTGCAAACATAGGGTGCATCTCATACAACACATGCATTCGGTCCACGGACGGCGTCTCGGGATTATACCTTTGAAGCGTGCGTTTTTGGAGCGGTTCGAGTCATCGAGGGAAGTAGTTGTTCACGGCGACGGTAGAGGTACTCGCGATCTTGGCAACGGTAGTCGTACATGTCCGGAGAGGAACTTGTCGCATCCACGGTATTCGGGCGTAGTGGAAGTAGTGCTACATGGCGACGGTAATGGTACACGTTCGTTCGGAGAGGTACTTGATGACTCCAACGTCTTCGGGGCGACGGTAGTTGTACATGGTCCAGGAGACGTCGATCGTTCAGGGTCCGACTTGCGAGTCTTGCCGACATGAGTGGTACTTGGCAAAAATCATAGAGACGATGCTTGGCGGTCCTGGGATGGTCTTGGCGTCCATGTAGTCGATCTTGCAGATCTTGACGGTCCAACACAAAACATCACAAGGGGCCTCGTGAGCGATGACGATGCTGAGCAGGAACTTGGGCGAACTGCATTGGCCGAAACGGAAGGTGGGGGTCGGCTTGTACCAGAGGAACGACAGGAGCAGGGGAGCTCCAGCAGGGACCGAGGCGCGGCAGGGGAGGACCCTGGCGAGGCACAGCCAGGTCCGGTGGTGGCGGCAGCAGGCTCTAGTGGTGGCGAAAGGGCGCGACGACGATGGGGCCCCTGGTCGCCGTAGAGGAAGCAGACGAAGGCGCGGGTGGCCATGGCGCTGAGCGACGAGCTGCTGCTGCTCGAAGCGGACAGAGGCAACTAGGGGGCACGGACGAGGCCGGGAAGACGGGGATGAGCGCCCAGGTCGCAGGGGAGGCGGGCGACGGAGCAAGAGGTGCACGGAGGCCTCGATGTGCAGGGGGTCGCTGGGCAGGGACAACGGCCGCGGGACTTGGCGCGGCGGCGGCTTCGGGCCGGACCAAGGAGGAGGGCAGCGAGGGGATCGCGTGCAGAGGCGACGGGGCCGCCGGAGTTGGTCTCTAGGTGGTGTTGCGGAGGCCGGGCGCGGGGCCGGCAGGGGCGAGGTGGAGCGGGGGCGCTCGATGCAGGAGGAGGAAGGGCCAGGTGGATCGGGAGGAGCGGGGCTCTCCCTGGCGATGCGAGCATGCGTGCGATGGGGATCGAGTGCGGCGCTGAGGGAGGACGAGGAGGGGGGTTCGAGGGAGAGATGTTTAGCGGATCGGGCAGAGAGTTAGGGTTAGTAGGGACTGGGCCGGAATGGATGGGCCTTGGGAGCAAATGGGCCGGCCTGGTTTGTGGGCTGATGGGCAACCAGAGAAAAGAAGTGAAAAAAAAGGAGAGTTGTTTGGACCGGGAAAAAGAAAAGGTTTGAATTTATTTCGAATGGTATGGACTAGGATAACATTTTGGAAGAGTCCAAAAATGTTAAGAATTTAGGAGGAGCCTCGATAAAAGAGGTAAGAATCGTTGGCAAAGTTTGGGGACCAAACTTGAAGTAGAAAGGCCATGGGAATTTTGCAAGTGTGTTACGGTTAATTCCAATCTACTGGAATATTTATAATAGCTCCATAAATATTGGAGGATATGTTATAAAGAGAAGTCACCATGTGAGTCCCTCGATTTAAATGGATCGAAAAATCCATACAATTTATTTAGTTGAGGTTTTAAAAATTAATGATATGATGGCATGATGACATGATGCAATGCACATGATGCAAGGATGAATGCAACAAATAAAACAAATCACACGACGAAACTCGGAATAGCTGGAAGGCATCTGAAACTCCGGTCTTGGGGCATTACACATACCAACAAAGAATGTTGGGTCTTCAGACAAGCCGGCAGGTCAAGTGCGGAAAACAAGGGGAAGGGGTCTCAAAGCGACGATGACGAGGAGGAGCCCCGATCACCGAAAACGGGAGGACAGAAGAAATTCCCCCCCGAGGTGAAAACGGTGAATATGATATACACAACCCATATCCCCAAGCAGGAGCGTGAACCATGGGACACCCATGCAGTAAAGCCAGTCGCCCCAAAACTCAACCTATGGTCCTCTTGTCCGATCACCTTCGATCGAAGGGACCATCCTACCAATATCCATCATGGCGATTCAACCGCATTGGTCCTCGACCCCATCATCGACGGATTCCACCTCACACAAGTCCTCATGGACGGTGGCAGCAGCCTGAACCTGCTCTATCAGGATACAGTGCGCAAAATGTGCATCAATCCCTCGAGGATCAAACCCACAAAAACCACCTTCAAAGGTGTCATACCAGGTGTAGAGGCCTGTTGTACGGGCTCAATCACATTGGAAGTGATCTTCGGATCCCGGGACAGTCACCGTACTGAAGAGTTACTCTTCGACATCGTCCCCTTTCACAATGACTCTCAGGCCTTGCTCGGACAAACCGCGTTCGCTCGGTTCAACACGGTGCCACATTATGCCTACAATAAACTCAAGATGCCCGGCCCATGCGGCGTCATCACGGTTAACGGCAGGGCCGAACTCCTCACTGCCGAACAAATGGCACCCCCTAATTGAACCTTAAGTCGACAGCCAAGCTCACGGACTCTATAGAAGGAGTCCGAACTACTGCGCGGTGAGATATACTGGCATGTACGAAGCTTAACTAAAAGCACTCCGGCAAAACTTAAAAGACAAGCCACATACTGCGGCTCAACCGCTCTGTGGTGAAAGACCATTTCTTGCATTTTTCTCGCAGGTTCACCTTTGTGTAGGCCAGGACGGACGACGTGGAAGCAGCATGGGCACGTAAGGGAATCGAAAGATACTCCCCTTTTTGATAATCCGAATACACTCCGGATCCGCATACAACCTCCTCCCGCCTAATCTTAGCAGGTTCTACAGTCATATTTCTACAGTCACATTATCTGTACTCATACGCTTCAACGTATTACTCAAATACAACATGTGAGTTTATATGATGCTAGTCTGCTGTTATTTCTTACTAAAATCCTTTTGTTGGAAGGAAGCTGCTTATTGCGATATGCCTTAGTATGTCAGGGGCTTCATTATATCCATATTACAGCAAAAAAGTCTGAACACCGTCACGGCAGTTCGGCACCCCGAACTTATAGCATTATATGCATCAGCTCCGAATCATGTCTTGGGTCAATAGTTGGGGTTGCTCGGCTCCTATGTTTTGGTACCTTACGTTCCGCTATATCAGCTAAGATAGCTCTAGGAGAACTACTGCGATTGTGTCCCGGTTCTTCCGGACGAGCACCTCAGTAGAGAAAGCGGAAAACTGACTGTCAAGATGCGGCGAGAGCTGGTCAGCTGTTCGAGAGGTTGTCAAATCTTGAAGGATTACTTCCGCATAATGCTATAACCAATGCAGCGTGCGAAGGATCGGTTTTCTTCCGATCAGGCACTTATAGAGCCCCTCGTGCGGTCTTCCGAACACCAGGGGCTGCGCCTACCATACTTTTAAATTCCTATGGATAAGTGAGAGTGATAAAGCCCTATAGTCTGATTGCCTGGTTCGCTGTGCTGAACACCTCCTTCAAGAACCCAAAACTGGGATAAAGAGTGCTCAGGTTTATCCCGAACACCCCCGTACTCACTGCGAGGGGGCGGAAGCCAACGACTGGCCAACTCTCAGGATTAATATATAAAACGGCCACACAAGAGGAAAAGCTTTCAAATGACAGGCAATAAACAATATAAATGACCTTGTTCAAACATTACAATGGACAAACATGACCGTATTCATGGAAATATAATGTCCTTGGTGCATTTCTCCGCTACAAGGCGGGCTCCTTTCAGGACACCTTCATCATACATTTCGGGCGTGCGGTGCTCCTTACCCTTCGGCGGTCCCTCGGTCATCAGCTTTTCCGCATCCATATTCCCCCCAATGCACTTTTGCACGGGCGAAGGCCATTCGCGCACCCTCTATACAGACCGACCGCTTGATGACTTCGATTCGAGGGCAGGCACTCACAAGCCGCTTCACGAGCCCGAAGTAACTGCTTGGAATCTGCTCGGCGGGCCAAAACCGGATAATTACGTCCTTCATGGCTAGTTCGGCCGCCTTATGCAGTTCGGTCAGTTGCTTCAGCTGATCGGAGAAAGGCACCGGATAATTCGGCGCCAGATACTGCATCCAGAAGAGCTTATCCGCGGTATTCCTTCCTTCGGCTCGGTAGAATTGGGCGGCATCAGATATGTTGTGCGGCAGCTCCGCGAACACCCCTGGAGAAATCAGAATTCAAATTATCAAACTTGATTTCCTCCTTTCAAAACACACACTTTGTATATAAAAAGCCTTACCGGCCACAATCTTCCTCGCTTCCTGGATTTCCTGCAGGGCACCTTGGGCTTCCCCCCGGGAATCATTTGTAGCTTGGCAAGCCTGGGAGTGTTCGGATTCTTTCCCCGATAAACTCTGCTCCAAGGTCTCGCACTTCATCACGCCCTCTTGAAGCTCTCTCTCGGCCTCAATAACTCTGGCTTCGTGCTTCTCACGAAGAGCCTGCTCTGTGGCTGCCCTTTTCTCGGCTTCAGCCACAACTCTTTTAAGAGCGTGAATTTCAGACGTCGCCCCTAGAGCACATCATGAAAATATTTTTATCATGCACATTTCAACCATTCGTGCCAAATAAACAAGGTTTCCGCATACCTTGGTTGTCCTCCAGTTGTTTCTTCACTTGGCCAAGTTCTCCTTCGGCCCGCTCCAGACTATGTTTTAGTCCGGATACTTCTACAACATGAGAGGCGACATTTGCTACAGACGCCTGCTTATTAAAACAAGTCAGATGTCATCAAGTAAGTCTCCTGTGAACATAAAATTGATCCTCTGTCCGGTTCTTTCCTTTCACCGAACAATGTATCAGGGGCTACTATCTATATTATGACACTCTTCCATACCTCGAAGCATCTTATAAGGCTGACACAGGACTCGTTCAGTCCACTCTCCACAGATTGAATCTTCTCAATCACCGCACCCATAAGGGCACGATGTTGATCAACGATGGAAGCGCCCTTCAGCGCCGCCAACAAAGCATCCGGCACCTCCGGTTGGACAGAGGTTGCCGGTAGAATAGGCACGCCCCCTCCAGCCAACAGAGGTTGCCTGCCCGATTCTGGAGCCTTATTGCCCCTCGGGATAGTTTCCGGCTGGGGGCTGGATTTAAGATGACCCCCGCCGTCGACGTCCACGGGAGTCTTCTCTCCCGTGTGTCCGGACCCCAAAGTTTGGCCTTCTGGCGTCGCCTTTGCGATCCTCTCACCTCCTCCGTGGCCTGGGTCCTTCTAGGACGAAACCTCGGTGTCATCCGCATGACTGGGGGAGGGGGCCTTTGGTGGTTGATGACCCACAAGTATAGGGGATCTATCGTAGTCCTTTCGATAGGAGCAGAAGGAAATGATAAGCGGTTTTCAGCAAGGTATTCTCTGCAAGTACTGAAATAAGTGGTAACACATAGTTTTGTGATAAGATAAATTGTAACGAGCAACAAGTAACAAAAGTAAATAAAGTGCAGCAAGGTGGCCCAATCCTTTTTGTAGCAAATGAAAAGCCTGGACAAACTCTTATAATAGGAAAAGCGCTCCCGAGGACACATGGGAATATCGTCAAGCTAGTTTTCATCATGCTCATATGATTCGCGTTCGGTACTTTGATAATTTGATATGTGGGTGGACCGGTGCTTGGGTGCTGTTCTTACTTGAACAAGCATCCCACTTATGATTAACCTCTATTGCAAGCATCCGCAACTACAACAAAAGTATTAAGGTAAAACTAACCATAGCATGAAACATGTGGGTCCAAATAAGCCCCTTACGAAGCAACGCATAAACTAGGGTTTAAGCTTCTGTCACTCTAGCAACCCATCATCTACTTATTACTTCCCAATGCCTTCCTCTAGGCCCAAAAATGGTGAAGTGTTATGTAGTCGATGTTCACATAACACCACTAGAGGCTAGACAACATACATCTTATCAAAATATCGAACGAATACCAAATTTACATGACTACTAATAGCAAGACTTCTCCCTTGTTCTCAGGAACAAACGTAACTACTCACAAAGCATATTCATGTTCATAATCAGAGGGGTAAATGTGCATAAAGGATCTGAACATATGATCTTCCAGCAAATAAACCAACTAGCATCAACTACAAGGAGTAATCAACACTACTAGCAACCTACTAGCACCAATCTCGGACTTGGAGACAAGAATTGGATACAAGAGATGAACTAGGGTTTGGAGATGAGATGGTGCTTGTCGGTGTAAAAATCGGCGGATATCGGGTAGGGGGTCCCGAACTGTGCGTCTAGGCGGATGGTAGCAGGAGACAAGGGACATGATGTTTTTACCCAGGTTTGGGCCCTCTCGATGGACGTAAAACCCTACTCCTGCTTGATTAATATTGATGATATGGGTAGTACAAGAGTAGATCTACCACGAGATCAAAGAGGCTAAACCCTGGAAGCTATCCTATGGTATGATTGTTGTTCGTCCTACGGACTAAAACCCTCCTGTTTATATAGACACCGGAGAGGGTTAGGGTTACACAGAGTCGTTTACAATGGTAGGAGATCTACATATCCGTATTGCCAAGCTTGCCTTCCACGCCAAGGAAAGTCCCATCGGGACACGGGACAAAGTCTTCAATCTTGTATCTTCATAGTCCAGGAGTCCGGCCAACGGTGATAGTTCGGCTATCCGGACACCCCCTAATCCGGGACTCCCTCAGTAGCCCCCAAACCAGGCTTCAATGACGACGAGTCCGGCGCGTAGATTGTCTTCGGCATTGCGAGGCAGGTTCTTCTCCAAATTCCATATACTTGTCGAATAGTGTCCGGCTTCTGATAAATGTTGCGGTCCTTGGCTTCCACGCCCAATAATGGTCATCTTCCACGTGTCGAACAAATGCGAAAAGCCAGGGTATTTTTACACTTTCCCCCCTAGTTGCACAAATGAGCCGCCTATAAAAAGAGCCGAATCACGCCACCCCCCCCTCCGCAAGCTTTCATCGGAGCGCCTCTGACAAAAAATCCATTCCATCATGGACAGTCGACGCAGCTCCTCGTCTCGCGCTCCCAGCCCCCAGCCTGGGGATTGGGAGAGATGCTCAGTCCCGCATAGCAAGCTAGTGACGCTCCAAACCAAGGGATTTCTTCCCCCAGCCTTCATGGTTCCGGTTCGAGCCGGACTCGCCACCTATAAGGGTGGAAAGCAAGCGGAGAGCGTCCCCGATCCTTCCAAAGGAGAGCGGGTATGCTTTGTCTCTTATCTGATAAGAGGACTCGGATTTTCAATACATCCGTTTCTCCGCGGGCTCCTGGAGTTCTATGGCCTCCAGCTGCACCACCTTACGCCTGCCTCCATTCTTCACATCGCGGGCTTCGTGGCCCTTTGCGAACTGTTCTTGGGCGTCAAGGCTCATTTTGCATTGTGGAAGAGATTATTCTGCCTCGTACCCCGTTGTCATGAGGGGTCAATATATCAAGTGGGTGGAGCCGAGCTATGGCGCATCGCCGGGACCGGATATATATATCCGGAACCCCGAAGAAGGCGTCCAAAGATTGGCCTTCGGAATGGTTTTATATAGAAGACGCCCCGCTACCGGATCCTGTTCGAATCGGCTTCCCGGAGTTCAGTAATGCTCCCTTGAAGAAACGCCTAAGTTGGCGTCCTCGGAGCCCCCAGAGGGAAAACGACAGGGACGTCCTTTACCTGATGAGCCGAATAAGGTTGCTAGCTCATTCCGGACTGACCATGATCGGTTTCATGGCCACCTGCATTATGCGGGGGGTGCAGCCGCTCCAGTATAGGGGCCACCCCATGTGGGATTTCAACGGGGAGGATGATGCCACCCGTCATGGCCGTACGGGGCCGGGATCGGTCGCCGATCTAGTGAAGATCTTGTCCGCGCTGTACAAGGGGGAAGAGGAGGATTTTCTCCGCGTCAGTCCATTGAACGGATTTTCTATGAACAATCCTCGAAGCTGGGTAAGCGGACACTTCCTTTTTGCACATCCGATCCGTACTACCATGGTTAGATATCTCATTTTGTGATTTCGACGCAGGAACTGCGCGAGCCGTAAAATATATAAACAGCCCGCCTCCGCAACCCGAGGATCCGGAACGGTTCTTCGATCCGGCCTCCCAAGAGGATCCGGACATATTGGTGGAGCTGATTGATCGGGTATTTCACCAACTAAGCATCGATAATGCCTTGGTTGCCATTACAGCCGATTACCCAGGAATACTTCCAGCCTCACAGGTAACCGAGACCGAAGCCCCAGTACTTTGACAATGACCCATCCGTGCTTATTTTTGATCACCGTATATCAATGGTGTGTCGCAGGGGGTGCCTTTGAGGCGGGAGGCCGAGCCCGCGGCGGCTAGCCAACAAGGGGCAGCACGGCCACGCAGGCTAAAAAGAAGTGTGGTCCGGATTGAAATGCCGCCGCAATGGTAAGGCGTGTCACCATATTCCCGGGATTGATTCCGGGAAGGTATATTAACGTTGGTGCTCCTTTCAGGAAAAAGAGCGCTCGCCGGACTGTGTCTGGAGAGATGGCCAATCGAGCCTCCGCCAGCCAGGCTCCAACGCCAGGTCCGGAAGCGAAGGTGAACACGAGGCGTGCGTCAGATGCTCCTCTGATAGAGGATGCCGACAAATTGTCCGCCACCAACTCCGAGGTGGAGAGTGCCATGAATCACAGGCGCCGCCGGATAGTTCTTCGTGACACATGTTTCTCCCAAGAGGCATTGAACGCCTTCAATTCGGGAGACGCGCACCTCCGTGCCGCTCAAGATGGTCTAGCCAGAGCCACGAAGCAGTATGTAAAGGACATACGGGTGAGGAGATTTGACAGTTATATATATATGCCAGTAGCCCCCGAGACTTAAAATAGTTAGGAGAACTGATTTAAGGATCATTTGTTATGCAGGATCTTACGAAAAAGAATACCTGACTGTCTCAGGAGCTTGAAGAGTGCAAGGCCCAACTTGAGGTAGCACTAGACGCCACAGGGGGAGCCACAAAGACCCCCTCCGGTAAGATATACATCGAAAGATAAGTAGTTTGTGAAGTGCGGCTTGTGTATAAGTCTGACAATAATATTGCAGATGGCGCCGGACTAGATCCGGAAAAGCAACAGCTCCTGCGTCGGTTAAAGGCCGGCGAGAATGTGCTTACAAGGGTGAGGCAAGAGAAAAATAATCTCCAAGATGCCAACACCCAGCTGGGTGAGGAACTAAAGGATGTTCGAGCCCATCTGTCTGACTCTGTTAAGGAGAATCGGCGGCTTCGTCACGACATTTATAATAAGTGCTTGAGCGAACTTTTGAAAAGAAGAGTTCGGCGAGGAAGTCGACTAACAGAAATATGTCTGTAGGTATGCTCACAGGTCGTCCTGCAGAGGAAATGCCCAGTTGAACGGGTGACCTACTTCCCGAGCTGCTGCAACTGCACGAACGAGTTCGGCAGGTGACGAGAGGCGTCGCCCAGGCCTTGTGGCCATCCATCTCCCTACCCGAAGGCCTTGGAGAGCTTGCATAGAGGCTTCAGGGAGCACGGCGGCGCTTCCGGCTATGGAAGATATCGGACTGCCATCAAGGCGCCAGGGAGGCCTGGGCCATGGTGAAGACGCGGTACACGAAGGCTGACCCAAACCACATGGCCGAGGTCGGACCTGTGGGGCCCGATGGGAAGGAGATCCCTGTGAGCTTAGTGTACGGCCAAGTAGAGTTGGCCACAAAGTATTCCCAGCGGGACTGTAAACTAGACATCCTATTAGATGGTATTGAAGAGGAATACAATCAGTCAGTTTGACTATGTAATTTAAAATGACATGTAAAATGCCTTCTAGCCAGATTGTAGATCATTTGTCGTAGCGGACCTTTTCGCTTCAACCTCGGGACCCGACAGTCTGGAGTGTGTCCGAATACCCTCGCGGTTATGTAAGAACCGGGGCATGCGTGGAGACCACGCGTAGTGGTCATGAGTGCTTTATCAGACAAGTGCCCAACTAGTTATGTCATATTACATGGTTAGTAAGAAACATCTGCAGGGAGAATAGTTCCGTTAGGGGTTCCTTTCCCTGGGAGGCATGCCCTAAAGTGCATGTCCGGACTGCAAAAAAAGCAGAAAAACATCTGGGGGAAGATAAATGAATAAGTAAGAAATCGTCTTTTAGTTCACCGACTGAATATTCCCTTAAGAACGCTAGCTTTCGGCTTCACCCGTCTGAGGTACACATCCGGCTGACCCGGCGGTAACAATCGCAGAGGTGCTCCCTTTACCACCTAGCCGGACAATCGGGAATGTAGGGGTAAGCACAGGAGCCAGGCAACCCATCTTGGCCAAAACTTAAGTCATATAGATGCATATAATGGTGAATAAAAGGTACATGCGGAAGTGTGACACATGTGTTGGGCATAAAGCCCGTATAAATAAGCTTCTGTTAAAGAAGCCCCCAGGTATACTGAGCGCGGATAATGCGTCAAGTGTGTGCGAACAGTGCTCAAATGAGCCTCCAACGGCTTTAGAAAAAAGGAGGGAGAAGGAGAGAAATAAAAGATAGTTTAAAGTGCAAAATATAGACGGAGCAGGGAGACGAACTCTGAGTCCGGCGCTAGGTGTAGAATCTTCGGAGACGGGCTGCGTTCCATGGGTTCGGCTCAAGTCGGTTATCCGATGCGTTCCGCAGACGGTACGCTCCACCGGTCAGCACTTGGTCGATGATGAAGGGACCCTCCCATTTGGGCTTGAGTTTGTCCTTTTTCTTGTCCGGCAGGCGTAGAACTAATTCGCCAACATTGTAAGCTTTGGCCCGTACTTCTCTGCTTTGGTATCTTCGAGCCTGCTGTTGATAGAATGCTGAACGGGCTTTTGCCACGTCGCGCTCCTCCTCCAAGGTGTCCAAACTGTCCCGCCGATCGAGCTCGGCCTCTCTTTCTTCATACATGCGCACGCGAGGTGAGTCATGAATTATGTCGCAGGGCAAAACTACCTCTGTGCCGTACACCATGAAAAATGGTGTGAATCCGGTAGTGCGATTCGGTGTGGTCCGTAGCCCCCATAGTACGGAGTCGAGCTCCTCTACCCAGTGCGTATTAGATTCCTTGAGGGACCGCACTAGGCTGGGTTTAATGCCGCTCATGATTAGACCATTTGCTCGCTCGACTTGGCCGTTAGTTTGAGGGTGATAGACTGAAGCGTAGTCGAGCTTGATGCCCATGTTTTTGCACCAGAGTTTGACCTCGTCGGCCGTGAAGTTCGTGCGATTATCAGTGATGATGCTATGGGGGATGCCGTAACGGTGTACTACCCCAGATATGAAGTCTATCACCGGTCCGGATTCGGCCGTCTTAACAGGCTTTGCCTCTATCCATTTGGTGAATTTATCCACCATGACCAATAGGTATTTTTGCTTGTGGGTTCCTCCTTTAAGGGGTCCAACCATATCAAGCCCCCAGACCGCGAACAGCCAGGTGATGGGTATAGTTTTGAGGGCGATAGGTGGCATGTGGCTTTGATTATCAAAGAGCTGGCATCCGACGCATCGTTGGACCAAGTCCTGATCATCTGCCTGGCCCGTCGGCCAATAAAATCATGTACGGAAGGCCTTGCCTACAAGGGCCCGGGCTGCGGCGTGGTGCCCGCCGAGTCCGGCATGAATTTCAGCCAGAAGATTCCGCCCTTCCTCTTTGGAGATACACCTTTGAAGGACTCCGGTTGTGCTTTTCTTATAAAGCTCTCCCTCATGGACCTTATAGGCTTTAGATCACCGCACTATGCAGCGGGCCTCGTTTTGGTCCTCGGGAAGTTCCTGCCTATTTAGGTAGGCTAGGAATGGTTTTGTCCACGGGGCAATGACTGCCATTATTGTGTGGGCTGACGGTGTTATTTCGTTGGCAGAACCACCAACTATGTCAGAATGTTCGGTGTGGGGTAGTGTGGTTGGGTCCGGGATGTTATTTCCGGACTCTCCCTCCCATAATACGGATGGCTTGAAAAGCCTCTCTAGGAAGATGTTGGGAGGGACGGCATCGCGCTTTGCGCCAATGCATGCCAACACGTCTGCTGCCTGGTTGTTCTCCCGGGCTATATGGTGAAATTCGAGCCCCTCAAATCGAGCTGACATTTTTAGGACGGCGTTGCGATAAGCTTCCATTTTCGGATCCTTGGCATCAAAGTCTCCATTTATTTAGGATATCGCAAGGTTTGAATCCCCGCGGACCTCTTGGTGCCGAATACCCATGGAGACTGCCATCCGGAGACCGTGTAGAAGGGCCTCGTATTCAGCTGCGTTGTTGGAGTCCGTGTACATTATGTGAAGTACGTATTGGACTGTATCTCCAGTTGGGGACGTCAGAACGACTCCAGCCCCCAGGCCAGCCAACATTTTGGAGCCGTTGAAGTGCATGATCCAGTTGGAATATGCGCCGTACTCTTTAGGGAGTTCGGCTTCAGTCCATTCGGCGACGAAGTCGGCCAAAACTTGCGACTTAATAGCTCGCCATGGCTTGTAGGTTATGTCGAACGGGAGGAGCTCGATGGCCCATTTGGCAATCCGGCCCATTGCGTCGCGGTTGTTTATAATGTCATTAAGAGGTACTTCGGAGGCTACTGTTATCGAACACTCTTGGAAGTAGTGTCGCAGCTTCCGGGATGCCATGAACACCATGCTATCTTTTGATAATGCGGGTACCGTGACTTGCATGGAGTTAGGACAGTGGACACGTAGTAAACTGGTTTTTGGAGAGGGAACTTGTGTCCGTCCCTTTCTCGTTCGACAACGAGCACCGCGCTTACAACTTGATGGGTTGCCGCGATGTATAATAGCATTGGTTCGCCCATGTTGGGCGTGACCAGGACCGGATTTGTTGCCAATATGGCTTTGATTTCTTCGAGTCCGGCCGTGGCGACATCCGTCCACTCGAAGTGTTCGGTGCGCCGCATGAGGCGATAAAGGGGTAATGCCTTTTCTCCTAAGCGGGAGTTAAAGCGGCTTAGAGCCGCCACACATCCAGTCAATTTTTGTATTTGTTTGAGGTCTTTTGGGATATCCAATTGTGACAGAGCTCAGATCTTGGCTGGGTTTGCTTCAATTCTTCTACAGGATACAATGAAGCCCAAGAGCTTTCCGGCTGATACGCCGAAAACACATTTTTCCGGATTGAGCTTAATGTCATATGCTCGGAGATTGTCGAATGTGAGCCTCAAGTCGTCTACTAGAGTTTCGACATGCTTGGATTTGACAACCACATCATCTACGTATGCTTCCACTGTTTTGCCGATCTGGTTTGCCAGACATGTCTGAATCATGCTCTGATATGTTGCGCTGGCGTTTTTGAGCCTGAAGGGCATTGTGTTGAAGCAGAATGGGCCGTATGGAGTGATGAATGCCGTTGCGGCTTGGTCTGGCTCTGCCATCTTAATTTGGTGGTAGCCGGAGTATGCGTTGAGGAAGCACAATGAATCGTGTCCTGCGGTAGCGTCGATAATTTGATCGATGCGGGGAAGGGGGAAGGGATCCTTTGGGCAAGCCTTGTTAAGGTCCTTGAAATCGACACACAGGCGCCAGGATTTGTCCTTCTTTGGTACCATTACCAGGTTTGCTAGCTAGTCCGGATGTTTTATATCTCTAATGAATCCGGCCTCCAATAGTTTGGCTAGCTCCTCTCCCATGGCCTGTCTCTTAGGTTCGGAGAAACGCCGAAGATCTTGTTTGACTGGCTTGAATCCTTTTAGGATATTTAGGCTGTGTTCGGCCAGCCGGCGTGGGATTCCTGGCATGTCTCAAGGGTGCCAGGCAAAGATGTCCCAATTTTCGCGTAGGAATTCTCGTAGTGCGGCGTCTACATCAGGGTTTAATTGTGCCCTGATGGAGGCCGTTTTTGTAGGGTCCGTTGGATGGACTTGGAATTTGACTATTTCGTCCGCCGGTTTAAAAGAGGTGGACTTGGATCTCTTATCGAGTATCACATCGTCCCTGTTCACCATGGAGCGCAGCGGAGTGAGTTCCTCGGCCGCTAGGGCTTCAGATAGTGCCTTAAGGGCAAGTGCGGCTGTTTTATTTTCGGCGCGGAGTGCTATGTCCGGGTCACTAGCAAGAGTGATGATTCCGTTGGGTCCGGGCATTTTGAGCTTCATGTACCCGTAATTGGGTATAGCTTGAAAAATTGTGAATGCCTCTCGCCCTAATAGAGCGTGGTATCCGCTGCTGAACGGGGCCACTTGGAATGTGACCTCCTCGGACCTGTAATTATTCGGCGTGCCGAACACCACATCCAGTGTGATTTTTCCTGTACAACATGCTTCCCGACTGGGGATTATTCCTCTAAAGGTTATTCTGCTTCGCTCGATGCGGCTCCAGTCTATTTCCATTTTTTGAAGGGTTTCCTCGTAAATGAGGCTTAATCCGCTGCCGCCATCCATGAGTACCTTGGTAAGGCGAAAGCTGTCCACTATTGGACTGAGGACCAATGCGGCTGGTGCTCGGGCTGTTCAGAATTTAGGTTCATCACTGGCGTTAAAGGTAATAGCCGTGTCACTCCATGGATTTATTGTTGCTACCTGGTGGACTTCGGCAAGGCTGCGGAGTGTTCGTTTCCGCATATTATTTGATGCGAAAGTTTCGAAGACTGTTAATACCGTACTGGTATTGCTGGGCTGGTGCTCTGGAGCTAGAAGCTCTTCGCCACTTTTGGCCACCTGCCGTAGTATCCAACATGCTCTAAGGCTATGAGTTGGCGTGGCGCCCTCTGTACTATGAATTTTGCAGGGTCCATTGAGCCATCCCTCTAGTACAGTTCCATGCCCTTTAGAGGGTTTTTGCTGTTTGGTATTTAACCCAGGTGCCTGGTAATGATGCACCCTTTTACTTTGGACTAGGGTTGTGTTCAAGGCCGGATTATCCCAAAATTTGGTTTCGGTTTTCCAGGCGCTCTCCATCGCACAGTACTTCCGTACTATGGATGCCAAGTCAGCAAAGCGTGTAATTTCGCGACACTTACGGTGTTGAGGATTCCTTCGTCCATGCAATTAATGCAGAAGAATGAAATTGCGTCCTCTTCATGGCATTCCTTTATCCTGTTTATGACCAGGAGGAATCTGGCCCAATAATGATGTAGTGTTTCAGCGGGCTCTTGCCCGATTTGGGATAGATCGCTTATGTTTGGGTGGGTGGGTGGAGTTAAATTCCAAACTCCGTCCGATCTAAGACTCAGGGGCCAAGAAGTTTCCGAACTTGGAAGCTTGGGTTCTTGGACGTTGTCCGATGAATCTAGTCCGCTGCCTGACTTTAAGTTCAGGGCTTGAGTGGTGTTCTCTCCTTCGCGGGAATCCAACATGGAGGGGTCAGGAATCTGGACATAGCTAGTCCTTAAGATAGAAGAAGGGTCGCCATATTGTTCCTCTACCACAGCAACGTGGTGGGTAGCCTGGGGAGAGTTAATCTCTCTCAGATCGATTTTAGGCCAAATCTGGTCGTAGCCTGTAGCGACTCCCAGGGCGGCGATGCGATCCAAGAGCTCGTTTAAGGAAGAGAGCTCCATCGGATCTAACTGCTTGGCGAGTTCTGAGTTGACGTGAAGATTGCTTTTGATGACCCGAGAAGTCATCATCGGCGCGGCGGCCGAACAGGCGGTCATAAGAAAACCGCCTAGCCGAACAGTTTGGCCGATGGCCAAAGCCCCTTTAGCAACGGTGTCGTCTTTAAAGACGGGACGAGGCATCCTTCCTGATGGCTACGACACAGAGGAACTCTCAATGAAAGCACCAATGTCGGTGTCAAAACCGGCGGATCTCGGGTAGGGGGTCCCGAACTGTGTGTCTAGGCAGATGGTAGCAGGAGACAATTGACACGATGTTTTTACCCAGGTTCGGGCCCTCTCGATGGAGGTAAAACCCTACTCCTACTTGATTAATATTGATGATATGGGTAGTACAAGAGTAGATCTACCACGAGATCAAAGAGGCTAAAACCTAGAAGCTAGCCTATGGTATGATTGTTGTTCGTCCTACGGATTAAAACCCTCCGGTTTATATAGACACCGGAGAGGGTTAGGGTTACACAGAGTCGGTTACAATGGTAGGAGATCTACATATCCGTATCGCCAAGCTTTCCTTCCACGCCAAGGAAAGTCCCATCCGGACACGGGACGAAGTCTTCAATCTTGTATCTTCATAGTCCAGGAGTCCGGCCAACGATGATAGTTCATCTATCCGGACACCCCCTAATCCGGGACTCCCTCAGTGCTGGTGAAGATGTTGATGGAGATTTCCCTCTCCCGATGAGAGGAGCGTTGGTGATGACGATGGTGATGATTTCCCCCTCCCGGAGGGAAGTGTCCTCGGCAGAACAGCTCTGCCGGAGCCCTACATTGGTTCCGCCAAGGTTCCTCCTCGTGGCGGCGGAGTTTCGTCCCGAAAGGTTGCCCTTTATTTTTTTCTCATCGAAAGACTTCATATAGGAGAAGACGGGTGTCGGAGAGCCACCAAGGGGCCCACGAGGTAGGGGGCGCACCCAGGGGGGCGCCCCCACCCTCATGAGCAGGGTGTGGGACCCCTGGCCTTCATCTTTGGTGACGATTTTTCTTTATTTATTTTAAGATATTCCGTGGAGTTTCAGGACTTTTGGAGTTGCGCAGAATAGGCCTCCAATATTTGCTCCTTTTCCAGCCCAGAATTCCAGCTACCGGCATTCTCCCTCTTCATGTAAACCTTGTAAAATAAGAGAGAATAGCCATAAGTATTGTGACATAACGTGAAATAACAGCCCATAATGCAATAAATATCGATATAAAAGCATGATGCAAGTTGGATTCACACCCACTTAGTTTCTTTTTGAGCTTTCATACACTTATAGCTCTAGTGCATCCGTTGCATGGCAATCCCTACTCACTCACATTGATATCTATTGATGGGCATCTCCATAGCCCGTTCATACGTCTAGTTGATGTGAGACTATCTTCCTCTTTTTGTCTTCTCCACAACCACCATATTCTCTTCCACCATAGTGCTATATCCATGGCTCACACTCATGTATTGCGTGAAGGTTGAAAAAGTTTGAGAACATCAAAAGTATGAAACAATTGCTTGGCTTGTCATCGGGGTTGTGCATGATTTAAATATTTTATGTGATGAAGATAGAGCATAGCCAGGCTATATGATTTTGTAGGGATAGATTTCTTTGGCCATGTTACTTTGAGAAGACATGATTGATTTATTAGTATGCTTGAAGTATTATCGATTTTATGTCAATATTAAACTTTTGTTTTGAATCTCGCGGTTTTGAACATTCATGCCACAATAGAGAATATTATATTGATAAATATGTTAGGTAGCATTCCATTCCGTTTTTAATCATTTACCTACTTAAGGACAAGCAGGAATTAAGCTTGGGGATGCTTGATACGTCTCCAACGTATCTATAGTTTTTTTATTGTTCCATCTATTATATTATCCATCATGGATGTTTTATATGCATTCATATGCTATTTTATATGATTTTTGTGACTAACCTATTAACCTAGAGCCCAGTGCCAGTTTCTATTTTTCCTTATTTTTGAGTTTTGCAGAAAAGGAATATCAAACGGAGTCCAATTGACCTAAATTTTAAGGTGATTTTTTATGGACCAGAAGAAGTCCCCGAAGCAGAAGAGTTGCACCAGAAGAGTCCCGAGTCAACCACGAGGGTGGAGGGCGCGCCCTACCCCCTGGACGTGCCCCCTACCTCGTGGGTTACACGGGGACCCCCTGACGTGAAACCGGCGCCAAAAATTCCTATAAATACAGAAACCCCTGAAAGGAAACCTAGATCGGGAGTTTTGCCACCGCAAGCCTCTGTAGCCACCGAAAACCAATTTGGACCCTATTCCGGCACCCTGCCGAAGGGAGGATCCGTCACCGGTTGCCATCTTCATCGTCCCGGTGCTCTCCATAATGAGGAGGGAGTTGTTTACCCTCGGAGCCGAGGGTATGTACCAGTAGCTATGTGTTTGATCTTTCTCTCTCTCTCTCTCTCGTGTTCTTGATATGGCACGATCTTGATGTACCGCGAGCTTTGCTATTATAGTTGGATTTTATGAGGTTTCTCCTCTTCTACCTTCTTGTAATGGATTGAGTTTTCCCTTTGAAGTTATCTTATCGGATTGAGTCTTTAAGGATTGGAGAACACTTGATGTATGTCTTGCATGTGCTTATCTGTGGTGACAATGGGATATTGACGTGATCCACTTGATGTATGTTTTGGTGATCAACTTGCGGGTTCTGTGACCTTGTGAACTTATGCATATGGGTTGGCACACGTTTTCGTCTTGACTCTCCACTAGAAACTTTGGGCCACTCTTTGAAGTTCTTTGTGTTGTATTGAATAGATGAATCTGTGATTGTGTGATGCATGTCGTATAATCAAACCCACAGATACTTGTGGTGCATTGGAGTATCTAGGTGGCATTAGGGTTTTGGTTGATGTGTGTCTTAAGGTGTTATTTTACTATGAACTCTAGGGCTGTTTGTGACACTTATAGGAATAGCCCAATGGATTGATCGGAAAGAATAACTTTGAGGTGGTTTCGTACCTTACAATAATCTCTTTGTTTGTTCTCCGCTATTAGAGATTTTGGAGTGACTCTTTTTTGCACGTTGAGGGATTCTTATATAAGCCAAATATGTTATCATTGTTTAGAGAACTTGCACTAGTGAAAGTATGAACCCTAGGCATTGTTTCGAAGCATTGCAATACCATTTTCGCTCACTTTTGTTACTTGCTAACTTGCTGTTTTTATAATTTCAGATTATAATAACCTATATCTACCATCCATATTACGCTTGTATCACCATCTCTTCGCCGAACTAGTGCACCTATACAATTTACCATTGTATTGGGTGTGTTGGGACACAAGAGACTCTTTGTTATTTGGTTGCAGGGTTGTTTGAGAGAGACCGTCCTCATCCGACGCCTCCCACGGATTGATAAACCTTAGGTCATCCACTTGAGGGAAATTTGCTACTGTCCTACAAAACTCTGTGCTTGGAGGCCCAACACGAGTCTACGCTTTCTTTTTCTTTAAAGAATTCCGCCTTCCTTAAAATATCATTAATAGAAGAAGGTTGTGTAGTAGACATCAATGAACAAAGCAACTCCCGAGCTCTTCGCAATGCTCAAGGTTGTGGAGGTTGAAATCAAGAAGGAGCATCAAGTGTTGATGGTTAACAAGACCACTAGTTTCATGAAAAAAGGGCAAGGGAAAGAAAGGAACTTCAAGAAGAATGGCAAGCAAGTTGCCACTCCAGGGAAGAATCCCAAAGATGGACCCAAGCCTGAAACTGAGTGCTTCTACCGCAAAGGGACTGGTCACTGGAAGCGGAATTGCCCCAAATATTTGGTAGATAAGAAGGATGCCAATGTGACCAAAGGTATATTTGATATACATGTTATCGATGTGTACCTTACTAATGCTCGTAGCAGTGCCTGGGTATTTGATACTAGTTCAGCTGCTAGTATTTGTAACTCGAAATAGGAGCTATGGAATAAACGGAGATTGGCTAAGGCCGAGGTGACGATGCACGTCGGAAATAGTTCCAAGGTCGATGTGATCTCTGCCGGCATGCTACCTCTACATCTACCTTCAGGATTAGTGTCGGTGTCAAAACAGGCGGATCTTGGGTAGGGGGTCCCGAACTGTGCGTGTAAGGCTAATGGTAACAGGAGGCTGGGGACACGATGTTTACCCAGGTTCGGGCCCTCTTGATGGAGGTAATACCCTACTTCCTGCTTGATTGATCTTGATGATATGAGTATTACAAGAGTTGATCTACCACGAGATCGTAGAGGCTAAGCCCTAGAAGCTAGCCTATGATTATGATTGTTGTTGTCGTACGGACTAAACCCTCTGGTTTATATAGACACCAGAGGGGCCTAGGGTTACACAGAGTTGGTTACAGAGAAGGAGATCTACATATCCGAATCGCCAAGCTTGCCTTCCACGCAAAGGAGAGTCCCATCCGGACACGGGACGAAGTCTTCAATCTTGTATCTTCATAGTCCAACAGTCCGGCCAAAGTATAAAGTCTGGCTGTCCGGATACCCCCTAATCTAGGACTCCCTCAGTAGCCCCTGAACCAGGCTTCAATGATGATGAGTCCGGTGCGCAAATTGTCTTCGGCATTGCAAGGCGGGTTCTTCCCCAAATTCTCCAGAGTACCTATTATAACGAGCAGTGTCCGGCTTCCCATCAATATTGCACTCCTCGGCTTCTATGCTGCAATAATGGCCATCTCCACGTGTCGAGCGAATGCAGAAGTCCAGGCATTTTTACAATTGCCACCCCGACCCTGTAAATTAATCATCATATTTAAAGAGACGGGGATCCTCAGATCCAAATCACACCATCCTTCCCCCCACGTGCATCCATCAGAGTGCGCCCGGAAGAATCCATTCCATCATGGCCGATCGTCGCAGTTGCTCCTCTTGCTCCCGTAGCACTAAGCCTGGTGACTGGGAGAAGTGTTCTGTTCCCCATAGCCGATCGGTAGAGTTGCAGACCTAGGGGTTTCTCCCGCCCGCATACATGGTCCCCGTTCGAGCCGAACTCGCCACCTATAATGGCGGGGAGCAAGCGGAGAGTTTTCCCAATCCATCCAAGGGGGAGCGGGTATGCCTTGTCCCTTTTCTGCTGAGGGGACTCGGATTTCCAATACGCCCGTTCCTCCGCGGACTCCTGGAGTTTTATGACCTCCAGCTGCATCACTTCACCCCGCCTCTATCTTGCACATCGCTGGCTACGTCGCCTTCTGTGAGTTGTTTCTAGGCTGCGAAGCTCATTTCGAGCTATGGAAGAGGCTATTTTGCCTCGTACCCCGTACTCAGGAGGGGTCAATATATCAAGTGGGCGGAGCCAAAATATGGCGCATCGCCAGGACCGGATACTTGTCCGGTACCCCGAAGAAGACATCCGAAGACTGGCCTTCGAAGTGGTTTTATATGGAGGATGTCCCCCTTCCAGACCCTATTCGGATGGGCCTTCCTAAGTTTACCAATGCCCCGTTGAAGAAACGCCTCAGTTGGCGCCCACGGAGACCCCAGGAGGAAGATAACAGAGAGGTCCTTTTTGTGATGGACAGGATAAAGACACTGGCCGGATTAGGACTGCCAATTATTGAAGTTATGTCAATATACATAATGCGGGGGGTACAACCACTTTAGTACCGAGGGAAACCCATGTGGCACTTCAATAGAGAAGATGACGCCACCCGTTGCGGCCGTAAAGGTCCGGACTCCACCGCCGCTCTGGCAAAAATATTGTCCGACTTGTTCAAAGGAGAAGAAGAGTAGTTCATCTGGATCAAACCAAGGGATGGATTCTCCATGTACAACCCCCCAAGCTGGGTGAGCTGCCACCTTTTATTCCAGCCCTTTCCCGCATTCCTTATCACAAATATTTACGTTGCCAATTCCTAGCAGGAACTACGAAGAGCCATGAGGGAGGTTCACAGCCCGTCTCCACAGCCAGAGGACCCCGACAGGGCCCTTGACCCCGGACTTGAAGAAGATCCAGACACATTTGTGGAGCTCATCGACAGGAACTTTTATCAGTTAATTGTGATGGTTCCTTGGTGGCTATCATAGATGATTATCCTGGCCTACTCCCTGCATCGCATGTAAGTAGAACCGGAGTCCCAATTCATAAGAAGGATACCTTCTTTGCACCTTACCCACTATACTTGAACTGCGTTGTACAGGGAAGGTCATCGGAATGCCATGTCGAACCCGAGGTGACTCATCAACAAGGATCCCCAAGGCTAGGCCGGCTTAAAAGGAAGGCGGTCAGGACCGAGACGCCGTCACAGAGGTATGATTAAAAACCCTGCTATGCAGTTTATCGTCCTTTGAAATATAATAATGTCCATGGCTCCCCAGCAGAAAAAGCACTCACCGGACTACATCCGGAGAGCCTGCAGGTCATGCCTCCACCAGCCGGGCTCCGAGGACGGACACTAGGGTGGAGGTTGCCGCGGGGGAAAGCCGGACAGTCCTCCTATAGAGGACGCAGACAGATTATCCGTCACGAACTCCGAAGTGGAGAGCGCCATGAATCACAGGCGCCGACGGGCCACATTACGCGACCCTAATTTCTCCGAAGAGGCGTTCAACACCTTCAACTCGGGGGACGCGTACATCCGAGCTGCTCAAAATGGACTTGCCAGAGCTACGGACCAGTATGTAAAGGATATACAGGTAAGAAAATTTGATAAGTATGTATATCAGTAGCCCCTGAGACTTGAAACAGTTGGCACAACTGATTTAAGGATCAATTATGTACATAGGTTCTTACAGAGAAGAATACCCAACTGTCTAAAGAGCTGGAAGAGTGCAAAGCCCAGCTACGGGCCGCAGTTGCCGGAATGGAGGAGTCCAAGAAGGCCTTGTTTGGTAACTTTTGTCTTGATCAAAAAGAATGTACTCACATATACCAGTGTAGTGTTCGGCATGCGTGCAGACCTAACAATAGATTCTGCAGACAATCCCGGTGGTAATCCGGAGATCGTATCGGAGGATGACCCTCATGCTCAACGACAGCTGAAGGTGGGTGAGCGTGTGCTTACAAAAGTTATAGGGGAGAAGAATGATCTCCAGAATGATCTCCAAGACCTGGCTGGACATTGAATTAAAGGATGTCCGGGGCCAGCTTGCTGACTCCGTGAAGGAGAATAAGCGGCTTCGACATGACATTTTTAGTAAGTGCTTGAACGAACCTTTAAACATTTCGGTGAAGAAACACTCTAACCGAACTATATCTGCAGGTATGGATACAGGTCGTCCCGGAGAGGAGATGCCCGGATCTGTAGGCGATCTTCTCCAAGAACTCTCACAACTGCACGAGCAAGTTCGGCAGGTGATGCAAGGTATTGCCCAGGCTTTGTGGCCGTCTGCATCCCTGCCCGGAGGCATGGGAGAGCTTGTGGAGATGCTCAAGGGAGCGCGGCGGTGCGTCCGATTATGGAAGATATCGGCCTGTCGACAAGGTGCAAGGGAAGCCTGGGCCATGGTGAAGACACGATACACAAAGGCTAACCCGAACCATATGGCCGAGGTCGGACCAGTAGGGACAGATGGGGAAGAGATCCCCGTCAGTCTGGTATATGAACAGGTAGCTTTAGCCGCAAAGTATTCCCAACAGGATTGTAGGCTAGACAGCCTGTTGGATGGTATAGAAGAAGAATTCAGTCACTCTAAGTGACTTTTATACTTCGAAGGACATGTTTTGTCCCTAGCCGGATTGTAAATCATTTGTCTTGGCCGACCTTTTCGCTTCAACCTCTGGACCCGATAGTCCGGAGTGTATCCGAATACCCGCGCGGTTATGTAAAAACCGGGGTATGCGTGGAAACCAGGCGTAGGGGTCATAAGTGCTTGAACAGACAAGTACCCAACTAGTTATGTTATATTACACGGGTAGTAAGAAACATCTTCCAGGGAGAATAGTTCTGTTAAGCGTTCCTTTCCCTGGGTGTGCATGCATTAATGTGCATGTCCGAACTGCGAAAAATGTCACAGGATATAAACATCTGGGGGCATGTTTTGTAATAAGTAAAAGACATCTTTTGTTCACCGACCGAATATTCCCTTAAGAATGCTAGCTTTCGGCTTCACCCAGTCTGAGGTACACATCCGGCTGACCCGGCAGTAACAATCACAGAGGTGCTCCCCTTGTGCCCTAGCCGAATTAACGGGAACGTAGGGCGTAAACACAAGAGCCAGGCAACCCAGCTTGGCCAAAACTTAAGTCATATCGATGCATATAATGGTGAAAAAGGCACATATGGAGAACTGATGCATATGTTGTGGGCATAAAGCCGAGAAGACAAGTGTGTTAAGCTTCTATATAAGAAGCCCCCAGACATATTGAGCGCGTATAGTGCGGCAGGAGTGTGCGGTCAAAGCATACTTGAAGCTTTTAAAGTTGTGTCTATATGAAAGAGAGAGAGAAATAAAAAAGAT
>NC_041391.1:662954566-663001722 GCF_002162155.2 Triticum dicoccoides | reverse complement strand
GGAAAAGGAGGTGAGGGGGCAAACGTAGAGTTCGGCGCTAGGCGTAGAATCTTCGGAGTCTGGCCGCGTTCCAAGGGTTCGGCTAGAGTCGATTATCCGATGCATCACGCAGACAGTACGCTCCTCCGGTGAGAACTTTGTCAATGATGAAGGGACCCTCCCACTTGGGCTTGAGCTTGTCCTTTTTCTTCTCCGGTAGGCGTAGAACAAGTTCGCCAATGCTATATGTTTTGGCCCGTACTTCTCTGCCTTGATACCTCCGAGCATGTTGTTGATAAAATGCGGAACGGGCCTTCGCGATGTCCCACTCCTCCTCCAAGGCATCTAAACTGTAATGCCGATCTAGCTCGGCCTCTCTCTCTTCGTACATGAGCACTCGAGGTGAGTCATGAATGATATCGCAGGGTAGTACTGCCTCTGCGCCGTACACCATGAAAAATGGTGTGTATCCGGTTGTACGATTGGGCGTGGTCTGCAGCCCCCATAGTACGGAGTCGAGCTCCTTGACCCAGTGCGAATCTTATTCCTTCAAGGATCGCACTAGTCTGGGTTTGATGCCGCTCATAATAAGACCATTTGCTCGTTCGACTTGACCGTTTGTTCGGGGGTGATAGACAAAGGCATAATCTAGCTTAATACCTATCTTGCCGCACCATGTTTTCACTTTGTCGGTTGTGAAGTTGGAGCCGTTATCAGTGATGATGCTGTGGGGGACACCGTAATGGTGTACGACTCCGGATATAAAGTCTATCACTGGTCCGGATTCGACCGTTCTAACTGGCTTGGCCTCTATCCATTTGGTGAATTTATCTACCATGACCAACAAGTATTTTTTTTCTTATGGCTTCCTCTATTAAGGGGTCCAACCATATCGAGCCCCCAGACCGCAAAGGGCCAAGTTATGGGGATTGTTTGGAGAGTAGTAGGCGGCATATGGCTTTGATTGGCAAAAAGCTGGCAACCGATGCAATGTTGGACGAGGTCCTGTGCGTCCGCTCAGGCTGTAGGCCAGTAGAAACCTGTGCGGAAGGCCTTGCTTACAAGGGCCCGAGCTGTGGCATGATGGCCGCCAAGTCCAGCATGAATTTCTGCCAAAAGCTGCCGTCCTTCCTCTTCAGAGATGCACCTTTGAAGCACTCCAGTCGCGCTTTTCTCGTAAAGCTCTCCCTCGTGGACTTTGTAGGCTTTAGAGCGCCGCAAAATGCAGTGTGCCTCATTTTGATCCTTAGGGAGTTCTTGCCTATTTAGGTAGGCTAAGAAGGGTTTGGTCCACGGGGCGATTATAGCCATGATCATGTGGGCCGACGATGTTATTTCGGTGGCAGAGCCTCCGATTATGTCAGAGTGTTCGGAGTCCAGGGTTGTCTTCGGCTCCGGACTGAAATTGCCGATCTGCCCTTCTGAGGGAGTCCTGGATTAGGGGGTGTCCGTATAGCCGAACTATCACCATTGGCCGGACTCCTGGACCGTGAAGATACAAGATTGAAGACTTCGTCCCGTGTCCGGATGGGACTTTCCTTGGCATGGAAGGCAAGCTTGGCGATATGGATATGTAGATCTCCTACCATTGTAACCGACTCTGTGTAACCCTAACCCTCTCCGATGTCTATATAAACCGGAGGGTTTTAGTCCGTAGGACGAACAACAATCATATAATAGGCTAGCTTCTAGGGTTTAGCCTCTTTGATCTCGTGGTAGATCTACTCTTGTACTACCCATATCATCAATATTAATCAAGCAAGAGTAGGGTTTTACCTCCATCAAGAGGGCCCGAACCTGGGTAAAAACATCGTGTCCCTTGTCTCCTGTTACCATCCGCCTAGACGCACAGTTCAGGACCCCCTACCCGAGATCCGCCGGTTTTGACACCGACATTGGTGCTTTCATTAAGAGTTCCTGTGTGTCGTCACTTTTAGGCCCGATGGATCCTTTGATCATGAACAACGACGCGGTCCAGGGTGAGACTTTTCTCCCCGGACAGATCTTCGTATTCGGCCGCTTTGCACTGCGGGCCAATTCACTTGGCCATCTGGAGCAGATTGAAAGCTATGCCCCTGGCTATCAGGTCAGATTTGGGAGTTTGAACTACACGGCCGACATCCGCGGAGACTTGATCTTCGACGGATTCGAGCCACAGCCAAGCATGCCGCACTGTCTTGATGGGTATGATCTAGCTCTGCCGCCGAACAGTGCCCTGGAGGCTGCACCAGCGTCCGCTCTGACCCTTAGCTCGGAGCTGACTTCGCTGATCGAGGACGAGTGGCTGGACACCACCTCGGGGGCTACGATCTCTACAGCGATTGAGCCGAACACCATCCATGTCCTTTGCAAAGCCCCTGACTCCGAGGTGCCGGACTCCTCTCCGGACTCCGAACCTCCCACGCCCCTGCCAATCAAATCCGATTGGGCGTCAGTTATGGAGTTCACTGCCACAGACATCTTTCAGCACTCGCTCCTTGGCGACATCCTGAATTCACTAAAGTCTCTCTCTTTATCAGGAGAGCCCTGGCCGGACTATGGTCAGGAAGGTTGGGATGCGGACGACGAAGAAATTCAACACCCACCCACCACCCACTTCATAGCCACTGTCGAAAGTTTAAACGACATGCTCAATTTTGACTCTGAAGACATCGACGGTATGGACGATGGTGTAGGAGATAACCACAAACCAGCACCTACAGGGTACTGGACAGCCACCCCATCTCACGATGTATACATGGTGGATACACCTAAAGGAAGTGACGATGAGGAACAACGGGACGCTACGAAGGATAAATCCCTCGAAAAGCAGTCAAGACGGCGACGAAAGCACCGCACAAAGTCCCGCCTCGACAAAGACGGCGGCCATACAGACCCAGCCATAGAGCAGGTCGAACCGGTGAATGACGAACATGCCATTGAACAACTGTCCGAACAGGACAACTTGGATAAACAATCCGTCCCCGACGAAGATAACAGTCCGGACGATCTCACACCGGAAAAGTTGTTGGAGCAGAAGAATCTCCACAAAATGCTCGTCGCCACTGTGTGTAGCCTGAAAAAGCAGAAGCGGAAGCTCAAAACAGCGGAAGATGCACTCAGAATCAGATGGAGCAAAGTACTCAACACCACAGACAAATACGGCAACAGTCGCCAAACAAAGAGCTACCCGAAGCGTAAACTACTGCCCGAATTCGATGAGGAGGCCTTAGAGCCCCCGCAATCAAAGAACAAAGAGGCCGCCCGGTCGGATGGACGACCACATGACAAGCATAGAGCGGCAAGCGGCGCCGCACACAAGCTGGCACGCGATCCGCATAAGGATTCGCATCAAAAGGATGGCTCAGTTAGGTCCATCTACGTGCCAATAAAGCAAGCTCTTCTAAGCAATGCAACGCGCCAAATATCCGGACATCACGACACACCCAAATATAGGGGTGCTGCACACCCCCTATGTTTCACCGATGAGGTGCTGGATCACGAATTCCCAGCGGGATTTAAACCCGTAAACATAGAGGCATACGACGGAACAACAGACCCGGGAGTCTGGATTGAGGTTTACATCCTCCATATACACATGGCTAGAGGAGATGATCTCCACGCCATAAAATACTTACCCCTCAAGCTCAAAGGGCCAGCACGGCACTGGCTTAAAAGCCTCCCTGAAAATACGATTGGCAGTTGGGAAGAGCTCAAGGATGCTTTTCGGGCAAATTTTCAAGGGACTTATGTCCGCCCTCCGGATGCAGATGATTTAAGTCACATAACTCAACAACCTTGAGAATCAGCCCGCAAATTCTGGAACAGGTTCCTCACCAAAAAGAACCAAATAGTCGACTGTCCGGATGCCGAAGCCTTAGCAGCTTTCAAACACAACGTCCGAGACGAATGGCTCGCCAGGCACCTTGGCCAGGAAAAGCCAAGAACAATGGCCGCACTAACAAGCCTCATGACCCGCTTTTGCGCGGGAGAGGATAGTTGGCTGGCAAGATGTAGTACCAGCGACCCAAGTACATCCGAAGTCAGAGATGGAAACGAGAAACCACGACGCAGCAAGGACTAGCGCCGGACAAGGGGAAACAGCCTAAAGAGCACGATAGTCAAAGCCGGATTTAAAAGCTCTCGGCAGAATCATAAAAAACTGCCCCTCAATGATAACAGCCACGAGCTATCCAATTTAAACAAAATCTTGGACAAAATATGCCAAATCCACAGTACCCCCGGGAAGCCTGCAAACCATACCCACAGAGATTGTTGGGTCTTCAAGCAGTCCAGCAAACTCAATGTCGAACACAAGGGGCTCGACACACCAAGCGAGGACGATGACGAACCCCACAAGCACAGCACCGGAAAACAAAAGAATTTCCCACAAGAAGTCAAAACAGTAAACTCACTTCAAGTGACAAAAGGGAAAATCAGAGCAGCACCCATAGAAATACGTGCCGCACGGCCTATCCCAGCGGAGTCCCAACATTGGTTGTCAAAACCAATCACCTTTGATCATCAGGATTACTTCGGAAGTATCCGGAACGCAGGATGGACTGCCCTGATATTAGATCCTATAATTGACGGACTCCAATTAACAGAAGTCCTAATGGATGGCGGTAGTGATCTAAACCTGCTATATCAGGACACAATCCGCAAAATAGGGATAGATCCAACCAAAATTCGCCACAGCAACACCTCCTTCAAGGGGTAATGCCAGGCCTATATGCCCATTGTATGGGCTCCCTACTGCTACAAGTTGTGTTCGGCTCATCCAACAACTTCCGTCGTGAAAAGTTAACCTTCCATATCGCCCCATTCAAAAGTAGCTATCAAGCACTATTGGGACGTGAAGCTTTCGCCCGCTTTAACGCAATACCGCATTATGCATCTCTTACACTTAAAATGCTCGGTCCACGCGACATCATCTCATTAAAGGGAAATATCAAGTGTTGCTTGAGCACGGAAGAACGTGAGACTGCCTGGACAGTCACGCACTAATCCGGCTCCGCTAAACCAAGCACCTGAACAGGTCATTCGGACCCCGGACACGGCTAGAAGAGTCTGGCGTAAACATATGAAGGCCTACTAGCCGCACACCCCCGTACAAGGGGCTGCATGCATGTACAACAAGAGACAATAAAGCTCAATTTTATTCACTTTTTGAATCGTACTCCATTTATTTAATATAAAGTACATTTTTCGCACGATCTTTCTTCAACTAAGTTCTTCTCTTTTACAGATGAACACCGTGCTACACCCGTCCAGGATACGGCACAACGGAGACACAGGCGCAGACATGCAGTAGGGACCCATTGCAAGGATTCTTTTCAGATTAAGACCCTGTGTAAACCTTTTTTATTGTCTCTTGTTGATACACATCCCCCGGTTTCTCACTATAACCGAGGAGGAGGCTGGCGTTTTGGCATCGGCCGCGTCAGAATTTTTTGCACGTACCTGGACACCAGGGGCTTAGGGCATTGTTCTGCCCGTTTTCATAAAGACCGAATACCTTAGGGAGTGTTCGGCGTCTTGAGTTAGGCCTTTTATGCATCAGCTCTGAATCATCTCTTTGGTCAAATGTTGGGTTTGCCTGGCTCCTGGTTTTTGCTACCTTACGTTCCGTTCTATAGGCTAACACGGCACCAGGAGAACTACTGCGATTGTGCCCCGGTTCGGCCTGGTGAGCACCTCAATAGAGAAAGCCGAAAACTGACTATCATGATATAGCGTGAGACTGGTCAACCACTCAATGACCCACCAGAATGTTTAGAATTCCTCCACATTAACTAAGGACCGTTTCCCGGTCAGGCACATACGCGCCCCGAATTCGGGAGAGCGCGGTGCCCCTAGGGGCTATATAGTAGCCCCACCATCGAACTCCTATGGCTAAGTGAGAGTGATAAAGCATTATAGTCCGGTTGCCTAGTTTGCTACGCTATCACCTCCTTTACAGGACCAAGACGTTGGATTAAGTGTGAAAATGCGCCTTTTTTGCAAACACCCCCGCGCTATGTGCGTGGGGGCTGAAGCCGAAGACTGCCATCTTTCAGGTTATATACACATATACATTACCAGCCGCACAGGAGGTACTTTAATACTTGAATGCACAAGTATAAAAAGCCCTAATATTATATTGAAACATCGTTTCACAAATCATACATGTCATTAGACATAATATCCTTCGAGCATTGCGTCTCTATTAAACGAGCGCCCTGCAGGACTTCCTCAAAATAGTGCTCGGCGGGTACTCGGGTTCTGTCCGAATCCTGGGATGCCACATCGGTGGCCTTCATCTCCGCCCAGTATGTTTTGACACGGGCAAGAGCCATCCGCGCACCCTCTATGCATGCTGACCGCTTCATTGCACCAATATGCGCCACCGCACCAAGGAACTGCTGCACCAAGCCAAAATAACTCTTCGGCTCGGGCCTGTTCGGCCACAAATGAGTCACGACATCCTTCATGGCAAGTCCGGACAACCTATTCAGCTCAGCCCATTCGGGCAAACGATCGGTCAATGGAAGCGGACGCTCTAAACTATGCAACTGCGACCAAAAATCCATTCCGTGATCCTTTTGGCCTCGGAAGTGTTCGGCCACGTCTGCATCACTCGCCGCCAAGTCCAGATAAGCATCCTCCGCGCCCCACAGCTCGCCCAACTGAGCATACTTGGGATCCGTGAATTTCCTCCGCAGCAGAAAAGGCTTTCTAGCCGCAATATCTTTGGCCTGACGTAGCTCCTCTTTCATAGCTCTCATCATAGAGCAAGCATCCTTGGCCTCAGTAGCGGCCTTTTTCAGGTCCTCTTGTTCCGCTCGACCTTCTTTTTCAAGAAGCTCGCAACGGTCGGTAGCATTCTTCAACTTTACGGCCATCTTGGCCATTTCTTTCTTGCTTCGGCAGTGAGCAGCCTGTTCGGCTCTCAGCTCTTCGGCCGCTTTTAAGGAAGCCGCATCACTTTTTCGGGCTTGCTCCTTGGCTCGGGTGAGTTCCGCCCGAAGGTTCTCCATGGCAGCGGCACCATCTGCGTCAAGCATACATGTTGTAAGGCACAGACATTAAGCTACCTTACCGGGTGTCCGCGGAGAAGCTGCATACCTTGTGACTCGTCAAGCCGCTTATTGACAAGCGCGATGTCAGAATCCGCCATGTCAAGTTGCCGCTTTAGTTCGGCAAATTCATCAGTCCGGCTTGCCACCGGACGCTTCGCCACCTACATAGGAAGAGCGCATATTATACCTGGGATTATGATCCTCGGCGTGCTGTCATTTTTGACAACGCACCGAGTCTCAGGGGCTACTATCTATACATGGCACATTCTATATGCAAAATTGTCAGAAGGTACATCATTTTGGGTACCTCAAAACCCGTCAGTAGACTTATGACAGCGTCATGAAATTTGCTTTCAGCGGATGAAATCCTTTCAATCACCGTACCCATTAGCGCACAGTGATCTTCCGAGATAGAAGCTCGCCCGAGCAGATCTTTCAGCTCCTCCGACCAAACACCAGTCGGTGCCGGACTCGTCCGATGGCCTTTTTCGAAGGCCGGACGCGGAGGGCTTTGAGGGGACATCCAACTGCCTTCGGGCCCCACTGGATTCGGAGAAACCCTCGGCGACGACACCTTAGGGTCGTCCGCCTTGCATGATGGTACGACAGTCGGAGGCGTTTCACTCTCCATCATCTCCGGATCAAGATCCCCTGAAGACGAGCTCTGCTGAGAAGGGCTGAGATCCGAACTACAAGGAAAAATTTCAGTTATCTTCAGAAATAAAACAGGGATGTCTCTCATTTCAAGAAAACGCCCCTCTTTACTTACGGCTCGCTGGAGGGCTGATCTCCTTGGGGAAATAGTGTGGCCGGGGCATCTCCCGGCGCAGGATACTCTAGCGAGGATTTCTTCCCCCGCTTCGAGGCCTTGGTCTCCGAATCGTCAGAAGCGGTCTTCTTCTCCCCTTGGAGGGAGGGATTCTCGATCCCTCCTTTCTTGATAAACTCCTTCGTGGAGGCAGTAGCTCCCTTGTTCCCCCCTTCGCCTTCTTCAAAAGGCGCAGCCTCTAGCATCCTGGTTAACACAGGATCTGGCGTGGTCTCAGGGAGGGGGGTCAGACACTGGATCAGTTTTGCTTGTGCTATCCACTCCTGTTCAAGGGACAGCTCTTTTAAAGGCAAGTTTACGATAGATATACGGATAGCATGTCCGGGTACAGGACTACTTACTTGAGTATCCGGGCGATTGCAGCTCATACTTGCATCCTCGGTCAAGTTCGGACACATTGCGCGTGATCCGAAGAATAGTTGGTACATCTCCACGGGTGTTACGCCCATAAAATGTTGGAGAGCTCGCGGTCCCTCCGGATTTAACTCCCACAGGCGGAGGGGGCGACGTTGGCAGGGCAGGGTGCGACGAATCAGCATGACCTGCGCTACTATGACCAGATCGATATCTCTCTCTAGGAGGTCTCGAATACGGCCCTGCAACAAGGGCGCGTCCTTGGATGGCCCCCAGTCGAGCCCTTTATTGACCCATGACGCCAGCCGCGGCGGAGGACCCGAGCGAAAGGCAGGTGGCGCCACCCATTTGGTGCCCCTGGGAGCTGTGATATAAAACCACTCTTGTTGCCACAGACTGAGCTCCTCTTGAAAAGAGCCCTCAGGCCATGGAGCGTCAACATTCTTGCTTATAATAGCTCCTCTGCACTCTACCTGCTGCCCCTTGATCATCTTCGGTTCCACTTTGTAGGTTTTGAGCCACAACCCAAAGTGAGGAGTAAGACGGAGGAAGGCTTCACATACGACAATGAACGATCAGATGTGGAGGATGGACTCCGGATCCAAGTCATGAAATCCAGCCCATAATAAAACATGAGCCCCCTCACGAAGGGGTCCGTCGGGAAGCCTAACCCCCGAAGGAAGTGAGGCACGAACACCACGCTCTCACCAGGCTTGGGAGTGGGAATAACCTGCCCTTGGGCAGGCAGCCTGTGCGAAATTTTGCCGTTAGATACCAGGCGTCTCTTAGCTTTAGCACGTCTTCTTCCGTGACGGAGGAAGGCATCCACCGTCCTTGCAGGTCAGAGCCGGACATCCTTGGAGATCCGAAGCGCCTGAATCTAGAGCTTTGGGTGTTGGAACTCAAGGCGAGGGGCGGATTCGATTGAGATTGAAAGAAAGGAGCGGGCCTTGGTCTCGTTATACAGAGGTTGAATACCAAGAGCCATCCCCGTGACTGTTCGGGACTCGCCTTCGATAGAGGAGGCGTGCCAACGGGCACGACTGGGTTATCCACACCCGTATTAATGAGAATCCCGGAATAAGGGGACACGATCTCTGCTTTGACAAGACGTGCCAAAGAAATCGCCTCGCTAAACACGCTGAGGTGGGACAGTAAAAACGATTCCAATAAAGGCTTGGCCGTGGTGTGACGTCACGCCGCAGAATACGTCAGCAGATTGAATTTGTGTAAAGATTATTCTCTCTACGGTGGTATGTGGAACTCATTTTGCAGAGCCGGACACTATCCTTGTGTTCAAAATCTTCTATGACGTATTCGGAGGAGGAACCCGCCTTGCAATGCCTAAGACAATATGTGCGCCGGACTCGTCGTCATTGAAGCCTGGTTCAGGGGCTACTGAGGGAGTCCTGGATTAGGGGGTGTCCAGATAGCCGAACTATCACCGTTGGCCAGACTCCTGGACCGTGAAGATACAAGATTGAAGACTTCGTCCCGTGTCCGGATGGGACTTTCCTTGGCGTGGAAGGCAAGCTTGGCGATACGGATATGTAGATCTCCTACCATTGTAACCGACTCTGTGTAACCCTAACCCTCTCCAGTGTCTATATAAACCGGAGGGTTTTAGTCCGTAGGACGAACAACAATCATACCATAGGCTAGCTTCTAGGGTTTAGCCTCTTTGATCTCGTGGTAGATCTACTCTTGTACTACCCATATCATCAATATTAATCAAGCAGGAGTAGGGTTTTACCTCCATCGAGAGGGCCCAAACTTGGGTCAAAACATCGTGCCCCTTGTCTCCTGTTACCATCCGCCTAGACGCACAGTTCGGGACCCCCTACCCGAGATCCGCCGGTTTTGACACGGACACCTTCCCATACCACGGATGGCTTGAATAGCCTTTCCAGGAAAATGTTAGGTGGGAAAGGGGTTGCATTTAGCGCCAATGCGGGCGAGGATATCCACCGCTTGATTGTTCTCTCTTACCACATAGTGGAATTCGAGCCCCTCGAACCGAGCTAACATTTTAAGAACGGCATTGCGGTAGGCCGCCATTTTTGGGTCCTTAGCGTCAAAGTCTCCATTTATTTGAAATATTGCGAGGTTCGAGTCCCCGCGCACTTCTAGGCGTTGGATGACCATGGAGACTGCCATCCAAAGACCGTGCAACAGAGCCTCGTATTCGGCTGCATTGTTGGAATGTGTGAATAGTATTTGAAGTACGTATTGGATTGTATCTCCTGTGTGGGGGATGTTAGGACGACGCCCGCCCCTAGACCAGCCAACATCTTAGAGCCATCAAAGTGAATGATCCAATTGGAGTACGCACCATACTCATTAGGAAGTTCGGCTTCCCTCCATTTGGCGACGAAGTCAGCCAGTACCTGCGACTTCATGGCTTGCCATGGTTTATATGTTATGTCGAACGGGAGGAGCTCGATAGCCCATTTAGCAATCCGGCCCGTTGCATCGCGGTTATTTATTATGTCATTGAGTGGTACTTCGGAGGCCACTGTGATTGAACACTCTTGAAAGTTGTGTCGTAGTTTTCGGGATGCCATGAAGACCGCGTATGCTATCTTTTGATAATGTGGGTACCGTGACTTGCATGGAGTGAGGACAGTGGATACATAGTATACCGGCTTTTGAAGCGGGAATTTATGTCCGTCCGTCTCTCGTTCGACGACGAGCGCTGCGCTTACAACCTGATGTGTAGCAGCTATATATAATAGCATGGGTTCACCAATACTTGGTATGGCCAGGATAGGATTGCTGGCCAAGAGGGCCTTTATTTCTTCCAGTTTGGCCCTAGCCGCATCCGTACACTCGAAGTGGTCGGTGCGTCGAAGAAGGCAATAGAGAGGTAATGCCTTTTCTCCTAATTGGGAGATAAAGCGGCTTAAGGCAGCCACACATCCAGTTAATTTCTGGATTTGGTTGAGGTTTGTTGGGGTAGACAACGGTGACAGAGCTCGGATTTTAGCCGGATTTGCTTCAATTCCTCTATTCGAAACGATGAAGCCCAAGAGCTTTCTGGCAGGTACGCCGAAGACACATTTTTCTGGATTGAGCTTGATGTCATATCTTTGGAGATTGTCGAACGTAAGCCTCAAGTCGTCTATTAAAGATTTGACATGTGTAGTTTTGATGACCACGTTGTCTACGTATGCCTCCACTGTTTTGCCGATTTGTGTTTCAAAGCATGTCCGAATCATGCATTGATAGGTTGCACCGGCGTTTTTGAGCCTGAAAGGCATGGTATTGAAACATAAGGGGCCGTATGGAGTGATGAATGTCGTTGTGGCTTGGTCGGATTCCACCATCTTAATTTGGTGGTATCCGGAGTATGCGTCGAGGAAACACAGTGAGTCGTGTCCCGCGGTAGCATCGATTATTTGATCGATGCGGGGTAGTGGGAAGGGATCCTTTTGGCAAGCCTTATTAAGGTCCTTGAAGTCGACGCATAGGCGCCAGGATTTGTCCTTCTTTGGTACCATCACCAGGTTTGCTAGCCATTCCAGATGTTTTATTTCTCTAATGAATCAGGCTTCGAGTAACTTGGCTAGTTCTTCTCCCATGGCTTGTCGCTTGGGTTCTGAAAAGCACCGAAGAGTCTGCTTGACCGGCTTGTATCCCTTTTGTATGTTTAGGCTATGCTCGGGCAGCCTGCGTGGGATACCTGGCATGTCTGAAGGATGCCAGGAGAAAATGTCCCAATTCTCGCGCAAGAATTCTCGTAGTGCGGCATCTATTGTGGGGTTCAGCTGTGTCCCGATTGATGTTGTTTTTGTAGGGTCCGTTGGGTGGACCTGGAATTTGACTATTTCGTCCGCTGGTTTGAAAGAGGTGGACTTGAGTCGTTTGTCGAGTATCACATCATCCCTGTCCACTGTGGAGCGCAGCGCGGTTAGTTCCTCAGCTGCGAGGGCTTCGGATAATGCCTCAAGGGCTAGTGCGGCGGTTTTGTTTTCAGTGCGGAGTGCTGATACGTCTCCAATGTATCTATAATCTTTGATTGTTCCTTGCTATTATATTACCTATTTTGAATGATTATGGGCTTTATTATACACTTTTATATCACTTTTGGGACTAACCTATTAACTGGAGGCCCAGCCCATATTGCTGTTTTATTGTGTGTTTCAGTATTTCGAAGAAAAGGAATATCAAACGGAGTCCAAACGGAATGGAACCTTCGGCAATGTGTCTGTTTGGAAGATTATGATCCGGGAGACTTGGAGTTCATGTTAGAAGAGCCTCGAGGAGGCCACGAGAAAGGAGGGCGCGCCCCCCTTACAGGGTGGTGGCACCCTGTCTCGTGGGCCCCTCGAGCGTCCCCCGACCGACTTCTTTCGCCTATATGTACCTACGTACCCTAAAACCATCGAATATCAAGATAGATCGGGAGTTCCGCCACCGCAAGCCTCTGTAGCCACCAAAAACCTCTCAGGAGCCCGTTCCGGCACCCTGCCGGAGGGGGATCCCATCACCGGTGGCCATCTTCATCATCCCGGGGCTCTCCATGACAAGGAGGGAGTAGTTCACCCTCGGGGCTGAGGGTATGTACCAGTAGCTATGTGTTTGATCTCTCTCTCTCGTGTTCCCTCTATGGCACGATCTTGATGTATCCCGAGCTTTGCTATTATAGTTGGATCTTACGATGTTTCTTCCCCTCTACTCTCTTGTGATGAATTGAATTTCCCCTTTGAAGTTATCTTATCGGATTGAGTCTTTTATGAGAACACTTGATGTATGTCTTGCCGTGCTTATCTGTGGTGACAATGGGATATCATGTGCCACTTGATGTATGTTTTGGTCACCAACTTGCGGGTTCCGCCCATGAACCTATGCATAGGGGTTGGCACACGTTCTTGACTCTCCGGTAGAAACTTTGGGGCACTCTTTGAAGTACTTTGTGTTGGTTGGATGAATCTGAGATTGTCTGATGCATATCGTATAATCATGCCCACGGATACTTGAGGTGACAATGGAGTATCTTGGTGACATTAGGGTTTTTGTTGATTTGTGTCTTAAGGTGTTATTCTAGTACGAACTCTTTAATAGATCGATCCGAAAGAATAACTTTGAGGTGGTTTCGTACCCTACCATAATCTCTACATTTGTTCTCCGCTATTAGTGGTTTTGGAGTGACTCTTTGTTGCATGTTGAGGGCTTGTTATATGATCTATCTATGTTATTATTGTTGAGAGAACTTGCACTAGTGAAAGTATGAACCCTAGGCCTTGTTTCCTATCATTGCAATACCGTTTACGCTCACTTTTACCACTTGTTACCTTGTAGTTTTTATAATTTCAGATTTCAAAAACCTTTATCTACACAATTTACCATTGTATTGGGTGTGTTGGGGACACAAGAGACTCTTTGTTATTTGGTTGCAGGGTTGTTTGAGAGAGACCATCTTCATCCTACGCCTCCTATGGATTGATAAACCTTAGGTCATCCACTTGAGGGAAATTTGCTACTGTCCTACAAACCTATGCACTTGCAGTCCCAACAACGTCCACAAGAAGAAGGTTGTGTAGTAGACATCAAGCTCTTTTCTAGCGCCGTTGCTGGGGAGGCTAGGTAAAGGGCACTCACTCACACCCCGTCAACTAAGCTCTTTTCTGGCATCGTTGGCGGGGAGGGGAGTGCTTGAAGGTATATCTTTAGATCTTGCAATAGAGTCTTTTAGTTTTTTGTTTTATCACTAGTTTAGTTTATAAAAGAAAATTACAAAAAAATGGAGTTAAGTTTGTCTCATATGCTTTGTCTTTTTAATATCTTTCGTGAGTATGATGGAAGGGAAAACTGTGCTCAAGTGCTAGAAGAAGAATGCATTAGAATGTTTGGTACTATATCTTTGTATGATGAGCATGATTGCAATGTTGTTAGTATGAATTCCTTGAATATCCATGCTGCTAATGATATGCAAAGCCACAAGCTTCGGGAAGCTATGTTTGATGAAGATGATATTTTTAGTCCCCCAAGTTTTGATGAGAATATTTATTATGATGAAAGCATGCCTCCTATTTATGATGATTATATTGATGAATGTGGGTTTGGAAGAGTGTCAACTTTAGGAAGTAATGACCCCACTATTTTGGAGGATGTTGAATCTTATTGTGATGAACATGAAAGTGGATTTGGAAGAGTGTCAACTTTATTTAGTGATGATTCCACTATTTCGAAAGAGCTTCCAATTGATTATGAGAACAAAGTTGCTACCTATGATGATTATTGTGATGACTTGTATGCTATTCGGAATAATGATAACCATGAAACTTGTCATCATGATTTTAGTTTTCAATTGGATGATGCCTCACATGATAATTATTTTGTTGAGTTTGCTCCCACTACTATTCATGAGCAGAAATTTGCTTATGTGGAGACTAGCAAATTTTCTATGCTTGTAGATCATGAAAAGAATGATTTATGTGCCGGTTATATTGTTGAATTCATTCATGATGCTACTGAAAATTATTATGAGAGAGGAACATATGCTTGTAGGAATTGCAATAATATCAAGTTTCCTCTCTACGTGCTTAAAGTTTTGAAGTTATGCTTGTTTTACCTTCCTATGCTTGTTGATTATTGTTCCCCTAAGTTGTTCGCTCACAAAATCCCTATGCATAGGAAGTGGGTTAGACTTAAATGTGCTAGTCATATTCTTCATGATGCTCCCGTTATGTTTCAATTCTTATCTTTTATGTGAGCATCATTGTCATCATCATGCCTAGCTAGAAAAGGCATTGGAGAAAAGTGCTTGTTGGGAGATAAACCAATATTTACCCTTACTGTTTTTGTGTGTCCACATGATTATGCTACTGTAGTAATCATGTTTTATAGCTTTTGTTTCAATAAAGTGCGAAGTAGAACCTTTGGGAAGACTTGGGTGAAGTTTATATGATCTTGCTGTGAAAAACAGAAACTTTAGTGCTCACGAGATTAGCTGCCATTTTTTACTAGAGAGTGCTTTTAGGTTTATTCTTTTCGCAGATGATTAACAGACAAATTTAGCAGGTCCAGCAATTTATTTCATAATTTTTGGGGTTGCATAAGTATACGTTTGATACATATTACTACAGACTGTTATGTTTTTGACAGATTCTGTTTTCTATGTGTTGTTTGCTTATTTTGATGAATCTATGAGTAGTATCGGGGGGTATGAACCATAGAGAAGTTATAATACAGTAGATATTACACCAATATAAATTTATAATGAGTTCATTATAGTACCTAAGTGGTGGTTTTATTTTCTTATACTAACGGAGCTTACGAGTTTTGTTTTGACTTTTGTGTGGTTGAAGTTTTCAAGTTTTGGATAAGGATTCGATGGATTATGGAATAAGGAGTGGTAAGAGCCAAAGCTTGGGGATGCCCAAGGCACCCCCAAGGTAATATTCAATGACAACCAATAGCCTAAGCTTGGGGATGCCCCAGAAGGCATCCCCTCTTTCGTCTTCGTTCATCGGTAACCTTACTTGGAGCTATATTTTTATTCACCACACGATATGTGTTTTGCTTGGAGCGTCATTTTCTTTTGTTAGTTTATGCTTGCTTAGTTATAATAATTTTTTGCATCTTTAGTTTCAATAAAAATGTCAAGGATAGCCTTTGTCATGCTTATTTTGCTAGTATACATGTTGCTGTTTGAAAACAGAAAGTTTGCCGCTGTTGCGAAAATTCCCTAGAAAAGTCAGAGAATGTATAACGTTGAATCTTTTTGCATATTAAGATCTGATAAATTTATTACAGTGGGAATTTTAGTTCATAATTTTTGGAGTCAGGGAAGTATTGATACTCTTGCATTCTTTACAGACTGTACTGTTTTGACAGATTGCTGTTATGGTTGCATTGTTTGCATATGTTTGCTTTTTTCATGATTCTATTTGAGGATAGGAGTATTAAATATGCAGAGGCACTTAGTATGCAATGTTGAATAATAATTTTAGTGATTTGCTACAGTAGAAAATGATAAGGTTTCACATTGGTTTATACTTACCTATCTCACGAGTTTTTGTTGAGTTTGTTGTGAATGAAGCTTTTGATAAAAAGAGAAACCATAATATAAGAGGAATTAAGGAGACATAAAAGCTCAAGATTGGGGATGCCCAAGGCACCCCAAGATAATATTTCAAGAAGTCTCAGGCATCTAAGCTTGGGGATGCCCCGGTAGGCATCCCACCTTTCCTCTTCAACAACTATCGGTTAGTATCGGTTGAGCCTAAGTTTTTGCTTCTTCACATGAGTTGTGCTATCCTTGCAGTGTCATTTTATTTTGCTTTGCTTGCTGCTTGAATACAATACCAAGATCTGAAATTCTTGAATGAGAGAGAGTCTTCGCATAGTTGCATAATTATTTAGCTACTCATTGATCTTCACTTATATCTTTTTGGAGTAGTTTGTCGTTTGCTCTAGTGCTTCACTTATATCTTTTAGAGCACGACGGTGGTTATATTTTGTAGAAATTGTTAGTCTCTCATGCTTCACTTATATTATTTTGAGAGTCTTAAACAGCATGGTAATTTGAATGATAACTATTTTAGCAAGTGAATTGGATGCTATGATCAATTTGATACTTGATAATTGTTTTGAGATATGGAGGTAGTGATATTAAAGTGATGCTAGTTGGGTGATTATGAATTTAAAGAATGCTTGTGTTGAAGTTTGTGATTCCCGTAGCATGCATGTAAGGTGAACCGCTTTGTGATGAAGTTGGAGCACAATTTTATTTATTGATTGTCTTCCTTATGAGTGACGGTCGGGGACGAGCGATGGTCTTTTCCTACAAATCTATCCCCCTAGGAGCATGCACGTAGTGCTTTGGTTTTTGATGACTTCTAGATTTTTGCAACAAGTATATGAGTTCTTTTGATTAATGTTGAGTCCATGGATTATATGCACCCTTTCACCTTTCCACAATTGCTAGCCTCTCTTGTACCGTGCAATTTTCGCCGGTACCATACACCCACCATATATCTTCCTCAAAACAGCCACCATACCTACCTATTATGGCATTTCCATAGCCATTCCGAGATATATTGCAATGCAACTTTCCACCGTTCCGTTCATATGACACACATTACTTTTGTCATATTGCTTTTTGCATGATCATGTAGTGGACATTGTATTTGTGGCAAGGCCACCTTCATAATTTTCATACATGTCACTCTTGATTCATTGCATATCCCGGTACACCGCCGGAGGCATTCATATAGAGTCATATCTTGTTCTAGCTTTGAGTTGTTAATCCATAAAAGTGTGAAGATCTTCATTATTAGAGTATTGTCCTAGTGAGGAAAGGATGATGAAGACTATGATTCCCCCACAAGTCGGGATGAGACTTCGGACTTTACAAAAAGAAAAAAAAAGAGAAAGGCCAAAAAGAAAAGAAAAAAAGGCCAAATAAAGAAAAAAAGAAGGAGAAAAAGAAAAAGAAAAAAATAATAAAATGAGAGAAAAAGAGAGAAGGGATAATGCTACTATCTCTTTTTCCACACTTGTGCTTCAAAATAGCACCATGATCTTCATGATAGAGAGTCTCCTATGTTGTCACTTTCATATGCTAGTGGGAATTTTTCATTATAGAACTTGGCTTGTGTCGGTGTCAAAACCGGCGGATCTCGGGTAGGGGGTCCCGAACTGTGTGTCTAGGCGGATGGTAACAGGAGACAAGGGACACGATGTTTTACCCAGGTTCGGGCCCTCTTGATGGAGGTAAAACCCTACGTCCTGCTTGATTGATATTGATAATTTGGGTATTACAAGAGTAGATCTACCACGAGATCAAGGAGGCTAAACCCTAGAAGCTAGCCTATGGTATGATTGTTGTAATGGTTGTTGTTGTTTCCTACGGACTAAAGCTATCCGGTTTATATAGACACCGGAGAGGGCTAGGGTTACATAGAGTCAATTACAATGGTAGGAGATCTACATATCCGTATCGCCAAGCTTGCCTTCCACGCCAAGGAAAGTCCCATCCGGACACGGGACGGAGTCTTCAATCTTGTATCTTCATAGTCTTGGAGTCCGGCTGACGATGATAGTCCGGCCGATGATGATAGTCTGGCTATCCGGACACCCCCTAGTCCAGGACTCCCTCAGTAGCCCCTGAACCAGGCTTCAATGACGATGAGTCCGGCGCGCATATTGTTCGGCATTGCAAGGCGGGTTCCTCCTCTGAATAATTCGTAGAAGATTGTGAACACCAGGATAGTGTCCGGCTCTGCAAAATAAATTCCACATTCCACCGTAGAGAGAATAATATGCACAAGTTCAATCTGCTGACTTTTTTGTGGCATGACATCACATCACTACCAAGCCCTTACTTGAATCGTTTTTTACTTTACCACCTCAGCGCGTTTAGCGAAGCGGTTTCCTTGGCACATCTTGTCGAAGCAGAGATCGTGTTCCCCTTATTCCGGGATTCTCATCAATACGGACGTGGGTAACCCAACCACGCCATTGATGGTGGCGCTTGGGAGATAAGCGAGTTTTACCAGGCCAGTGGGGACGCATAGTTTTGGTCCGCCCATATATAAGGGGATTAGGGTCCACCCTTTCACCTACGCCTTCTTCCTCCTTTGCTTACCCATCTCCGCGCACTCGAGCTCCAGCGCCCAAGCCCGCACATCTCGTCTCAACCTTCTCCAGTCATGTCTGGAGCGGGAGGCAAGTGGATGACCTCCTCCGTTACAGAAGGGCACATCGAAAGACTGCGCCGCGCTGGATATCTATCTGGTGACATCGCGCACCGGCTGCACGACGAGGGGCAGCTCATCCCCACCCCTAGGCCCCATGAGAGGGTCGTATTCCTTCCCCACTTCCTCCGCGGACTGGGCTTCCCATTGCATCCCTTTGTCCGGGGCTCATGTACTATTACGGCCTGGATTTCCACGATCTGGCGCCAAACTTCATCCTCAACATCTCGGCGTTTATCGTCGTGTGTGAGGCCTTCCTCTGCATCCAGCCTCACTTCGGCTTGTGGCTCAAGACCTTCAATGTCAAGCCGAAGGTGGTGAAGGGCACTCAAGAGGAGTGCGGAGGCGCCATGTTGGGTAAGATACCCAACGTCGTCTGGCTCCAGGGTGCCTTCGTGGAAACCATCAAGGGATGGCAATCGGGGTGGTTCTACATCACCGAGCCGCGTGATCCTAGATGGGTAGCGGCTCCCGAATTTAGATATGGGATCCCCATGCGGCTCTCCTCTTGGAAGGAGAGCGGCCTTACCTGGGGTGATTCGGAGGAGCTGACCGGACTCCAAGCCTGTATCCAGAGGCTGGTGAACAAGAAGTTCAAGCTTGTCAACATGGTCCAGGTCATGCTCATCCGCAGGATTCTCCCGTGCCAAGAACGGGCAGTTAAATTGTGGGAGTTCAATCTGGCACAGCACCAGACCTTGAGCAGGCTCTTTGACACTAGGTACGAAGATGCCTGGAAAGTGCTCTTCAAGGGCGCCGAAGCCCCCGCACCCGCCACCGAAGATCGCGGATTTTGCTCGCAGCGTCAAGCTGACGAGGTAAGTGATTCTACCCCTTTACGGGACACTTGCTATTCATAGTTTGACTCTATGCGGGTTTCAATTTCCCTTTTCCTTTGACAGGACTGGATGAGGAAGGCGGAGCAGATCATCTGTCTGGCTCCTATGCCAGAAAACCCAGTAGACGCCCGTCTAGCGGGGCTGCTGGTTCCGGCACCACACGTGGTGCCGGAGAAGAAGGCCAAGAAGGAGGCCACGGGTACTCGAAAGAGTTCCCGTTTTCAGGTGTCCGACGACTCCGAGGCGGACTCCTCCCCCGAAAACGAGGAGGAGAAAGAGGACTCTCTCCCAGAGGAAGGAGAGAGGAAGAGGAAGGCTTCCCCAACAGGGGAGGCCGAAGGGTCCAAGAGGGGAAGGACTATTCCCCCGAACAGCTCCGCCAACATCAACGTTGGCGACGAAGAATGGCCCTCAAGGGCCAGGCCTCCGGCGAGATCGTAAGTATCCAGATTCCTGAATGATTTACAATTTCTCTTTTGTGTCACATAGTGTCATTCTAATGCCGCACGCTGCCTGTAGTCCGGCCGATGATGATCTCCCCGCTTCATCGAGCGGGTCGTTGGCTCCGTCGGATGTAGACTCCATCCTGACCGCCTCCACCCCTCGTGATGCTGGGGACGCCGAGGTGGGATCCCAAGAAGGGACCCATCAGGGGGAGGCTCCGGAGGCGCCACAAGGCAGCCTCCCGGACTTTGCGCCGGACTCCACGTCGGAACCCACAGTGGTTCCGGAGTCCGGCCGGCGGCCCCTTCGCAAGAAGGGCAAGACCGTGACGCCGGCGGCCTCCGTCCAACCGGAGGCGCCGGACAACTTGTTGGAGGCACTCAAAGGCGCTTCCATCGAGGAAGGACACCGCACTATTATGAGTGCGGTGATTCAGAAGGTGCAGCTCGCCAAGAGCGGGCTGACCGAAGCCTGTAGTAGCCTTCTATCGGGCTTTGAGGTAAGAAGTTAAAAATATGCAATGTAATACCGCATAGATAGTAGCCCTTGATGCTCGGTTCGGTGTTTAGAAAGAAAAGCTGGACTGAGGATCTAAAAAAGATATACGCAGGGTTGCTAAAAATTATGTCAATATGGGTTTGCAGGCTGCGCTGCTGACCTCTGCCGCACTGACTGCGGAGGTTGGTGCTTTGAAGCAGGAGCTCGAACGGTCCGAGCAAGAGCTCGGCCGTGCCAAGAAGCAGCTCGAGGACAATGAAGGTGAGTAACACCACTTTGAATTATTACCTTACAAAAAAGGATTTAGGTTGCGATAAAAATAACAAGGATAACATGGGTACTGCAGGGGCCACGAACGAGGTGGAAACCTTGAAGGAGGCCGTGTCCGTGGCCGAACGCAATGCGGCCGCGGAACGGGAAGAGCGAGAAAAGCAGGAGGCGCGGGTGGCGGAGGTTCGGCAAGAGCTCCAGGCTCTCATGGAAAAGCATGAGAGTTTGGAGCGCGACCCAAAGTCTCAAGAGTCCGAGCTTGCCTCGGCTCTCGAAAGTGCCAAAGCCGCCAAGGCCGAGGCCCATAAGTCCCTTCAGGAGATTGAGTCGGTGAAGAAGATAGCGGCGGGTAAGGCATTTTTCATGCAAAGCAAGCATGTGAATGTAAATTACGTGTTACTTACCCGAATTCGGAGCTCTCCAGGGGCGTTTGTAGATCTGCCTCGCAGCGTGTCTGATGCCGCCGCATTCTACCGAGCCGAGGAGGGGGGCTCAACGGAGAAGGTCTTCTGGTCTCAGTACGCTGAGGCCGGCCATCCGGTGCCCCCTAGCGACCAGCTGAAGCAGCTGGTTGAGCTCCACAAGGTAGCCGAGCAGGCCATGAAGGGCCTCATAGTCCGGCTGTGGCCTGGAGAGGCCATGCCTGGGAGCTACTTCGGCCTCGTGCGGCGGTTGGTGGATGCGTGCCCCTGGGTGGAGGTCATCAAGCGCTCCGCCTGTATTGAAGGTGCTCGTCGGGCCCTTGCCCGCGCAAAGGTGCATTGGGGCAAGCTGGATGCGGAGAGGCTTATCACTGACGCGCCACCAACGGGCAAGGAGTATCGTACGCCCGAGATGTACTATAAGACTGTCATGAAGGGTGCCCGCAAGATTGCGGATGAGTGCCCCAGGGATGTAATTATTGAGTAAATTCGCAATGTGTTATCCTGTGCGCTGAAAACTTTGTTCATATGCGCTAAGCAACGCTTATTGATTTAAAATATTACCTTCTGTGTGGCCGTTTATTAAATCTGAGAGATGGCAAGTCGTCGGCTTCAGCCCCCATGCCACGAGTGCTGGGGTGTTCGGGATAAACTTGAGCACTCTTGTTCCCATTTTTGGGTCCATCTAGGGAGGCGCTCAACACAACGAACAAGGCAACCGGACTTATAATGCTTGAACACTCTCACTTAGCCATAGAATTCTCTAATTTTAAATTTCGGCGAAGCCCCTAGTATTCGGAAGACCGAGTTCGGGGCGCTATCCACGCCTTGGCCGGACATTATCCGGTTCTCCGCTCGAAGCGGCATACGTCTTTAGGGACTCGAAAAGACCTCTCGAACAGCGACCAGTCTCTCGCCTTATCATGACAGTCAGTTTTAGCTTTCTCCACTAAGGCGTTAACCCAGCTCAACCGGGGTGCAATCGCAGTGGTTCTCCCAGTGCTACCTTAGCCGACGGAACAGAACGTAAGGTGCCAAAACAAGGGAGCCGGGCAAACCCAACTATTGACCCAAGACATGATTCGGAGCCGATTCATATAATGCTATAAGTTCGGGGTGCCACACTTGTGAAAGTGTTCGGACTTATCACACCATAATGCGGGGAACATAAGCCCCTGGTGTATTCGGCCGTACCAAAATATACGGATGCAACATTTCGTAAATGAACAAATATATAAAGTAATGCAATTATAGGCAAAAAGTGTTGCATTATTTATTCAAGAAATTCTGCTATGAGTGCGGAATGATACAAATAGTGCGGTAAGCAATGGACTAATGAAATGTGTCTCCCTCCAGGGGTAGGCTGCGGAATGGTGTATTTGACAAATTTAATGCTCGTAATGGAGACCACTTGAGTGTTCGTCGCAGCCTTTGTCCCTCCCTGCCTGTTGCATCATGAGTTCGGCAGGTTCGCCGCCGGACAGAGTCCTGTGTAAAAAAGAAGAAAAATAAAAAATAAAAAGAGCGACACACTTGGGAGCCCCTGGTGTGGTCGAACCGTAGTCTGGATCTGTTGTGGTCGTGCCCCTCCCCCTATGCCCATGGTATCCACAGAGCGTAATGATGTACGCGGAGAGTTTGTCTTGCAATCGTGCGAGGGTTGGGGTTGGGGCTGCATTGCTATGCGTGCTCGGAATGTGCCAGGTGGTCTTGGTTGATGTTGCTCCGGGCGCGTTTGGCCGTGTCCGGTCGTTTAACGGACGGACTCGAAAATTGCCTTAGAAGGCTGCTTTGTACTTCTGCTGCGAGAGCCGCTGTATGTTCCTCCGTTCGGAGGGAGCGTTCCCTGTTTCCATTGACCGTGATGACTCCACGAGGGCCTGGCATCTTGAGCTTGAGGTATGCATAATGTGACACCACGTTGAACTTTGCGAACGCGGTCCGTCCGAGCAGAGCGTGATAGCAACTGCGGAATGGGACTATGTCGAAGATTAACTCCTCTCTTCGGAAATTATTCGGGGATCCGAAGACCACTTCCAGTGTGACTGAGCCTGTACAATTGGCCTCAACACCTGGTATGACGCCTTTGAAGGTCGTCTTTGTAGGTTTAATCCTTGAAGGGTCTATGCCCATCTTGCGCACTGTATCCTGATAAAGCAGGTTCAGGCTACTGCCGCCGTCCATCAGGACTCTCGTGAGGTGAAATCCATCGATGATTGGGTCTAAAACCAATGCGGCGAATCCGCCATGGCGGATACTGGTCGGTTGGTCTCTTCGATCGAAAGTGATCGGGCAAGAGGGCCATGGGTTGAACTTTGGGGCGACTGGCTCCATCGCATATACGTCCCGTAGTGCATGCTTCCGCTCCCTCTTGGGTATATGCGTTGCGTATATCATGTTTATCGTCCGCACTTGTGGGGGAAGCCCTTTTGTCCTCTATTGTTCGGCAGCCGGGTCTCTTCCTCGTCATCGCTGTGTAGCCCCTTGTCATTGTTTTCGGCAATTAATTTGCCTGCCTGCTTGAATACCCAACAATCTCTGTTGGTGTGGTTAGCTGGCTTTTCGGGGGTGCCATGTATTTGGCAAGAGCCGTCGAGTATTCAGTCCAAATTGGACGGGCCCGGAGTGGTTCTTTTAAATGGCTTCTTCCGTTGACCGGGTTTGGAGCCTCGGAATCCGGCGTTGACTGCCGTATCCTCATTTCTGTCGCTGTTAATGCGGCGTTTGTTTTTGTTTCTATGCGACCTGCCATTGCGGTCCTTGGTATCCGGACTGCCAGCATTTTTACTGAGGTTGTTGCTGCGAGCTAGCCAGCTATCCTCTCTCGCACAGAAGCGGGTCATGAGTGATGTGAGGGCTTCCATGGATTTCGGCTTTTCCTGTCCTAGGTGCCAGGCCAGCCACTCGTCGCGGATGTTATGTTTGAAGGCAGCGAGGGCCTCTGCATCCGGACAGTCGACAATTTGATTTTTCTTTGTTAAGAACCGTGTCCAGAATTGTCTGGCCGATTCGTCTGGCTGCTGGATTATGTGGCTTAGGTAATCTGCGTCTTGTGGTCGCACATATGTGCCCTGGAAGTTGTCGAGGAATGCGGCTTCCAGGTCCTCCCAACACCCAATTGACTCTGCGGGCAGGCTGTTGTGCCAATGCCGAGCTGGTCCTTTAAGCTTGAGCGGGAGATATTTGATGGCGTGAAGATCGTCGCCGTGGGCCATATAGATATGAAGGAGATAATCCTCGATCCAAACCGCGGGGTCTGTTGTGCCATCGTAGGATTCGATGTTAACGGGTTTAAACCCTTCAGGGATTTGATGATCCATTACTTCGTCAGTGAAGCATAGTGGGTGTGCGGCGCCTCTGTATTGAGCAATATCACGACATAGCTCAAGAGAGCGTTGTCTGCTGTGTTCGGCCCGGCTGGAGTTGTTGTGTCCGGTGAGACGGTATTCGTCCTGGGTCTTGGGGCGCCCATGTGATCCATAGATAGATCTGGATTGTCTTGCCTTGTCCCCCGTGGCTTCAGACTTTTTGAGCGATGCCGGGGTACGGTTTTGGTGGAGGGCTTAGATGCCTCTCTGTCGCGGCCACGAGGTGGTCGGTCTGCCGTATTGTGCGCTGGTGATGAAGGTTTGTATGCTTCCTCCTCTAGTTGGGGGAGCAACTTGCGTTTTGGGTAGCTTTTGGAGGGGCGTTCGAGTTCATACTCTTCGGCCGCGAGGACCTCGGTCCATCTGTCGGCCAGCAGGTCTTGATCAGCTTGAAGCTGTTGCTGCTTTTTCTTTAGGCTATTTGCTGTGGCCATTAGCCTGCGTTTTGAAACGCTCTCGTTCGACGGGATCCTCAGGCACGACGAATTCGTCGTCGTCGAGGCTTGCCTCGTCTCCGGAGGGAGGTATATAATTATCATCCTCGACCTCTTCGTCTGCCGCTCTCTTGTGAGGGCTTGCTTCTGCATCCTCCTGCGCTGAATCTTGCTGGAGGGGGTTGTCTTCGGCACTTTCTGGGGTGTTGTTATCTCCTATGTCGGAATCTCCATTCTTGCTATGGCGGGATTTAGTGCGGCGCCGCTGACGTCGGCGCTTGGGCTGTTTCTTTAAGGAATCTGCCTCCGCTGCTTCTTCGCCGTCCCCATCTTTTGGGGTGTCCACCATGTATATGTCGTATGACGAGGTGGTCTTCCAGTGCCCTGTAGGCGCTGGTTCTTGATCGTCTCCGGCATCGTCGTCCATACCGTCGATGTCTTCGGAGTCGTAGTCTAGTACGTCGGTTAGATCGTCGACAGTGGCTACAAAGTGGGTGGTGGGTGGGCTTTGAATTTCTTCGTCGTCCGCATCCCAACCATCCTGGCCGTAGTCCGGCCAGGGCTCTCCGGATAGTGAGAGATGCTTTAGCGATTTTAAGATGTCGCCAAAGGGTAAGTGCTGAAAAATGTCCACAGCGGTGAACTCCATGATCGGCGCCCAATCAGATTCGATTAGCAGGGGCGCAGGAGGTTCGGAGTCCGGCAAGGAGTCCGGCACCTCGGAGTCACGAGCTTTATAAGGGACGAGGTCAGTGTTCGGCTCCATCACCGTGGAAGTTGCAGCTCCCGAGGCGGTGTCCAGCCACCCGTCCTCGATCTGCGCGATCGGCTCCGAACTATGGGTCGAAGCGGATTCGTGTGCGGCCTCCAAGGTACTATCCGGCGGCAGAGTTAGGTTGTGCCCATCGTGACAGTGCGGCATGCTTGGCTGCGGCTCGGATCCATCCAAGATCAAGTCTCCGTGGATATCGGCCGTGAAGTTTAGGCTTCCAAACCTGACCTGACGGCCAGGGGCGTAGCTTTCGATCTGCTCCAGATGGCCAAGTGAATTGGCCCGCAGTGCGAAGCCGCCGAATACGAAGATCTGTCCGGGGAGAAAAGCCTTTCCCAGGACTGCGTCATTGTTGATTGAAGAGGCCATCAAGCCTATCGGTGACGACACAGAGGAGCTCTCAATGAAAGCACCAATGTCGGTGTCAAAACCGGCGGATCTCCGGTAGGGGGTCCCGAACTGTGCGTCTAGGCGGATGGTAACAGGAGACAAGGGACACGATGTTTTACCCAGGTTCGGGCCCTCTTGATGGAGGTAAAACCCTACATCCTGCTTGATTGATATTGATAATGTGGGTATTACAAGAGTAGATCTACCACGAGATCAAGGAGGCTAAACCCTAGAAGCTAGCCTATGGTATGATTGTTGTAATGGTTGTTGGTGTGTCCTATGGACTAAAGCCATCCGGTTTATATAGACACCGGAGAGGGCTAGGGTTACATAGAGTCGGTTACAATGGTAGGAGATCTACATATCCGTATCGCCAAGCTTGCCTTCCACGCCAAGGAAAGTCCCATCCGGACACGGGACGAAGTCTTCAATCTTGTATCTTCATAGTCTTGGAGTCCGGCTGACGATGATAGTCCGGCCGATGATGATAGTCCAGCTATCCGGACACCCCCTAGTCCAGGACTCCCTCAGCTTGTATATTCCAATGATGGGCTTCCTCAAAAGTGCCCTAGGTCTTCGTGAGCAAGCGAGTTGGATGCACACCCACTTAGTTTCTTTTGTTGAGATTTCGTACATTGATAGCTCTAGTGCATCCGTTGCATGGCAATCCCTACTGACTCACATTGATATCTATTAATGGGCATCTCCATAGCCCGTTGATACGCCTAGTTGATGCGAGACTATCTTCTCCTTTTTGTCTTCCCCAGAACCACCATTCTATTCCACATATAGTGCTATGTCCATGGCTCACGCTCATGTATCCCATGAAAGTTGAAAGAGTTTAAGATTATTAAAGTATGAAACAACTACTTGGCTTGTCATCGGGGTTGTGCATGATTAAATACTTTGTGTGATGAAGATAGAGCAACAGCCAGACTATATGATTTTGTAGGATAACTTTCTTTGGCCATGTTATTTTGAGAAGACATGATTACTTTTATTAACATGCTTGAAGTGTTACTATTTCTTTTATCAATATGAACTTTTATTTTGAATCATTTGGATCTGAACATTCATGACACAATAAAGAAAATTACTTTGAGAATCATAATAGGTAGCATTCCACATCAAAAATTCTATTTTTATCATTTACCTACTCGAGGACGAGCAGGAATTAAGCTTGGGGATGCTTGATACGTCTCCAACGTATCTATAATTTTTTATTGTTCCATGCTATTATATTACCTGTTTTGAATGATTATGGGCTTTATTATACATTTTTATATCACTTTTGGGACTAACCTATTAACCGGAGGCCCATCCCATATTGCTGTTTTATTGCCTATTTCAGTATTTCAAAGAAAAGGAATATCAAACGGAGTCCAAACAGAATGAAACATTCGACAACGTGATTTTTTGGAAGATTATGATCCGGGAGACTTGGAGTTCACGTCAGAAGAGCCTCAAGGAGTCCACGAGATAGGAGGGCGCGCCCCCCTTATAGGGTGGCGGCCCCCTGTCTCGTGGGCCCCTCGAGCGTCCCCCGACCGACTTCTTTCACCTATATATACCTACGTACCCTAAAACCATTGAATATCAAGATAGATCGGGAGTTCCGCCGCCGCAAGCCTCTGTAGCCACCAAAAACCTCTCGGGAGCCCGTTCTGGCACCCTGCCGGAGGGGGATCCCATCACCGGTGGCCATATTCATCATCCCGGCGCTCTCCATGACAAGGAGGGAGTAGTTCACCCTCGGGGCTAAGGGTATGTACCAGTAGCTATGTGTTTGATCTCTCTCTCGTGTTCCCTCTATGGCACGATCTTGATGTATCCCGAGCTTTGCTATTATAGTTGGATCTTATGATGTTTCTCCCCCCCTACTCTCTTGTGATGAATTGAATTTCCCCTTTGAAGTTATCTTATCGGATTGAGTCTTTTATGAGAACACTTGATGTATGTCTTGCCGTGCTTATCTGTGGTGACAATGGGATATCATGTGCCACTTGATGTATGTTTTGGTCACCAACTTGCGGGTTCCGCCCATGAACCTATGCATAGGGGTTGTCACACGTTCTTGACTCTCCGGTAGAAACTTTGGGGCACTCTTTGAAGTACTTTGTGTTGGTTGGATGAATCTGAGATTGTGTGATGCATATTGTATAATCATGCCCACGGATACTTGAGGTGACAATGGAGTCTCTAGGTGACATTAGGGTTTTGGTTGATTTGTGTCTTAAGGTGTTATTCTAGTACGAACTCTTTAATAGATCGATCCGAAAGAATAACTTTGAGGTGGTTTCGTACCCTACCATAATCTCTACGTTTGTTCTCCGCTATTAGTGGCTTTGGAGTGACTCTTTGTTGCATATTGAGGGCTTGTTATATGATCTATCTATGTTATTATTGTTGAGAGAACTTGCACTAGTGAAAGTATGAACCCTAGGCCTTGTTTCCTATCATTGCAATACCGTTTACGCTCACTTTTACCACTTGTTACCTTGCAGTTTTTATAATTTCAGATTTCAAAAACCTTTATCTACCATCTATTTTGCACTTGTATCACCATCTCTTCGCCAAACTAGTGCACCTATACAATCTACCATTCTATTGGGTGTGTTGGGGACACAAGATAGTCTTTGTTGTTTGAGAGAGACCATCTTCATCCTACGCCTCCTATGGATTGATAAACCTTAGGTCATCCACTTGAGGGAAATTTGCTACTATCCTACAAACATGTGCACTTGCAGGCCCAACAACATCTACAAGAAGAAGGTTGTGTAGTAGACATCAAGAGCTATGTCTGGATCACTAGCTAGAGTGATGATTCCACTGGGCCTGGGCATCTTGAGCTTCATGTACCCATAATGGGGTATAGCTTGAAAGCTCGTGAATGCATCCTGCCCAAAAAGGGTGTGGTATCCGCTACTGAATGGGGCCACTTGGAATATGATTTCTTCAGACCTATAATTCTCCGGCGTGTCGAATACCACATCCAGTGTGATTTTTCCTGCACATTGTGCCTCCCGACTAGGGATGATTCCCCTGAAGGTCGTGCTGCTTTGTTCGATGCGGCTCTTGTCTATTTCCATCTTGTTAAGAGTTTCCTCGTAAATGAGGTTTAATCCGCTGTCGTTGTCCATGAGCACTTTAGTATGCCGGAACCCGTCAATAATTGGACTAAGGACTAATGCGGATGGTGCCCGAACTGTTCGGAATTTAGGTTCGTTACTAGCATTGAAAGGTATAGCCGTGTCGTTCCATGGATTTGTTGTTGCAATGTGGCAGACTTTGGCAAGGTTGCGGAGTGCTCGCTTACGCCTATTGTTTGAGGCAAAAGTCTCAAAGACTGTCAGTACTGTATTGTTATCCTCCGTGGGATGGAGCTCTGCGGCATTATTAATGAGGAGGTCCTCGCCGCTCTTGGCCACCTGCCGGAGTACCCAACATTCTCTAAGGTTGTGTGTTGGTATAGTATCCGGTGTACTATGAATTTTGCATGGCCCATTGAGTCATCCCTTCAGTACGGTTTCACGCCCAGTGAGGGGCTTTGGCTTCTTTGTGATTGGATTAGGTGGCTTACGGTAGCGCACCCTTTTAGTTTGGACGAGGGATTTAGTGAGAGCTGGAGGATCCCAAAATTTTATTTGGGTTTTCCAGGCGCTTTCCATCGTGTAGTACTTCTATACTAAGGCCGCCAAGTCAGCAAAGTGTACTATCTCACGGCGACTTATGGTGTTGAGAATTCCCTTGTCCGTGCAATTTTTGCAGCAGAATTGGATTGCGTCTTCCTTGCGACAGTCCTTGACCTTGTTCATTACAAGGAGGAATCTGGCCCACAAGTGATGTACTGTGTCTTGGGGCTCTTGTTTGATGTGGGACAGATCACTTGTATCTGGGTGGGTGGGTAGATTTAAGTCCGAACCCTGACCAAATCTGAAACCCAGGGGAGGAGGAGTTTCCAAGCATGGCAGCTCGGACTCCAGGATGCTGCCCAATTTTTCTGGTTTGCTGCCCGATTCTAAGTTCGGATCCTGGGCCATGTCCTCGCGTAGACGGGTATCGGCTCAGAGAGCTCGGGAATCCGGACATAGTTTGTCCTCAGAATAGAGGAAGAATCACTGATTTGTTCCTCCACCACCACTATCTGATGGGTGACCGGCGGAGAGTTAATCTCCCTTTGGTCGGGTTTAAGCCCAATCCGGTCATAGTCCGTAGCGACTCCCAGGGTGGCGATGTGATCCAAGAGCTCGTTCAGGGAGGAGAGCTCTATTGGATCCATCTTCTCGGTGAATTCCGAGCTAGAGTGGAGGCTGTTCTTCATGACCTGAGAAGTCATTGTCGGCGTGGAGGCCGATTGGGGGTCATGACGAAGCCGCCCAGCCGGAGGGTCTGGCCTATAGCCGGGGTACCTGCAGAGGTGATGTTGTCCTTACAACAAGGCAAGCCATCGAACCTTATTGTGACGGCACAGTGGAACTCTCAATGAAAGCACCAATGTCGGTGTCAAAACCGGCGGATCTCGGGTAGGGGGTCCTGAACTGCGCGTCTAAGGCTAATGGTAACAGGAGGCTGGGGACACGATGTTTACCCAGGTTCAGGCCCTCTCGATGGAGGTAATACCCTACTTCCTGCTTGATTGATCTTGATGATATGAGTATTACAAGAGTTGATCTACCACAGATCGTAGAGGCTAAGCCCTAGAAGCTAGCCTATGATTATGATTGTTGTTGTCCTACGGACTAAACCCTCCGGTTTATATAGACACCGAAGGGGGATAGGGTTACATAGAGTCGGTTACAGAGAAGGAGATCTACATATCCGAATCGCCGATCTTGCCTTCCACGCAAAGGACAGTCCCATCCACACACGGGACGAAGTCTTCAATCTTGTATCTTCATAGTCCAACAGTCCGGCCAAAGTATATAGTTCGGCTGTCCGGATACCCCCTAATCCAGGACTCCCTCAATTAGTTTTAGACCTCAATAATTGTTATTTGGTGCCCGCGTTGAGCATGAACATTATATTTGGATCTTGTTTATTGCGAGATGATTATTCATTTAAGTCAGAGAATAATGGTTGTTCTATTTATATGAATAATATCTTTTATGGTCATGCACCCTCGAGGAGTGGTCTATTCTTGTTGAATCTCGATTGTAGTGATACACATATTCATAATATTGATGCCAAAAGATGCGAAGTTGATAATGATAGTGCAACATATTTTTGGCACTGTCGTTTAGGTCATATTGGTGTAAAGCGCATGAAGAATCTCCATGCAGATGGGCTTTTGGAATCACTTGATTATGAATCATTTGATACTTGTGAGCCTTGCCTCATGGGCAAGATGACTAAAACTCCGTTCTCCGAAACAATGGAGCGAGCTAATGACTTGTTAAAAATAACAAATATCGACGTATGCAGTCCGATGAGTGTTGAAGCACGCGGTGGGTATCGTTATTTTCTAACCTTCACAGATGATTTGAGTAGGTATGGGTATATCTACTTGATGAAACACAAGTCTAAAACATTTGAAAAGTTCAAAGAATTTCAGAGTGAAGTAGAGAATCATCGTAACAGGAAAAAAAATTCTACAATCTGATCGCGGAGGCGAATATTTGAGTTACGAGTTTGACCTTCATTTGAAACAATGTGGAATAGTTTCACAACTTACGCCACCTTGAACACCACAGCGTAATGGTGTGCCCGAATGTCGTAACCATACTTTATTAGATATGGTGCGATCTATGATGTGTCTTACCGATTTACCACTATCGTTTTGGGGTTATGCATTAGAGACAATCGCATTCACGTTAAATAGGACAATGTCTAAATCCGTTGAGATGACACCGTATGAATTGTGGTTTGGCAAGAAACCTAAGTTGTCATTTCTTCAAGTTTGGGGTTGCGACACTTATGTCAAAAGGCTTCAGTCTGATAAGCTCGAACCCAAATCGGAGAAGTGCATCTCCATAGGATACCCTAAGGAAACAATTGGGTACCCCTTCTATGACAGATCTGAAGGTAAGATCTTTGTTGCCAAGAATGGAACCTTTCTAGAGAAGGAGTTTCTCTCGAAAGAAGTGAATGGGAGGAAAGTAGAACTTGGTGAGGTAATTGTACATTCTCTCGAATTGGAAAGTAGCTTATCATAGAAAACCGTTCCCGTGATGCCTACAACAACTAGAGAGGAAGCGAATGATGATGATCATGAAACTTCAGATCAAGTTACTACTGAACCTCGTAGGTCAACCAGAGCACGATCCGCACCAGAGTGGTATGGTAATCCTGTTCTGAAAATCATGTTACTAGACCAAGGTGAACCTACGAACTATGAAGAAGCTATGGTGAGCCCAGATTCCGATAAATGGCTTGAGGCCATGAATCTGAGATAGGATCTGTCGTTGTTCTAAGTCTGACAGTAGTGTCGGGGGGTAGCTATGGAGAGGCAAGATCCTAGCTATGGAGTAATTGTATACACAAGGGGTTTACGAGTTCAGGCCCTTCTCGGAGGAAGTAACAACCCTACATCTCGGATCCCGGAGGCGGTCGACTGGTATTATGTGTGTATGAGTTACAGGGGTGCGAACCCTTTACACTAAGGAGGGGGGTGGCTTATATAGAGTCCGCCAGACCCCTCCGGCCCTCAGTTATGCAGGGTTTAAGATACATTAAGATCGGGCGTTACTGGTAACGCTATAGAAAGTGCCATGATGATCATAAAAGCTACTTAATGACCGACTGTTGGCATGCAGAGTGACTTTAGGTCTCTTGGCTGTCGAGTGGATGGCTTCATGGTCGAGTGTCTTTGAGTCCGTCGAGTGGAACATTTTCGGGTCGATTGAAAGGTGATTTCTTCTAGAGATGTCCTTGGGGAGGGTATCTTGGGCAGGTCCATGACCCTACCCCGGGTACATAGCTTCATCATTAGCCCCCGAATGGATCGAGGTCTGAGTGGGGAACGAGTTGAACACACTTCCGACCCATTTTTGTGCTATGCGTATGTCTTGTTCTGGATCAATGAACTTTAGGTGACGGCACCAACTTCTTCTTCAGTCGCCTTGATCCTTTCTTTGTATGCGTCGAGTGAAGTTTTTTACTTGGAGAACTCCGAACGAAAGAGCGGAAGAGATCTTTCGTCCGACAGTTGTTCTGCAGCTTGCGGATTTAGCGGGATTCACATCTCGGGAAGCGCGCGGGGCGGAGGAGGCTGCAGTAATCGGATGGGATAAGGTAGGGATGCCTCGATCTCCGCGCCACCTTTTTCGCCACGTATCGCGCGTGCGACTGTTGCGGGATTCGACAGGATCGTCCGGGCCTACAAGTCAGTCACTCGGAAGTAACCTCATATAAGGCGCCGGACTGGGGTTTTTGAAAAATGCGTTCTCATTTCCTCCTCTCTTCCCCAGACTTATCCGCCGCGTTCGCTTCCGTCTCAGTGCCGCTCCCCCGTGCGCGTCTTGCCGGCGACGATGGTGAAAGAGAAGACGGCAGCCCTGGAGCGGGCAAAGAAAGCAACGGCGAAGGCGAAGGGAAGGGCGACCAGTCGAGGCGGATCTTCATCGAGGGACGGCCTGCCGTAGGGCTGGATCTGGTCGACGATACGTCAAGAAGATCTTGACAACCTGGCCGATGGAGGACTAATCCCGCATGGATCGGCGCGGATCCCAGGGAAGGAGTCTGAGCTGCAGCCTCAGGAGGGTGAGTGCGTTCTCTTGGCCACCCATGTCGATCGTGGGTTTTCTTTGCCGCCTCACCCTTTCTTTCGGGGATTTCTGAATTTCTTTGGGGCGCAACTCCACCACTTCACACCCAACACCATAATGTACCTTGCTGCTTTCGTGTCTTTGTGCGAGAATTTCTTGGGTTGTCGGCCTCATTGGGGTCTTTTCAAGCACATCTTCACCTGTCGCTCCCAGACGGTGAAAAAGGCCAATCCGAGTGACAAGAGAACACAAGTGATTCAGATGTGTGGGGGTCTTGGGGTGCAAATGAGGGGGAAAAGTGCTTTTCCGGCCATGATCCTACCCGACTCGGTCCGTGGATGGCAGTCGACCTGGTTCTACTGCAAAGACCAGCCGACGCCAGGGCAGTCGACCTGACTCCCTCCTTTTTCCATGGACCGAGTGAGGAAGCCTTCCTCTTTGAAGGTGATCCCGGAAGAGAAAGAGCAGGTTAAGGCGCTGGTCGAACGTGTTGTCCAGCTTATCCGTGACGGGGTGACCGGCATGGATGAGGGAGTCCTGGACTAGCGGGTGTCCGCATAGCCGAACTATCATCATCAGCCGGACTCCAAGACTATGAAGATACAAGATTGAAGACTTCGTCCCGTGTCCGGATGGGACTTTCCTTGGCGTGGAAGGCAAGCTTGGCGATACGGATATGCAGATCTCCTACCATTGTAACCGACTCTGTGTAACCCTAGCCCTCTCTGGTGTCTATATAAACCAGATGGTTTTAGTCCATAGGACGAACAACAATCATACAATAGGCTAGCTTCTAGGGTTTAGCCTCCTTGATCTCGTGGTAGATCTACTCTTGTAATACCCACATCATCAATATCAATCAAGTAGGACGTAGGGTTTTACCTCCATCAAGAGGGCCCGAACCTGGATAAAACATCATGTCCCTTGTCTCCTGTTACCATCCGCCTAGACGCACAGTTTGGGACCCCCTACCCGAGATCCGCCAGTTTTGACACCGACATTGGTGCTTTGATTGAGAGTTCCTCTGTGTCGTCACTGATAGGCTCGATGGCTCCTTCGATCATCAACAACGACGCGGTCCAGGGTGATACTTTTCTCCCCGGACAGATCTTCGTATTCGGCGGCTTTGCACTGCGGGCCAATTCGTTTGGCCATCTGGAGCAGATCGAATGCTACGCCTCTGGCCGTCAGGGCAGATTTGGAAGTCTGAACTTCACGGCTGACATCCGCGGTGACTTGATCTTCGATGGATTCGAGCCACAGCCGACCGCGCCGCACTGTCACGATGGGCATGGTTTAGCTCTACTACCGGACAGTGCCCTGGGGGCCGCACACGAGTCCGCTCCGACCCTCAATTCGGAGCCGGCTATGCAGATCGAGGACGGGTGGTTAGACACCGCCTCGGGGGCTGCAACCTCTATGGCGATAGAGCCGAATACTAACCTTGTCCCTTGTGAAGCTCGTGACTCCGAGGTGCCGGACTCCGAACCTCCTACGCCCCCTCCAATCGAATCCGATTGGGCGCCGACCATGGAGTTCACCGCTGCGGACGTCTTTCAACACTCACCTTTCGGCGACATCCTGAATTCGCTAAAGTATCTCTCATTATCAGGAGAGCCCTGGCCGGACTGCGGTCAGGACGGTTGGGATGCGGACGACGAAGAAATTCAAGGCCCACCCACCACCCACTTAGTAGCCACTGTCGACGATTTAACCGACATGCTAGACTTCGACTCCGAAGACATCGACGGTATGGACGACGATGCCGGAGACGACCAAGAACCAGTGCCTACTGGGCACTGGAAAGCCACCTCGTCATATGACATATACATGGTGGATATCCCAAAGGATGTGAATGGCGAGGGAACAGCGGAGGAAGACCCCTCCAAGAAACAGCCCAAGCGCCGGTGTCAGCATCGCCGCTCTAAATCCCGCCACAGCAAGAATGGAGATTCCGGCACCGGAGATAATAATACCCCAGACAGTGCCGAAGACAACCCCCTCCAGCAAGATTCAGCGCAGGAGGACGGAGAAGCCAGCCCTCATGGGAGAGCGGCAGATGAAGAGGTAGAGGATGATAATTACATGCCTCCCTCCGGAGACGAGGCAAGCCTCGATGACGATGAATTTGTCGTGCCTGAGGATCCCGTCGAACAAGAGCGTTTTAAACACAGGCTTATGGCCACGGCAAACAACCTCAAGAAAAAGCAGCAACAGCTTAGAGCTGATCAAGATCTGCTAGCCGACAAATGGACTGAAGTCCTTACGGCCGAAGAGCATATGCTCGAACGCCCCTCCAAAAGCTACCCCAAACGCAAGTTGCTCCCCTGATTAGAGGAGGAGGCATATAAACCTGCATCACCAGCGCACAATACGGCTGACCGACCACCTCGTGGCCGCGACAGAGAGGCCTCTAGGCCCTCCACTAGAACCGTACCCCGGCATCGCTCGAAAAGCACAACGCCACAGGGGAACGCTCCGGACTTGCGAGATATATTGGAGGATAAGGCAAGACAATCAAGATCGATCTACGGATCATGTGGGCGCCCCATGATACGTGACGACAACCGTTGCACCGGACACAGCAAGTCCAGCCGGGCCGAACATAGTAGACAAAGCTCGCTTGAGCTCCGTCGTGATATAGCCCAATACAGAGGCGCCGCACACCCACTATGCTTCACAGATGAAGTAATGGATCATCAAATCCCCGAAGGGTTTAAACCCGTGAATATTGAATCCTATGATGGCACAACAGACCCCGCGGTTTGGATCGAAGACTATCTCCTTCATATCCACATGGCCCGCGGTGACGATCTTCACGCCATCAAATACCTCCCACTCAAGCTTAAAGGACCAGCTCGGCATTGGCTTAACAGCTTGCCAGCAGAATGAATTGGCTGTTGGGAGGACCTGGAAGCTGCATTCCTTGATAACTTCTAGGGCACGTATGTGCGACCACCAGACGCTGACGACCTAAGCCACATAATTCAGCAGCCAGACGAATCGGCCAGACAATTCTGGATACGGTTCTTAACTAAGAAAATTCAAATCGTCGACTGTCCGGATGCGGAGGCCCTCGCGGCCTTCAAATATAACATCCGCGATGAGTGGCTTGCCCGGCACCTGGGACAGGAAAAGATGAAATCCATGGCAGCCCTCACATCACTCATGACCCGCTTCTGCACGGGAGAGGACAGCTGGCTAGCCCGCAGCAACAACCTCAGCAAAAATTCTGGCAGTCCGGATACCAAGGACCACAACGGCAGGTCGCGTCGCAACAAGAACAAACGCCGCATTAACGGCGACAATAATGAGGATATGGCAGTCAATGCCGGATTCAGAGGCTCCAAACCTGGTTAGCGAAAAAAGCCATTCAAAAGAACTACTCGGGCCGTCCAATTTGGACCGAATACTCGATCGCTCGTGCCAGATACACGACACCCCCGAAAAGCCAGCCAACCACACCAACAGGGACTGTTGGGTATTCAAGCAGGCAGGCAAGCAAATTGCCGAAAACAATGGCAAGGGGCTGCATAGCGATGACAAAGAAGAGACCCGATCGCCGAACAATAGAAGACAGAAGGGTTTCCCCCCACAAGTCCGGACGGTGAACATGATATACGCAACCCACATACCCAAGAGGGAGTGGAAGCGTGCACTCAGGGACGTATACGCGATGGAGCCAGTCGCCCTGAAGTTCAACCCATGGTCCTCCTGCCCGATCACTTTTGATCGAAGGGACCACCCCACCAGCATCCGCCACGGCGGATTCGCCGCATTGGTTTTAGACCCAATCGTCGATGGATTTCACCTCACCAGAGTCCTGATGGACGGCGGCAGCAGCCTGAACCTGCTTTATCAGGACACAGTGCACAAGATGGGCATAGACCCCTCAAGGATTAAACCCACAAAGACGACCTTCAAAGGCGTCATACTAGGTGTAGAGGCCAATTGTAGAGGCTCAGTTACACTGGAAGTGGTCTTCGGATCCCCGGATAACTTCCGAAGCGAGGAGTTAATCTTCGACATAGTTCCGTTCCGTAGCGGCTATCATCCTCTGCTCGGACGGACTGCGTTTACAAAGTTCAACGCGGTGCCGCACTACGCATACCTCAAGATCAAGATGCCAGGCCCTCGAGGAGTCATCACGGTCAACGGAAACACTGAACGCTCCCTCCGAACAGAGGAACATACAGCGGCTCTCACGACAGAAGTACAATGCAGCCTCTTAAGGCAATTCTCGAGTCCGGCCGTTAAGCGACCGGACACGGCTAAACGCGCCTGGAGTAACCTACAACAAGACCACCTGGCACGTTCCGAGCATGCGTAGCAATGCGGCCCCAACCCCAGCCCTCGCAAGATTGCAAGACTGGTCCTTCGCATACATCATTACACTCTGGAGATACCATGGGCATAGGGGGAGGGGCACGACCACGACAGGCCCAGAATGCGGCTTAACCACACCAGGGGCTCCCAAGTGTGTCATTCTTTTTTTCTTTTTCTTTCTTACCCACATGACTCCGTTCACCAGAGGCCGTGTCCGGCAGTAGACCGGCCGAACTCACGATGCAACAGCCAGGGAAGTTGAAAGGCTACGACGAATATCCAGGTGGCCTCCATTACGAGCATTAAATCTGTTTTATACACCATTCCGCAGCCTACCCCTGGAGGGGGACATGTTTAATAGTCCCATCCCTTGCTTACCGCACTACTTGTATCGTTCTGCATTCATGGCAGTATTTCTTGAATAAACAATGCAGCACCTTTTTGCTTACAATTGCATTCCTTTCTTATACATATGTTCATTTATGACATGTCGCATCCGTACACTTTGGTACGGCTAAATACACCAGGGGCTTAAGTTCCCCACATTATGGTGTGATAAGTCCGAACACATTCACAAGTGCGGCACCCCGAACTTATAGCATTATATGCATCAGCTCTGAATCATGTCTTGGGTCAATAGTTGGGTTTGCCAGGCTCCCATGTTTTGGTACCTTACGTTCCGTTGTATCGGCTAAGGTAGCACTAGGAGAACCACTGCGATTGCGCCCCAGTTGAGCTAGGCAAGCGCCTCAGTGGAGAAAGCTAAAACTGACCATCATGATGAGGCGAGAGATGGTCGCTGTTCGAGAGGTTTTTTTGAGTCCTTAAAGACTTATGCCGCTTAGAGCGAGGAACCGGCTTTGTCCGGCCCAGGCGTGGATAGCGCCCCGAATTCGGCCTTCCGAACACTAGGGGCTTCACCGAAATTTAAAATTATAGAATTCTATGGCTAAGTGAGAGTGTTCAAGCATTATAAGTCCAGTTGCCTCGTTCGTTGTGTTGAGCGCCTCCCTAGATGGACCCAAAAATATGGGAACAAGAGTGCTCAAATTTATCCCGAACACCCCAACACTCGTGGCATGGGGGCTGAAGCCGACGACTTGCCATCTCTCAGATTTGATAAACAGCCGCACAGAAGGTAATATTTTAAATCAACAAGCGTTGCTTAGCGCATATGAACAAACTTTTTAGCGCACAAGATAACAAAATGCGAGTCTACTCAAATATTACATTTTTGGAGCACTCACCCGCAATAATGCGGGCACCCTTCAGGACACCCTTATAATACATCTCGGGCGTGCGATACTCCTTGCCCGGCGGTAGCGCATCCGTCACAAGCTTCTCAGCATCCATCTTGCCCCAGTGCACCTTAGCACGAGCAAGGGCCTGACGGGCACCTTCAATACAGGCGGATTGCTTGATGACCTCAACCCATGGACAAGCATCCACCAGCCGCCGCACCAGGCCAAAGTAGCTCCCAGGCATGGCCTCCTTGGGCCACAGCCAAACTATGAGGCCCTTCATGGCCTGTTCGGCCACCTTGTGGAGCTCGACCAGCTGCTTCAGCTGGTCGCTAAGGGGCACCCGATGTCCGGCCTCAGCATACTGAGACCAGAAGACCTTCTCCGTCGAGCTCCCCTCCTCGGCCGTGTAGAAAGCGGCAGCATCGGACACGTTGTGGGGCAGATCTACGAACGCTCCTGGAGAGCTCCGAATTCGGGTAAGTAACAGGTAATTCACATTCACATGCTTGCTGTGCATGAAAAATGCCTTACCCGCCGCTATTTTCTTCAACGCCTCAATTTCCTGAAGGGCCTTGTGGGCTTCGGCCTTAGCAGCTTTGGCACTCTCAAGAGCCGATGCAAGCTCGGACTCTCGAGTCTTCGAGTCGCGCTCCAAACTCTCATGCTTTTCCACGAGAGCCTGGAGCTCTTGCTGTACATCCGCACCCGCGCCTCCTGCTTCTCTCGCCCAACACGCTCCACGGCCGCATTACGTTCGGCCGCGGACACCGCCTCCTTCAGGGTCGCCACCTCGTTCGTGGCCCCTGATGTACCCACGTTATCCTTGTCATTTCTCTTGCAACCAAATCCTTTTCTGTAAGGTACAACTTTAATAAGGTGTTACTCACCTTCCTTGTCCTCGAGCTGCTTCTTGGCACGGCCGAGCTTGTTCTCGGACCGCTGGAGGCTTTTCTTAAAAGCATCGACCTCCGCAGTCAGTGCGGCAGAGGTCAGCAACGCAGCCTACAATCCCATATTGACATATTTTTTAAGACTCCTGCGTATATCTTTTTAGATCCTCAGTCTGGCTTTTCTTGCCGAACACCGAACCGAGCATCAGGGGCTACTGTCTATGTGGTACTATTTTACATATATTAATATTCTTACCTCAAAGCCTGTTAGAAGGCTGCTGCAGGCTTCGGTCAGCCCGCTTTTGGCAAGCTGAACCTTCTGAATCACCGCACTCATGACAGTGCGGTGTTCCTCCTTGATGGAAGCGCCGTTGAGCGCCTCCAGCAAGTTATCTGGTGCCTCCGGTTGGACGGAGGCCACTGGCGTCACGGTCTTGTCCTTCTTACGAAGGGGCCGCCTGCCGGACTCCGGAACCACTGCAGGTTCCGGTGCGGAGTCCGGTACTAAGTCCGGGAGGTTTCCCTATGGCACCTCCGGGGCCTCCTCCTCCGGGTGGGTCCCTCTCTAGGATCCCACCTTGGCGTCGTCAGCGTCACTTGGGGTGGAGGCAGTTGGAAGTGAAGTACTATTCACATCCGATGTACCCAAGGATCCGACTGCAGGGTTGTATGCGGCATTAGAAAGACACCGTGTGGCGAAAAGAAAAATCATGAAGTTATTCGGAAGTCCAGGTACTTACGATCTCGCCAGGGGCTTGGCCCTTGAAGGCCAATCCTCGTCGTCGTCACCGGCGTTGGCGGAACAGTCCGGGGGAAGAGTCCTTCCCTTCTTGGACCCTTCGGCCTCCCTCATTGGGGAGGCCTTCCTTTTCTTCCCTCCCCCCGCTGGGGGAGAGGCCTCTTTATTCTCCTCCTCGTCCTTGTGGGAGGAGTCCGCCTCGGAGTCATCGGACAATGAGTCCGATAACATCTGAAAATGGGAACTCTTTCGAGTGCCCGTGGCCTTCTTCTTGGCCTTCTTCTCCGGCACCACGTGGGGTGCCGGAACCAGCAGCCTCGTTAAGCGGGCGTCTGCTGGGTCTTCTGGCAATGGGGTCGGACAGTTTGTCCGCTCGGCCTTCTTCAGCCAGTCCTGTCAAAGGAGAGGGAGTTTAGATCCCGCATAGAGTCAAACTATGGAAAACAAGTGTCCTGTAAAGGGTAGAATCGCTTACCTCGCTAGCCTGGCGCTGCGAGCTGAATCCGCGATCTTCGGTAGCGGATGCGGGAGCCTCTGCGCCCTTAAACAGCATCTTCCAGGCATCTCCGTACATAGTGTCGAAGAGCCTGCTCAAGGTTTGGTGCTGGGCCGGATCAAACTCCCACAATTTGAAGCCCCGTTGTTGGCACGGGAGAATCCGGCGGATGAGCATGACCTGGACTACGTTGACAAGCTTGAGCTTCTTGTTCACTAGCTTTTGGACGCAGGCTTGGAGTCCGGTAAGCTCCTCCGAATCGCCCCAGGTCAGGCCACCCTCTTTCCAAGAGGTGAGCCGTGTGGGGATGCCATATTTGAATTCGGGGGCCGCTGCCCATTTAGGGTCACGCGACTCGATGGTGTAGAACCACCCCGATTGCCACCCCTTGATGGTTTCCACAAAGGCGCCCTTAAGCCAAGTAACGTTGGGCATCTTGCCCACCATGGCGCCTCCGCACTCCGCTTGGCTGCCCTTCACAACCTTTGGCTTGACATTGAAGGTCTTGAGCCACAAGCCGAAGTGGGGTTGGATGCAGAGGAAGGCCTCGCACACGACAATAAACGCTCAGATGTTGAGGATGAAATTCGGGGCCAGATCATGGAAATCCAGGCCGTAGTAGAACAAGAGGCCCCGGACAAAGGGGTGAAGTGGGAAGCCCAGTCCGCGGAGGAAATGGGGAAGGAATACCACCCTCTCATGGGGCCCGGGGGTGGGGATGAGTTGTCCCTCGTCGGGGAGCCGGTGCGCGATGTCGCTGGACAGATATCCGTCGCTGCGCAGCTTCTAGATGTGCCCCTCCGTAACGGAGGAGGTCATCCACTTGCCTCCCGCTCCGAACATAGTTGAAGAAGGTTGAGGTGAGATGTGCGGACTTGGGCGCTGGAGCTCGAGTGCACGGAGATGGATAAGCAAAGGAGGAACAAGGCGCAGGTAAAAAGGTGGATCCTTATCCCCTTATATATGGGCGGACGAAACTATGCGTCCCCACCGGCCTGGTAAAACTCGCTTTTCTCCGAGGCGCCGCAATCAATGGCGTGGTTGGGTTACCCACGTCCGTATTGATGAGAATCCCGGAATAAGGGGAACACGATCTCTGCTTCGACAAGACGTGCCAAGGAAACCGCTTTGCTAAACGCGCTGAGGTGGTTTAACAAAAACGATTCAAGTAAAGGCTTGGTTGTGGTGTGACGTCACTCCATGAAATACGTCAGCAGATTGAACTTGTGTAAATATTATTCTCTCTATGGTGGAATGTGGAATTTATTACTAGTGTTCGCAATCTTCTATAAATTATTCGGAGGTGGAACCCGCCTTGCAATGCCGAAGACAATATGCGCGCCGGACTCGTCGTCATTGAAGCCTGGTTCAGGGGCTACTGAGTGAGTCCTGGACTAGGGGGTGTCCGGATAGCCGAACTATCATCATCGGCCGGACTCCAAGACTATGAAAATACAAGATTGAAGACTTCGTCCCATGTCCGGATGGGACTTTCCTTGGCGTGGAAGGCAAGCTTGGCGATACGGATATGTAGATCTCCTACCATTGTAACCGACTCTGTGTAACCCTAGCCCTCTCTAGTGTCTATACAAACCGGATGGTTTTAGTCCATAGGACGAACAACAATCATAGCATAGGCTAGCTTCTAGGGTTTAGCATCCTTGATCTCGTGGTAGATCTACTCTTGTAATACCCACATCATCAATATCAATCAAGCAGGACGTAGGGTTTTACCTCCATCAAGGGGGCCCGAACCTGGGTAAAACATCGTGTCCCTTGTCTCCTGTTACCATCCGCCTAGACGCACAGTTCCGGACCCCCTACCCGAGATCCGCCGGTTTTGACACCGACAATGGACCTCTTGGAGGTCTTCCTCCGACAACGCATCCAGTCGCTTCAAGCTCGAGACCATCCGATGTGGTTATATTCTGGCACTGAGGACACCACTCGGATCCACCCGGAGGAGAATGACGATGCCACGCTGGAGAGGTGGCTGGCGAGCATCACAGGGAACAAGGACAACCCCCGAGGAGCCAGGAGGATTCCTCCACTCGACCAATCATACGACATAGACAAGGTCCAATTCTGCATCTCTGACTGTGATCCCGCTTTCTTCATTCTGTTTGCTTAAAATCAGTCAACTGACTTTTGTCTTGTTTGTTGTCTTCTAGGCCACTACTGAGATGTACTAGATGCCGAACGGGGCGCAAGAACAGGCCGAGGAGGAAGAGGCGAGCGGAGGTGAAAGTGAGGAGGAGTGGCAATCTGATGGTGAGGGGGAAGAGGATGACGATGGCTCTAGTGAAGAGGAGGAGGAGGAAGTCGATCCTCCTCGCACGGAAAGGCGATCCAAGCTCACCCACGATCCCACGAGCGAGCGTGGCAAAGCGACTGCGCCTGTTGGGCAATCGTCGAAGCACCCTCGAGTGGCTTCTTCGGTGCCGACTAAAAAAGCGCCAAAGCATCCACGAGCGGCGCCATCAAAGCCGACGAAGGCCTTGCCCAAGATGAGAATGGCCATTCCCACAATTTCTGGGTAATAGCAGAACTTGTGTTTTCTCGTTTAGCACGGACGAACTCTTGGTCGACTCATTGACTATCCGACTGGTTTCTGAAATCTGCAATGCTGCTACTTCCGAGACCTCCGCCAAGAACGAAGACCAGGAAATGGAAGACGCTGTCACCTCCAACCTTGGTACGCTCTCTGTAGTTTCACTTTTGGTCGATTGGATTTTCAATTTCAACTTTGGATTTTTCTTGTAGTTCCTCCTCATGTCATCGATCTCCCTGATGATGACGACGAGGCGCCACTGAGGTCGAGGAGGAATAGAAAGGCGCCGGCTGGCAAGGCTACTCAGACTGCATCAGTGCCTGAGACATTGGTTCCAGAGGGTGGCAACATCACTCGGAACTCCGTGTCCTTCGCTGTGTCGCTGACGAGTGCCCGTCCTTCGTCGTTGACTGCTGACCCGCCCTCCCTTTTTGCCACACACCACGTCCTAGAGGACCAAGCGGGTGCTGCTAAGGAGGCTATACGCCAAGCGGGGATCATGATGGAGCAGGTGAAGGCGATCCGGAAAGCCAGCCAAGCGGCCTATGATGCTAGTTCAGCCCTTCAGAGCAACGTCCAGGTTAGTTGGTCACCGCTTGTTCTGTTAGGATATGCTATCTGAAGACTTTCTTTCCGAAGTTCTTTGTTTCTGTACACCCACTGGGTGTGTCGATTGAATTTTTGGATTGGTGGGGGCACGCTGAGTGCACCCACTGAGTGTAGTCCCCGAGACTATGGTGGACTGCTGGCAGTCAACTGTAGTCTTTGTATCTTGAATTTCTTCACTCTAACTTCCTCACTCTATCTGGTCAGACCATGTCGAGTGGAATCTTTGAACCGGTGGGGGAACGCTGAGTGCACCCACTGGGTGTAGTCCCCGAGACCATGGTCGACTGCTGGCAGTCGACTAAGGTCTGAAGAGCCTGTTTTTTTAGATCATGATGAGACCATGACTGACTGCTGGCAGTTAGCTATAGTGCTATAGTTTTAGGATCATAACCTCTTTGTCTCTTTCGGCCGACTGATCGGACCGAGTCGGAAGAACCAGTGGGGGAACACTGAGTGCACCCACTGGGTGTAGTCCCCGAGACTACTGTTGAATATTTTGATTCAGCTGTAGTCTTAGAAATGCTACAATTTTATTCTTAGTCGCTCGGAAGCAACCTATCTTTGATGTCTGTCCACTGATCTTTCACAGAAATCTTGCGAGCTTGTGGCTTGCTATACTGGGTTGGAAAACAAACATATCCAGCTCGACCTTGATTTGAATCTTGTTCAGGAGAACTTTCAGAAGGCGAAGGACGAAGCAAAAGGTATGATTGGTGAGAACTTGACAACTGTCTTTATCTTTCTGCCCATTCCTGATTCTGATCTCATTGTCATTTTGCAGATAAAATGAAGGAGGCTCTGAAGAAGAAGGACCTCGACCTTGCCGAGGCGCAGAAGGCGGCTTTGGACAAAACAAAGCTTGCAGAAGAAAGGTTGGCTTCAGTCGGTAAACTTCAAGAGGAGAACGCCAATCTGAAAGGTGCTCTCGACACAGCCAACAAGGAAGTCAGCCGTCTGAAGAATGATAAGATAGCTCTGAATGACAAGGTTGGTGAACTGGTGGGGAAGACGAACGATGTGGAGGCTTATCTGGGAGGGCTCGCCAAGAAGTTATTCATCATGCTTGAGGGTAATCTCTCCTACCCGACTGACCTGTAATCATCGACTTATTGTAGAACTGTTGGTTTATCTTTGAGTTGTGTTTACAGAATTCTGCCAAAACTTCGAGGAGGAGACCAGTCGAGTGGAGACAGGCTTGGACCCCATTAACTCTCTTGTGAAGGACGAAGCTGCTATGAACGTGCTCCGACTGGAGTCTCGTGTTGCTGGTGTGGTTGATTACCTTGCTCAACTGAAGGTTGTGACGTCCTGAATCGACACGACACTCTGGCCGGGAGAGATGCTTCAAAATGACCTCAAGTCTTTAATGACTTGACTGAATGAAGTTCCAGATCGAGTGCAAGAATGGAAGAAGTCTTCTGCCAGATGTTGTGCTGATGTTGCTCTATCTCTGGTCCGTGTTCACTGCAAGGATGCGCGAGAGGACAATCTGGCGTCCATCAAAGTGGCCAATACCAAGAAGCATGACTTCCAATCTTACATGGAGACCTTCATTGCTGCTGCCACTCGGATTGCTGATGGAATCGACCTGGACCAGTTTGCGCGCCTTCCAGTCCTCCACCCGAGGAGTAAGAAAAACTTCTATGCTTTGCCTTAAATTTGCCTCGGAATGCCGAGTGGTTTTGTAACCGATAAACTTTTACAGGCTTGACGCATGAGCACTTCTGAATCCGTAAGATGTTATCTGAACTTGGCTTATCGTTGAATACACTTGCATTTGCCTTCGAGCAAACTTTGTTCTTCACTCGGAATATACTTAGTGCTTGAGACGCAGCTCTGAGGTGGAAAGTCCAGTCGACCTGCACTTCATTGCTCTTGCAGGTAGGGATGGAGCACAAATTGCAGTCGACATATGTCCTTGCGAATCAGGATGGAGCGCACGTTGCATTTGTGGCATAGCTCCGAAGGAGAAGGCAGCAGTCGACCTGAAACTCGTCGTTGCGGATCGGAATGAATTTCATACTTAGGCGAGTACTGGACTGCAGCTAAGCCCCCCGAGTGGGAGGTTTGCTCTCCACTCGGTAGGATTTTCAAATACTTAGGCGAGTACTGGACTGCAGCTAAGCCCCCGAGTGGCAGGTTTGCTCTCCACTCGGCAGGATTTTCAAATACTTAGGCGAGTACTGGACTGCAGCTAAGCCCCCGAGTGGGAGGTTTGCTCTCCACTCGGCAAGATTTTCAAATACTTAGGCGAGT
>NC_041391.1:662920086-662954272 GCF_002162155.2 Triticum dicoccoides | reverse complement strand
GCGAGTACTGGACTGCAGCTAAGCCCCGGAGTGGGAGGGTTGCTCTCCACTCGATAGGATTTTCAAATACTTAGGCGAGTATTGGACTGCAGCTAAGCCTCCCAGTGGGAGGGTTGCTCTCCACTCGGTAGGATTTTCAAATACTTAGGCGAGTACTGGACTTCAGCTAAGCCTCTGAGTGGGAGGGTTGCTCTCCACTCAGTAGGATTTTCAAATACTTAGGCGAGTACTGGACTGCAGCTAAGCCTCCGAGTGGGAGGGTTGCTCTCCACTCGATAGGATTTTTAAATACTTAGGCGAAACAGATTCGCAGCTAAGCCCCCGAGTGAGAGGCTTGCTCGTCACTCGGCAGGGATTTTTTTTTTACAAACTTAGGCGAAACGGATTCGCATCTAAGCCACCCACTGGGAGATTTCTCACGTAAACAAAAGCAACAACAATCACTGGGAAAATTACAACACTCTTGTCTTTGATAAACAAACTACATAGGTACTTTTTATTACATCTCATCCGAGTGAGTATTTAAGTATAAAAGGGGCGGAGCGGCTCCGCATTCCAAGCTCGTGGCTCATCAATCTGGCGACCGACATTGTAAAGACGGTACGCTCCATTGTGGAGAACTTTGGTTACGATGAAGGGGTGTCGATGTCAAAACCGGCGGATCTTGGGTAGGGGGTCCCGAACTGTGCGTCTAGGCGGATGGTAACAAGAGACGAGGGACATGATGTTTTACCCAGGTTCGGGCCCTCTTGATGGAGGTAAAACCCTACGTCCTGCTTGATTGATATTGATATTGTGGATGTTTACAAGAGTGGATCTACCACGAGATCAAGGAGGCTAAACACTAGAAGCTAGCCTATGGTATGATTGTAAGGGTTGATGTTGTTATTATGTCCTACGGACTAAAGCCATCCGCTTTATTTAGACACCGGAGAGGGCTAGGGTTACATAGAGTCGGTTACAATGGTAGGAGATCTACATATACGTATCGCCAAGCTTGCCTTCCACACCAAGGAAAGTCCCATCCGGACACGGGACGAAGTCTTCAATCTTGTATCTTCATAGTCTTGGAGTTCGGTCGATGATGATAGTCCGGCCGATGATAGTTCGGCTGATGATGGTAGTCCGGCTATCCGGACACCCCCTAATCCAGGACTCCCTCAAGGGGCCTTTCCAAGTAGGAGCGAGCTTGTGCGGTTTCTGTTGAACCACTCGGAGGAACAAGTCTCCTTCTTGGAAGGCTCGACTCTTCACGTTTCTGGCATGGAATCGACGCAAGTCTTGCTGATAGATGGTCGATCGGATCATAGCCATCTCTCTTTCTTATTCTAGAAGGTCGACTGCGTCCTGCCGGGCTTGTTCTGCTTCACCTTCAGAATAGAGCTCGACTCGGGGTGCATTGTGAAGCAGGTCACTCGGCAGAACTGCTTCAGCTCCCTAGACCAGAAAGAATGGAGTTCGCCCAGTCGACGGATTAGGAGTGGTCCTCAATCCCCAAAGAACTGAGGGAAGTTCGTTGACCCACGCGCCTGCTGCGTGCTTGAGATCACGCATCAACTGGGGTTTCAGTCCTTTGAGAATTAGGCCGTTTGCTCTTTCTTCTTGTCCATTCAACTGGGGGTGGGCGACGGAAGCGTAGTCGACTCACGTGCCTTGAGAAGCACAAAAGGCTCCGAATGTGTTTGAATCAAAGTTTAACCCATTATCAGTGATGATGTTGTGCAGAACTCCATATCTGAATATCAACTCTCTGATGAAGCTGATAGCAGTGCTAGCATCAAGATTCTTGATAGGCTTAGCTTCAATCCACTTAGTGAACTTGTCGACTGCCACCAGTACATGGGTGAAGCCGCTCCTGCCAGTTGTCAGTGGTCCAACCATATCTAATCCCCAAACAGCATAGGGCCAGACGAGTGGAATTGCCTTCAAGGCTGAGGCGGGTTTGTGCGACATATTGGAATAGAACTGACATCCTTCGAACTTGTCGACTATCTCCTTCGCCATTTCGTTCGCCCTTCGCTAGTAAAACCCCGCTCGGTATGCTTTATCCACAATGGTCTGGGAGGACGCATGATGACAACAGGTCCCCGAGTGGATATCATCAAGAATTATCTGACCTTCTTCCAGTGTTATACATTTCTGACCGACTCCAGTCGCGCTTTCCCTATACAACTGTCCCTTTATCACAGTAAAGGCTTTGGATCAACGGACGATCTGTCGAGCCTCTTCTTCATTCTCTGGGAGCTCTTTCCTTAGGATATACGTGATGTACGGCACCGTCCAGTCAGGAGTGATGACCAAAGCTTCCATGATCAGGTCGACCACAGCTGGAACTTCCACTTCAGTCGGATCATTGGCACTTTTTGGCTGCGGGGCTTCTTCGGTGAAAGAATCCTCTTGAACTGATGGTGTGTGGATGTGTTCCAAAAATACATTGCTGGGAATGGCTTCTCTCTTGGAACCTATTTTTGCCAAATCATCAGCCGCTTGATTTTTCAGTCGGGGTATATGATGAAGCTCTAACCCCTTGAATTTCTTCTCTAGCTTTCTCACTACGTTGCAGTAACCAGTCATGGCCAGACTTCTGACATCCCACTCCTTCATCACTTGGTTAACCACTAAATCTGAGTCACCATAGACCATGAGGCGATGGACGCCGAGTGAAATGGCCATACGCAACCCATACAAAAGTGCTTCGTATTCTGCTTCGTTATTGGAAGAATCAAAGTGAATCTAGAGCACATATCTGAGCTTATCTCCTCGGGGGGACACCAAAACTACCCCAGCACCGGAACCATTCAGCATCTTAGAACCATCAAAGAACATGGTCCAGTGCTCCGAGTGAACTTGAGTCGACAGTTGCTGCTCAGTCCACTCGGCGATGAAATCTGCTATTGCTTGGGACTTGATGGCTTTCTTTGCCTCAAACTTGATATCTAGGGGAAGGAGTTCAATCGCCCATTTTGCCACTCGACCGGTTGCATCTCTGTTGTGCAGAATCTCTGACAATGGAGCATCGCTGACGACTGTAATGGAATGGTCAGAGAAGTAATGAGCAACCTTCTTCGTGGTCATATAAATCCCATATACAAGCTTCTGATAATGAGGGTATCTTTGCTTTGATGGGGTCAAAACTTCAGAAACATAATATACTGGGCGCTGAACTTTAAAGATTTTTCCTTCTTCTTCCCGCTCGACCGTCAGTACTGTACTGACGACTTGTCCCGTGGCTGCAATGTAAAGCAGCAAAGGCTCTTCGCTGATTGGGGCAGCAAGCACCGGCTGGGTGGAAAGCAGGGCTTTTAGCTCTACAAACGTTGTATCAGCTTCAGGAGTCCACTCGAACTTGTCTGACTTTTTCATCAGTCGGTAAAGAGGCAATGCATTCTCACCGAGACGAGAGATGAATCGACTTAAAGCGGCCAAGCAACCAGTAAGCTTCTAGACATCATGCACACGCATAGGACGTTTCATTCGGAGTATAGTACCAACTTTTTCTGGATTGGCGTCGATTCCTCGTTCAGAAACGAGAAAACCAAGTAACTTTCCGCTAGGAACTCCGAATATGCACTTTGATGGATTAAGCTTGATATCATACCTCCTGAGGTTGGCAAATGTTTCAGCAAGGTCAGTCAGCAGGTCGGAACCTTTCCATGACTTGACCACAATATCATCCATGTATGATTCCACATTCCGACTGATTTGAGTGCGCAAACACTTCTAAATCATCCTCATGAACGTGGCTCCCGCATTCTTGAGGCCGAATAGCATGGTGACATAACAGTAGCACCCGAATGGAGTGATGAAAGTTGTTTTGATCTCGTCGGGTCCATACAAACGGATATGATGGTAACCGGAATAGGCGTCTAAAAAAGACAGGCGCTCACATCCCGCGATCGAGTCGACTATTTGGTCAATGCGGGGGAGAGGAAAATGATCTTTCGGGCAGGCCCGATTGATATGTTTGAAGTCGATGCACATGCGAAGTGACTTGTCCTTCTTGGGGACCATGACAACATTGGCGAGCCACTCGAAGTGGTAAATCTCTCGGATAAACTCCGCTGCTAAGAGCCGAGCCACCTCCTCGCCAATGGCCTTTCTTTTCTGGACGGCGGGCCATTGAAGATGTTCTTTGACAGGTTTCACTTATGAGTCGACTCGTAGGCGATGCTCAGCCAGCCCCCTAGGAACACCCGGCATGTCAGAAGGTTTCCATGCGAAGATATCCCAGTTCTCACGGAAGAACTGGATGAGCGCTCCTTCCTATTTGGAGTCGAGTGTTGTAGAGATATGAGTAGGAGCAGCATTGGGGTCGGTCGGGTGAATGTGAATTGGTTTTGTCTCACCGGACGACTGAAATGTTGATTCTGTAGCGGGCTTCTTGGCTCGCAACAAATCACTCGGGTCTGCAGTTTTCTGGTATTCCTGCAGCTCCACTACTGCCATCTGAGCATCGGCCATCTTTGAGCCTTTCTGAAAACACTCTTCCGCCTTCTTCCGATTGCCAGTAATAGTGATCACACCTTTGGGACCAGGCATCTTCAATTTGAGGTACACATAACATGGTCGAGCCATGAAACGTGCATAAGCTGGCCTGCCCAAAATTGCGTGATAAACACTATGGAAATCCACAACTTCAAACCTCAACTTTTCTTTGTGGTAATGCTTGGAATCACCGAAAACCACATCAAGAGCAATTTGGCCGAGTGACTCAGCCTTCTTTCCAGGAATGACTCCATGGAAACTCATGTTGCTGGTACTGAGTCTGGACATTGGAATGCCCATCCCTTTCAGCGTCTCTGCATATAATATATTTAGGCCGCTACCACCATCCATCAAAACCTTAGTCAGTCGAGTGCCTTCGATGACTGGGTCGACCACCAAAGCTTGCCTCCTAGGGGTGGCTGTGTGTGTCGGATGATCGGACTGGTCGAATGTGATGGCAGTCTGAGACCATTTCAGATAACTGGGTGTTGCTGGAGCAACCATATTCACTTCTCGGTTGATAACTTTCAGTCGACTTTTGCTTTCAACATCAGCAAAAATCATTAGGGTGGAATTGACATGAGGATATCCTTCATCACTATCCTCTTTGTCCTCAACTTTTTCCGACTCCTTTTCCTTATCTTTGGGTTGTTTCCCCTGAAATTGCTGGATCAAGAGCTGACATTGCCGAGTGGTATGTTTTGGGTAAATGAATTTACCCTCCTCATCTTTCTTCGTGTGGATGTGGCACGGCAAATCCATCACGTCATTTCCTTCCTTGTCCTTCACCTTCTGAGGGTTCCAAGACCCTTTGGGCTTCCCTTTAAACTTTCCTTGAGTCCCGGCCAAGGCTTCTCCAGCAGCAGTTGGCTCGGCTTTCCGCTTCTGCTTCCGACTTGAGTTCCCTCCTCCGGTTTCGTGGGCGACTGACTTGTGCTTGCCACTCCGGAGCCGATCCTCTTCTTCACCATTGGCATACTTGGTGGCAATCTCCATCATTCGACTCACAGACATGTCTCCGGTTCGACCGAATTTCAAGTTTAGCTCTTTGTACCTAACGCCTTCCTTGAAGGCACAGACTGCCTGGTGATCAGATACATTCTCTACCGTGTGATGCAACTTGATCCATCTCTAGATGTAATCTCTCAAAGTTTCATTCGACTTCTGCACACAAGATTGCAGCTCTGTCAACCCTGCTGGTCGCTTGCAGGTTCCTTCAAATGTTCTGACAAACACTCGGGCAAGATCTTCCCAAGTGTAAATGCTACTGGGTGCTAACTGATTCAACCATGCTCTGGCCGAGCCATCCAACATAAGAGGCACGTGTTTCATGGCCACCTCATCATTGCCGCCGCCAATCTGAACAGCCACTCGGTAGTCTTCAAGTGAAGTATCAGGCTTGGACTCACCAGTGAACTTACTGACTCCAGTCGCCAACCTGAAGTTGGGAGGAATCACCGTGGCCCTGATGGCTTTGCTGAAACACTCTGGTCCTGAGACGTGTACTCTGCTGCTGGTGGGTATATCTCTGTCATGACCTTGGTGAGCTCTGTTCCTGTCGACCAAGCCTTGAACGATAATGGATCTTGCATCAAAACCTGGTTCCCTGGGGTCGACTGGAATCCTTCGCCCAACATTGTGATGGCGTCTATCATCCTGTTGTCGAGGCGCGTACGATCCACCCCTTGGGGGAGGGGTGGGCACTCGACGTCGACCATCGCAATCGATTCGGTGATCATACCGCTCACGGTTCTTGTACTGATCACGCCGGTCTCCATGTTCCTCACGCCTCGGGGGCGATCTTGGGCTATGGGCCAACTGGACTGTATTTGCAGCGACGGATCTGCTGTGAATCCTATTCCGCGACTGCGATACAGCTGAATTTTGATCTCCTGCTGCCTGGAGTAAATCCCTGATCTGTAACAAGCCTCTGCCAGCCTCTGACTGGGAAGGCTGAATCGATCTACTATACGGGCTGCAGCCGCTAAATTCTGGATCGGAGTTCGATATACCTGAGTCGGTGGTGGAAAGAGTTGACGTCGACTGGATTCTGGAACCCGTTGTCGCGCACGCTCGTCGAGTGCTCGCTGAAGGTTCTCCAGTCGAGTGCGCTCAGCCAAGTTAGCCAAGCGCATGTCCTCTAAGGCACGAGTCTCGGGGGTTTCTCCAACGATAGGAGTGCACAACGCATCCATGTTCCGGTGGCGAAGATCTTCCCTCTGCAGCGAAGTGAGGGGCTCGGGGAGATATTCCTCATGGACATGCGACGGATCGCCTCCGTCGTCGCCTCCGTCGGCGCGGGGGAAACCGGGAGGACTGCGTGGTCCATCGACCATCAGAACCTCCGCCGCGGGATCACTGCTCTCGCACTCGGATGCAGTCTCTGCGGAGCCAGTCGAACAGGCTGTAGAGAGATTCGTCGGGCTCGATTGCCGCGACTTGGGGGGTGGCCGACTGGCGCGCCACCGCGTGCCTCACCCCCCGCTGAAGCCTTGACCGACCGGAGCGCTTGCGCCGGCGGGAAACAGGGAGGGAGGACGACATAGGGACCGACTGTTACTGGGTCGACGGTTGCCGCAGGAGGATGCCACAGACGCACGCGCGAAAGTGCATCGCTCCGCGGACTGGGAGCGCGTCGATGTCAAGCGGAGCCTCCTGAAGCCAGGCGGAGTCGTCAGCGATGAACGTGAGCACGCCGAGATGGATCTCGTGGCCCTCAACCAAAACTCCGCCTGAAACCATGATGAAGGAGATCGGAAAAATCACAACTTCTCCAATAAGTCGCTAAGACACCTGCCCCATGGTGGGCGCGAACTGTCGTGGTTCTAAGTCTGACAGTAGTGTAGGGGGGTAGGTATGGAGAGGCAAGATCCTAGCTATGGAGTAGTTGTATACACAAGGGGTTTACGAGTTCAGGCCCTTCTCGGAGGAAGTAACAGCCCTACGTCTCGGAGCCCGGAGGCGGTCGACTGGTATTATGTGTGTATGAGTTACAAGGGTGCAAACCCTTTACACTGAGGAGGGGGTGGCTTATATAGAGTCCACCAGACCCCTCCAGCCCTCAGTTATGCAGGGTTTAAGATACATTAAGATCAGGCGTTACTGGTAACGCTACAAATAAAGTGCCATGATGACCATAAAAGCTACTTAATGACCGACCGTTGGCGTGCAGAGTGACTTTAGGTCTCCTGCCTGTCGAGTGGATGGCTTCATGGTCGAGTGTCTTTGAGTCCGTCTAGTGGAACATTTCCGAGTCGATTGAAAGTTGATTTCTTCTAGAGATTTCCTTGGGGAGGGTATCTTGGACAGGTCCATGAACCTACCCTGGGAAGATAGCTTCATCAGGATCCATGTATGAGAACAAAGTGTGGACTTTGATGGACTTGCCCGATGATCGGCAAGCCATAGAAAATAAATGGATCTTCAAGAAGAAGACTGACGCTGATGGTAATATTACTGTCTACAAAGCTCGACTTATTGAGAAAGGTTTTTGACAAGTTCAAGGAGTTGATTACGATGAGACTTTCTCACCCCTAGCGATGCTTAAGTCTGTCCGAATCATGTTAGCAATTGCTGCATTTTACAATTACAAAATCTGGCAAATGGACGTCAAAACTGCATTCCTTAATGGATTTCTTAAAGAAGAGTTGTATATGATGCAACCATAAGGTTTTGTCAATCCAACGATCCATTTATGGACTGGTGCAAGCATCTCAGAGTTGGAATATACGCTTTGATGAGGTGATCAAAGCATATGATTTTATACAGACTTACGGTGAAGCCTGTATTTACAAGAAAGTGAGGGAGAGCTCTGTAGCATTTATGATATTATATGTGGATGCCATATTGTTGATCGGAAATGATATAGAATTACTTGATAGCATAAAAGGATACTTGAATAAGAATTTTTCAATGAAAGACCTCGGTGAAGCTGCTTATATATTGGGCATCAAGATCTATAGGGATAGATCGAGATGCTTAATAGGACTTTCACAAAGCACATACCTTGATAAATTTTTGAAGAAGCTCAAAATGGATCAGTCAAAGAAAGGGTTCTTGCCTGTGTTACAAGGTGTGAAGTTGAGTCAGAATCAAAGCCTGACCACTGCAGAAGAAAGATAGAAAATGAAAGTCATTCCCTATGCCTCGGCCATAGGTTCTATCATGTATGTTATGATGTGTACCAGACCTGATGTGTGCCTTGCCATAAGTTTGGCAGGGAGGTACCAAAGTAATCCAGGAGTGGATCACTGGACAGTGGTCAAGAACATCCTGAAATACCTGAAAAGGAAAAAGGATATGCTTCTCGTTTATGGAGGTGACAAAGAGCTCGTCATAAATGGTTACGTCGATTCTAGCTTCGACACGGATCCGGATGACTCTAAGTCACAAACCGAATACGTTTTTATATTGAATAATGGAGCTTTCAGTTGGTGCAATTCCAAGCAAAGCGTTGTGGCGGGATCTACGTGTGAGGCAGAGTACATAGCTGCTACGGAAGCAGCACATGAAGGAGTCTGGATGGAGGAGTTCATATCCGATCTAGGTGTAATACCTAGTGCATCGGGTCCAATGAAAATCTTTTGTGACAACACTCGAGGAATTGCCTTGGCGAAGGAATCCAGGTTTCATAAGAGAAACAAACACATCAAGAGACACTTCAACTCCATCCATGAAAAGGTCGAGGACGGAGACATAGAAATTTGCAAAGTGCATACGGATCTGAATGTGGCAGACCCGTTACTACGCCTCTTCCGTGAGCAAAACATGATCAACACCAAGACTACATGGGTGTTAGATTCATTACAATGTAATCAAGATTATTGACTCTAGTGCAAGTGGGAGACTGAAGGAAATATTCCCTAGAGGCAATAATAAAGTTGTTATTTTATATTTCCTTATTCATGATAAAGGTTTATTATTCATGCTAGAATTGTATTGATCGGAAACGTAAATACATGTGTGAATACATAAACAAATACCGTGTCCCTAGTAAGCCTCTACTAGACTAGCTCGTTGATCAAAGATGGTTATGGTTTCCTAACCATAGACATGTGTTGTCATTTGAGAACAGGATCGCATCATTAGGAGAATGATGTGACGGACTGGACCCACCTATTAGCTTAGCATATTGATCGTTTTGTTTTATTGCTATAGCTTTCTTCATGTCAAATACATATTCCTTCGACTATGAGATTATGCAAACTCCCGAATACCGGATGAATACCTTGTGTGCTATCAAACATAATAACTTAACTGGGTGATCATAAAGATGCTCTACAGGTATCTTTGAAGGTGTTTGTTGAGTTGACATAGATCGAGATTAGGATTTGTCACTCTGAGTATCGGAGAGGTATCTCTAGGACCTCTCGATATTACACATCATAAGCTTGCAAGCAAATGACTAAGGAGTTGGTCGCAATTTGATGTATTATAGAAGAAGTAAAGAGACTTGCCAGAAACGAGATTGAACTAGGTATGAATATACCGACGATCGAATCTCGGTCAAGTAACATACTGATGGACAGGGAATTACGTATGTTGTTATAACGGTTCGACCGATAAAGATCTTCATAGAATATATAGGAGCCAATATGGGCATCCATGTTCCGCTATTGGTTATTGACCAGAGAGGTGTCTCGGTCATGTCTACACAGTTCTCAAACCCGTAGGGTCTGCAAGCTTAATGTTCGATGACGATATAGTATTATATGAGTTATGCGATTTGGTGACCGAATGTTGTTCGGAGTCCCACATGAGATCACGAACATGACGAGGAGTCTCGAAATGGTTGAGAGGTAAATACTGATATATAGGACGATGGTATTTGGACACTGAGGGAGTTCCGGACTAGGGGGTGTCCGGACAGCCGAACTATCATGATCGGCCGGACTCCAAGACTATGAAGATACAAGATTGAAGACTTCGTCCCGTGTCCGGATGGGACTTTCCTTGGCGTGGATGGCAAGCTTGGCGATACGGATACGTAGATTTCCTACCATTGTAACTGACTCTGTGTAACCCTAGCCCTCTTCGGTGTCTATATAAACCGGATGGCTTTAGTCCATAGGACGAACAACAATCATACCATAGGCTAGCTTCTAGGGTTTAGCCTCCTTGATCTCGTGGTAGATCCACTCTGGTAACACACATCATGAATATTAATCAAGCAGGATGTAGGGTTTTACCTCCATCAAGAGGGTCCGAACCTGGGTAAAACATCGTGTCCCTTGTCTCCTGTTACCATCCGCCTAGACACACAGTTCGGGACCCCCTACCCGAGATCCGTCGGTTTTGACACCGACATTGGTGCTTTCATTGAGAGTTCTTCTGTGCCGTCACCGATAGGCTCGATGGCTTCTTCGGTCATCATCAACGTCGCAGTCCAAGGTGAGACCTTCCTCCCCGGACAGATCTTCGTATTCGGCGGCTTCGCACTGCGGGCCAATTCGCTTGGCCAACTGGAGCAGATTGAAAGCTATGCCCCTGGCCGTCAGGTCAGATTTGGAAGTTTGAACTTCACGGCTGACATCCGCGGGGACTTGATCCTCGATGGATTTGAGCCACAGCCGAGCGTGCTGCACTGTCACGGCGAGCATGATTTAGCTCTGCAGCCGGACAGTACCCTGGAGGCCGCACTCGAACCCGCTCCGATCTTCAATTCGGAGCCGGTTGCGCAGATCGAGGACGGGTGGCTAGACACTGCCTCGGGGGCTGCAACCTCTACGGCGATAGATCCGAACACTGACCCTGTCCCTCATAAATCTCGTGACTCCGAGGTGCCAGACTCGTCGCCGGACTCCGAACCTCCCGCGCCCTCTCCGATCGAATCCGATTGGGCGCCGATCATGGAGTTCACCGCAGCGGACATCTTCCAACACTCACCTTTTGGCGACATCTTGAGTTTGCTAAAGTATCTCTCGTTATCAGGAGAGCCCTAGCCGGACTGCGGCCAGGACGGTTGGGATGCAGACGACGAAGAAATTCAAAACCCACCCACCACCCACTTGGTAGCCACTGTCGACGATCTAACTGACATGCTAGACTACGACTCCGAAGACATCGACGGTATGGACGACGATGCCGGAGACGACGAAGAACCAGCGCCTACCGGGCACTGGACAGCCACCTCATCATATCACATATACATGGTGGATATCCCAAAGGATGGGAATGGCGAAGAAGCAGCGGAGGATGACCCCTCCAAAAAACAGCCCAAGCGCCGACTTCAGCGGCGCCGCTCTAAATCCCGCCACAGCAAGAATGGCGATTCCGGCACCGGAGATAATAATACCCCGGACAGTGCCGAAGACAACCCCCTCCAGCAAGATTCAGCGCAGGAGGACGGAGACGCCAGCCCTCATGAGAGAGCGGCAGAAGAAGAGGTAGAGGATTATATGCCTCCCTCCGGAGACGAGGCAAGCCTCGACGACGACGAATTCGTCGTGCCTGAGGATCCCGTCGAACAAGAGCGTTTTAAACGCAGGCTTATGGCCACGGCAAACAGCCTCAAGAAAAAGCAGCAACAACTTAGAGCTGATCAAGATGTGCTAACCGACAGATGGACAGAAGTCCTCGCAGCCGAAGAGCATGAGCTCGAACGCCCCTCCAAAAGCTACCCTAAATGCAAGCTGCTCCCCAGATTAGAGGAGGAGGCATATGAACCTGCATCACCAGCAGACAATAGGGCTGACCGACCACCCCGTGGTCACGACAGAGAGGCCTCTAGGCCCTTCACTAGAACCATACCCCGGCATCGCTCGAAAAGCACAAGGCCACAGGGGAACGCTCCGGACTTGCGAGATATATTGCAGGATAAGGCAAGACAATCAAGATCGATCTATGGATTGCGTGGGCACCCCACGATACGTGACGACAACCGTCGCGCCGGACACAGTAAGTGCGGCCGGGCCGAACAAAATAGACAAAGCTCTCTTGAGCTCCGTCGTGACATCGCCCAGTACAGAGGCGCCGCACACCCACTATGCTTCACAGATGAAGTAATGGATCATCAAATCCCCGAAGGGTTTAAACCCGTCAATATCGAATCTTATGATGGCACAACAGACCCTACGGTTTCGATTGAGGACTATCTCCTTCACATCCACATGGCCTGCGGTGATGATCTTCACACCATCAAATATCTCCCCCTCAAGCTTAAGGGACCAGCCTGGCATTGGCTTAACAGCTTGCCAGCAGAGTCAATTGGGAGTTGGGAAGACCTTGAATCCGCATTCCTCAATAACTTCCAAGGCACGTATGTGCGACCACCAGACGTTGATGACCTAAGCCACATAATTCAGCAGCCAGACGAATCAGCCAGACAATTCTGGACACGGTTCTTAACCAAGAAAAAACAAATCGTCGATTGTCCGGATGCGGAGGCCCTCGCGGCCTTCAAGCATAACATCCGTGACGAGTGGCTCGCCCGGCACCTGGGACAGGAAAAGCCGAAATCCATGGCAGCCCTCACATCAGTCATGATCCGCTTCTGCGCGGGTGAGGACAGCTGGCTAGCATGCAGCAACAACCTCAGCAAAAATTCTGGCAGTCCGGATTTTAAGGACCGAGATTGCAGGTCGCGTCGTAACAAAAACAAACGCCGCATTAACGGCGACAATAGTGAGGATACGGCAGTCAATGCCGGATTCAGAGGCTCTAAACCCGGTCAGTGGAAAAAGCCATTCAAAAGAACTACTCCGGGTCCGTCCAATTTGGACAGAATACTCGACCGCTCGTGCCAGATACACGGCACCCCCGAAAAACCAGACAACCACACCAACAGGGACTGTTGGGTATTCAAGCAGGCCGGCAAGTTAATTGCCGAAAACGAGGACAAGGGGCTGGATAGCGATGACGAGGAAGAGACCCGACCGCTGAACATGATATACGCAACGCACATACCCAAAAGGGAGCGGAAGCATGCACTCAGGGATGTATACGCGATTGAGCCAGTTGCCCCGAAGTTCAATCCATGGTCCTCCTGCCCGATCACTTTTGACCGAAGGGACCACCCCACCAGCATCCTCCACGGCGGATTCGCCGCATCGGTCTTAGACCCAATCATCAACGGATTTCACCTTACCAGAGTCCTGATGGACGGCGGCAGTAGCCTGAACCTGCTTTACCAGGATACAGTGCGCAAAATGGGCATAGACCCTTCAAGGATTAAACCTACCAAGACGACCTTTAAAGGCGTCATACCAGGCATAGAAGCCAATTGCACAGGCTCAGTTACACTGGAAGTGGTCTTCGGATCCCCGGATAACTTCCGAAGCGAGGAGTTAATCTTCGACATAGTTCCGTTCCGCAGCGGCTATCATGCCCTGCTCGGAGGTACCGTGTTTGCAAAGTTCAACGCGGTGCCGCACTACGCATACCTCAAGCTCAAGATGCCAGGCCCTCGAGGAGTCATCACGGTCAACGGAAACACTGAACGGTCTCTCCGCACGGAGGAACATACAGCAGCTCTCGTGGCAGAAGTCCAATGCAGCCTCTTAAGGCAATTCTCGAGTCCGACCGTTAAGCGGCCGAACACAGTTAAGCGCGCCCGGAGTAACCTACAACAACACCACCTGGCACGTTCCGAGCACGCATAGCAGTGCGGCCCCAACCCCAGCCCTCGCAAAACGTCAAGACAGGTCCTTCGCGTACACCATTACGCTCTGAAGATACCATGGGCATGGGGAGAGGGGCACGACCACGATAGGCCCAGACTGCGGCTCAACCACACCAGGGACTCTCAAGTGTGTCGTTCTTTTTTTATTTTTCTTTTTTATTTTTACCCACAGGACTCCATTCGTCAGAGGCCCTGTCCGGCAGCAGACCTGCCGAACTCACGATGCAACAGCCAGGGAAGGATAAAGGCTACAACGAATATCCAGGTGGTCTCCATTACGAGCATTAAATCTGTTTTATACACCACTCCGCAGCCTACCCCTGGAGGGGGACATGCTTAAACAGTCCCGTCCTTTGCTTATCGCACTATTTGTAGCGTTCTGCATTCATAGCAGCACTTCTTGAATAAAACAATGCAGCACGTTTTTGCTTATAATTGCATTTCCTTTTCATACATATGTTCATTTACGGCATGTTGCATCCGTACACTTTGGTACGGTTCAAATACACCAGGTGCTTATGTTTCCCGCATCATGGTGTGATAAGTCCGAACACTTTCACAAGTGCGGCACCCCGAACTTATAGCATTATATACATCGGCTCCGAATCATGTCTTGGGTCAGTAGTTGGGTTTGCCCGGCTCCCATGTTTTGGTACCTTACGTTCCGTTGTATCGGCTAAGGTAGCACTGGGAGAACCACTGTGATTGCGCCCCAGTTGAGCTGGGTTAACGCCTCAGTGGAGAAAGCTAAAACTGACCGTCATGATGAGGCGAGAGCCGGTCGCTGTTCGAGAGGTTTTTTGCGAGTCCTTAAAGACTTATGCCGCTTAGAGCGAGGAGCCGGTTTCTGTCCGGCCCAGGCATGGATAGCGCCCCAAATTCGGCCTTCCGAAGACTAGGGGCTTCGCCGAAATTTAAAATTATAGAATTCTATGGCTAAGTGAGAGTGTTCAAGCATTATAAGTCCGGTTGCCTTGTTCGTCGTGTTGAGCGCCTCCCTAGATGGACCCAAAAATGGGAACAAGAGTGCTCAAATTTATCCCGAACACCCCAGCACTCGCGGCATGGGGGCTGAAGCCGACGACTTGCCATCTCTCAGATTTGATAAACAGCCGCATAGAAGGTAATATTTTAAATTAACAAGCGTTGCTTAGCGCATATGAACTAAGTTTTCAGCGCACAGGATAACAAAATGCGAGTCTACTCAAATATTACATCTTTGGAGCACTCACCCACAATAGTACGGGCACCCTTCAGGACACTCTTATAATACATTTCGGGCGTGTGGTACTCCTTGCCCTGCAGTGGCGGGTCCGTCACAAGCTTCTGGGCATCCATCTTGCCCCAGTGCACCTTCGCGCGGGCAAGGGCCCGACGGGCACCTTCAATGCAAGCGGAGTGCTTGATGACTTCAACCCACGGGCATGCATCCACCAGCCACCGCACCTGGCCGAAGTAGCTCCCAGGCATGGCCTCCTTAGGCCACAGCCGAACTATGAGGCCCTTCATGGCCTGTTCGGCCACCTTGTGGAGCTCGACCAGCTGCTTCAGCTGGTCGCGAAGGGGCACCGGATGTCCGGCCTCAGCATACTGAGACCAGAAGACCTTCTCCGTCGAGCTCCCCTCCTCGACCCGGTAGAACGCGGCAGCATCGGATATGCTACGAGGAAGATCTGCGAACGCTCCTAGAGAGCTCCGAATTCGGGTAAGTGATAGGTAATTCACACTCACATGCTTACTTGGCATGAAAAATGCCTTACCCGCTATTTTCTTCAACGCCTCGATTTCCTGGAGGGCCTTATAGGTTTCTGCCTTAGCAGCTTTGGCACTCTCAAGAGCCGATGCAAGCTCGGACTCTCGAGTCTTCGAGTCACGCTCCAAACTCTCATGTTTTTCCATGAGAGCCTGGAGCTCTTGCTGCACCTCCGCCACCCGCGCCTCCTGCTTCTCTCGCTCGGTGCATTCCACGGCCGCATTCCATTCGGCCATGGACACCGCTTCCTTCAGGGTCGCCACCTCGTTCGTGGCCCCTGCAATGCCCACATTATCCTTGTCATTTTTCTTGCAACCAAATCCTTTTCTGTAAGGTACATCTTTAATAAGGTGCCACTCACCTTCTTTGTCCTCGAGCTGCTTCTTGGCACGGCCGAGCTCGTTCTCGGACCGCTCGAGGTTTTGCTTTAAAGCATTGACCCCCGCAATCAGTGCGGCGGAGGTCAGCAGCACAGCCTGCAAATCCCATATTGACATATTTTTTATGACTCATGCGTATATGTTTTTAGATCCTCAGTCCGGCTTTTCTTTCCGAACACCGAGCCGAGCATCAGGGGCTACTGTCTATGCGGTACCATTTTATATATATCGAAATTCTTACCTCAAAGCCTGTTAGAAGGCTGCTGCAGGCTTCGGTCAGCCCACTTTTGGTGAGCTGAACCTTTTGAATCACCGCACTCATAACAGTGCGGTGTTCCTCTTCGATGGAGGCGCCATTGAGCGCCTCCAGCAAGTTATCCGGCGCCTCCGGTTGGACGGAGGCTGCCGGCGTCACGGTCTTGCCCTTCTTATGAAGGGGTCACCCGCCGGAGTCCGGAGCCACTGTGGGTTCCGGGGCCGAGTCCGGTGCAAAGTCCGGGAGGTTGTCCTGCGACATCTCCGAGGCCTCCTCCTCCTGGTGGGCCCCTTTCCGGGATCCCACCTCGGCATCGTCCGCATCACGGGGGGTGGAGGCAGTCGGAAGGGAATCCATATCCGACGCACCTAAGGACCCGCTCGACGAAGCAGGAAGATCATCCTTGGGCAGACTGCAGGGTTGTATGCGGCATTAGAAAGACATTATGTGGCAAAAAGAAAAACCAGGAAGTTATTCGGGAGTACGGATACTTACGATCTCACCAGGGGCTTGGCCCTTGGAGGCCAGTCCTCGTCGTCGTCACGGGCGTTGGCAGAGCAGTCCGGGGAAAGAGTTTTTCCCTTATTGGACCCTTCGGCCTCCCTTGTTGGGGAGGCCTTCCTTTTCTTCCCTCCCCCCGCTGGGGGAGAGGCTTTCTTCTTCTCCTCCTCGCCTTTGTGGGAGGAGTCGGCCTCGGATTCATCATCCGATAATACTTGAAAACGGGAACTCTTTCGAGTACCCGTGGCCTTCTTCTTGGCCTTCTTCTTGGCCTTCTTCTCCGGCACCACGTGGAGTGCCGGAGCCAGCAGCCCCGTTAGGCGGGCGTCCGCTGGGTCCTCTGGCAATGGGGTCGGACAGATAGTCTGTTCGGCCTTCGCCAGCCAGTCCTGTCAAAGGTAAAGGGAGTTTAGATCCTGCATAGAGTCAAACTATGGAAAACAAGCGACAAAATCACTTACCTCGTCAGCTGGACGCTGCGAGCTGAATCCGCGATCTTCGTTAGCGGATGCGGGAGCTTCGGAGCCCTTGAACAGCACCTTCCAGACATCTTCGTACGTAGTGTCGAAGAGCCCTTTCAGAGTCTGGTGCTGTGCCGGATCGAACTCCCACATGTTGAAGCCCGTTGTTGGCACGGGAGAATCCGGCAGATGAGCATGACCTGGACTACGTTGACAAGCTTGAGCTTCTTATCCACCAGCTTTTGGATACAGGCTTGGAGTCCTGTCAGCTCCTCCGAATCACCCCAGATCCGGCCACTCTTTTTCCAGGAGGTGAGCCGTGTAGGGATGCCGGATCTGAATTCGGGGGCCGCTGCCCAATCAGGGTCACGCGGCTCGGTGATGTAGAACCACCCCGATTGCCACCCCTTAATGGTTTCCACGTAGGTGCCCTCCAGCCAAGTAACGTGGGACATCCTGCCCACCATGGCGCCTCCGCACTCCGCTTGGCTGCCCTTCACAACCTTCGGCTTGACACTGAAGGTCTTGAGCCACAAGCCGAAGTGGGGCTGGATGCAGAGGTAGGCCTCGCACACGACGATAAACGCCGAGATGTTGAGGATGAAATTCAGGGCCAGATCATGGAAATCCAGGCCGTAGTAGAACATGAGCCCCCGGACAAAGGGATGAAGTGGGAAGCCCAGTCCGCGGAGGAAATGGGGAAGAAATACTACCCTCTCATGGGGCCTGGGGGTGGGTATGAGCTCCCCCTCGTCGGGGAGCCGGTGCGCGATGTTGCTGGACAAATATCCGGCGTTGCGCAGCTTCTGGATCTGCCCCTCCGTAACGGAGGAGGCCATCCACTTACCTCCCGCTCCGGACATAGTTGGAGAAGGTTGAGGTGAGAAGTGCGGACTTGGGCACTGGAGCTTGAGTTTGCGGAGATGGATAAGCCAAGGAGAAAAAGGAAGAAGGCGCAGGTAAAAGGGTTGGATCTTTATCCCCTTATATGGGCGGACAAAAACATGTGTCCCCACCGGCCTGGTAAAACTCGCTTATCTCCCAAGCGCCGCAATCAATGGCGCAATTGGGTTACCCACGTCCGTATTGATGGGAATCCCGGAATAAGGGGAACACAATCTCTGCTTCGACGGGACGTGCCAAGTAAACAGCTTCGCTAAACGCGCTGAGGTGGTACAATAAAAACAATTCGAGTGAAGGCTTGGTAGTGGTGCGACGTCACGCCACGGAATACGTCAGCAGATTGAACTTGTGTAATATTATTCTCTCTACGGTGGTACGTGGAATTTATTTTTTGCAGAGCCGGACACTATCCTGGTGTTCACGATCTTCTATGAATTATTTGGAGGAAGAACCCGCCTTGCAATGCCGAAGACAACATGCGCGCCGGACTTGTCGTCATTGAAGCCTGGTTCAGGGGCTACTGAGGGAGTTCCGGACTAGGGGGTGTCCGGACAGCCGAACTATCATGATCGGCCGGACTCCAAGACTATGAAGATACAAGATTGAAGACTTCGTCCCGTGTCCGGATGGGACTTTCCTTGGCGTGGATGGCAAGCTTGGCGATACGGATACGTAGATTTCTTACCATTGTAACCGACTCTGTGTAACCCTAGCCCTCTCCGGTGTCTATATAAACCGGATGGCTTTAGTCCATAGGACGAACAACAATCATACCATAGGCTAGCTTCTAGGGTTTAGCCTCCTTGATCTCGTGGTAGATCCACTCTTGTAACACACATCATCAATATTAATCAAGCAGGACGTAGGGTTCTACCTCCATCAAGAGGGCCCGAACCTGGGTAAAACATCGTGTCCCTTGTCTCCTGTTACCATCCGCCTAGACGCATAGTTCGGGACCCCCTACCCGAGATCCGCCGGTTTTGACACCGACAGACACCGAAAGTGTTCCGGAAGGTACCGGGTACATATCGGATCACCGGAAGGGGTTCCGGACACCCCAGCAAAAGATATGGGACTTATGGGCCAAGACGGGAAACTTACCAGCCACAAGGGGCTGTTGTGCCCCCCATACGGGTCGGCCAAGGTGGAGAAGGAAAGGGGAAGGAGGAAAGGAAAGAAAGGGAATAGGATTCCCCCTTCCTTCCCCCTTCCCCCTCTTTCCTTCCCCCTTCCCTCTCTTTCCTTCCCCCTCTGAAAAATATGAAGGGGGGCACTTGGGAGGACCCCAAGTAGGATTCGGCCTACTTGGGGCACTCTCCTGGCTGCTCCCTCCACCCTGCTACGTCTTGAGCATGCGTTGGTTTTCCCCGAAGAGGAGAGGGTGATGCAGCAAAGTGTAGCGTAAGTATTTCCCTTAGTTTTGAGAACCAAGGTATCAATCCAGTAGGAGGCTCGTCAAAAGTCCCACGCACCTACACAAACAAACTGAGAACTCGCAACCAACGCAATAAAGGGGTTGTCAATCCCTTCACGGCCACTTACGAAAGTGAGATCTAATAAAGATAGAATGATAAGATAAATATACTTTTGGTATTTTATAATATAGATGCAAAAAGTAAAGATGCAAATAAAGATAGATTGAAAGCAAATATGATAAGAGATAGACCCGGGGGCCATAAGTTTCACTAGAAGCTTCTCTCGAGATAGCATAAGTATTACAGTGGGTGAACAAATTACTATCGAGCAATTGATAGAAAAGCGCATAGTTATGAGATTATCTAGACATGATCATGTATATAGGCATCGCGTCCAAAACAAGTAGACCGACTCCTGCCTGCATCTACTACTATTACTCCACACATCGATCGACTCCTGCCTGCATCTAGAGTATTAAGTTCATAAGAACAGAGTAACGCCTTAAGCAAGATGACATGATGTAGAGGGATAAACACATGCAATATGATATAAACCCCATCATGTTATCCTCGATGGCAACAATACAATACGTGTCTTGCAACCCTTTCTGTCACTGGGTAAGAACACCGCAAGATTGAATTCAAAGCTAAGCACTTCTCCCATGGCAAGAAAGATCAATCTAGTAGGCCAAACCAAACTGATAATTCGAAGAGACTTGCAAAGATAAATCAATCATACATAAAAGAATTCAAAGAAGATTCCATTATTATTCATAGATAAACTTGATCATAAACCCACAATTCATCGGATCTCGACAAACATACCGCAAAAAGAGATTACATCGAATAGATCTCCACAAGAGAGGGGGAGAACATTGTATTGAGATCCAAAAAGAGAGAAGAAGCCATCTAGCTAATAACTATGGACCCGTAGGTCTATGGTAAACTACTCACAACTCATCGGAGGGGCTATGGTGTTGATGTAGAAGCCCTCCATGGTCGATTCCCCCTCCGGCAGAGTGTCGGCGAAGGCTCCAAGATTGGATCTCGCGGATACAGAAGGTTAGGGCGGTGGAAATTGTGTTTCGTGGTGCTCCTGGATGTTTTCGGGGTCCATAGGTATATATAGGAGGAAGAAGTACATCGGTGGCCGCCCGAGGGGCCCACGAGACAGGGGGCGCGCCCTCCTATCTCGTGGGGCCCTCGGAGGCTTCTTGACTTGCACTCCAAGCTCTCCGGATCATATTTGTTCCAAAAATAACGCTCCCAAAGGTTTCATTCCGTTTGGACTCCGTTTGATATTACTTTTCTTCGAAATACTGAAATAGGCAGAAAAAACAGCAATATGGGCTGGGCCTCCGGTTAGTAGGTTAGTCCCAAAAATGATATAAATATGTAAAATAAAGCCGATAAACATCCAAAAGGGGTAATATAATAGCATGGAACAATCAAAAATTATAGATACGTTGGAGACGTATCGAGCATCCCCAAGCTTAATTCCTGCTCGTCCTCGAGTAGGTAAATGATAAAAAGAGAATTTTTGATGTGGAATGCTACCTAGCATAATTCATAATGTAATTTTCTTCATTGTGGCATGAATGTTCAGATCCAAATGAATACAAAATAAAAGTTCATATTGACATAAGAAATAGTAATACTTCAAGCATACTAATCAAAGTAATCATGTCTTCTCAAAATAACATGGCTAAAGAAAGTTATCCCTACAAAATCATATAGTCTGGCTGTTGCTCTATCTTCATCACACAAAGTATTTAATCATGCACAACCCCGATGACAATCCAAGCAATTGTTTCATACTTTAATAATCTCAAACTCTTTCAACTTTCACGCAATACATGAGCGTGAGCCATGGACATAGCACTATACGTGGAATAGAATGGTGGTTGTGGAGAAGACAAAAAGGAGAAGATAGTCTCACATCAACTAGGCGTATCAACGGGCTATGGAGATGCCCATTAATAGATATCAATGCAAGTGTAAGGGCACTTTTGTCCCTAAGTAGTTTTGGTGATTGATGACAATGCCTTTGTGGACTAATCGTGTGTATTGAGCTTTTCAGATTCATCACGACTAAACACAAGAAGATTTGAAGCCCCTCGAAGATTATTGAAGATGGTGTTTTTCTACGGTTTGGTTCGGTGGAGTTGAGTTGTAGGAGAGCCGTACTATTAAAAGGGGGTCCGCCTTGGAAAGGTTTGGGTGGAATCTCACATACACATTCCCTTTTGCACCGCCTTTCCTTGAGCCCCTTGGAGTGTTCCTCCATCTCACCGTGTCTTTGCGAAATGAAGGCCTCGGTCTTGCTCTTCTCAGGCTAGCGGTAGTACTGCTCTTTTGAGCGGTACTACCGCAGGAGCCAGCGGTAGTATCGGGCTCCAGCACGGTAGTACCGTAGGCCCCCACGGCAGTACCGCTCATCCGAGCGGTAGTACCACGAGCTATGGTCTGGCACCGCTCTCTAGCGGTGGTAGGCGCGGATGTTATTTTTTACATCCGCGCTCCCCACAGTAGTACCGTGCTGTGGCGCGGTAGTATCGTGGCACCAGGCCAGGTTCCGGAGCAGGAGCGCAGGAAGGGGCGGATGTAATTGTTTACATCCGCACCCTCCACGGTAGTACCGCAACCTCGGTCGCTGTAGTACCGCTCCTGCGGATCTACCGCGCCCTGTCGGTGCTCCTTTTTGCCTGGTCAGGTCTCTGCCGTGCTCCCGGTAGTACCGCGGTCCACCATGGTAGTACCGCACGCCAGTGCAGTAGTACCACGCCTGTGGAGCGGTAGTTCCATGGGCCGCGGGCTAAGTGGTGGGCAACGGTTGGAATTGTCCCCCACTATGAAAGGGGGGTCTTCTTCTCCAAGAAGACTCACCTCTTCTAACCCTAAACTCCATTGTTGCTCCAAGCTCCATTTTCGCCCGATCTCTCTCCCTAGCCAATCAAACTTGTTGATTTGCTTGGGATTGGGTGACAAGGGCTCGATCTACACTTCCACCAAGAGATATTCGATTCCCCCCACTTATCCCTAGCGGATCTTGTTACTCTTGGGTGTTTGAGCACCCTAGACGGTTGAGGTCACCTCGAAGCCATACTCCATTGTGGTGAAGCCTCGTGGTGTTGTTGGGAGCCTCCAAGTGTTGTGGAGATTGCCCCAACCTTGTTTGTAAAGGTTCGGTCGCCGCCTTCAAGGGCACCAATAGTGGAATCATGGCATCTCGCATTGTGTGAGGGCGTGAGGAGATTACGGTGGCCCTAGTGGCTTCTTGGGGAGCATTGTGCCTCCACACCGCTCTAACGGAGACGTACTTCCCCTTAAAAGGAAGGAACTTCAGTAACACATCCTCGTCTCCACCGGCTCCACTCTTGGTTATTTCGTGCCTTTACTTTTGCAAGCTTACTTGTGTTGCATCTATTGCTTGCTTGTGTGCTAGTTGTCATTGCATCATATAGGTTGTCCATATAGTTGCATAGCTAGACAACCTATTTTATTGCAAGGTTTAAATTGTTAAAGAAAAGCTTAAAAATTGTTAGTTGCCTATTCACCCCCCCCCCCCTCTAGTCAACCATATCGATCCTTTCAATTGGTATCAGAGCCTCGTCTCTTTTTAAGGACTTTGCCGTCCGAAGAGTATGGTTGACACCAATGACGGTGCAGAGGAGCACTCCATTGTGAATCCAATCTCGTCTTCGGCCGATGGGGGAACCTCGGTCTCCCGTGAGGAATTCAATGTGGCTTTAGACACATTGAAAACCTCCATGACGACCGAGGTTGAAAGCATGTTTACTAAATTCCTAGAAGGACTTAAACTATCCACCTCGCCGATGGAAGTGGGTGATCCCACTAACAAGGTGACGGATGCTAACTCCGACAAGGGGGGAGCTAATAGTGAAAAGGGTCCTTCTACTAGTGGTAGAAATGGCACCGGCATCTATGCCCATGTGGAACCTCCTACTTATGGTGGACCTATTCCCTCCACTCATTTAAATCATGCCGGTCCTCCTCCTAAGTATGTGAAAAATGAGGATTTTGATTCTTGGGTTTATCGTTTCAAGCGTCATTTAAAACATGTGAATACTAATCTTTGGAGAATCATAGAAGAAGGTTTCTATCCTCATGAACCAAGCAACTTCACCCCTCGAGAAGTCATGGATAATCAATTCAATGAGAGTGCTCTCTTCATCATCCAAGATGCAATCCTTCCCGAAGATCTCCCTCATCTTAGACCTCATGTCGTGGCTAAAGACACATGGCAATGTGTTGTGTCGCTCTATCGAGGAAGTGCTAGCATTCAAAGCTCCAACTATGAAGTGGTGCAAGATGAAGCCGATGAGTTTGCAATGAACGAAGATGAAGAACCTCGTGAGCTCTTTCGAAGAGTGACCAAACTCGCGTGTCACTCCGAGATCACGGGAGCAAGGACACGGATGACAATTGGATCAAGCGCAAGTTCCTCAAGGCCATGATGCCCTACAACAAGGCCATGTCCTCCGTCATTCGTTAAAGACCGGACTTCCACTCCATGACCTCGAGCGAAGTGTTGGATGAGTTCGTTGCAATGAGCATCTTGGACAAGACCGCCGACAATGCGGTGATCTGTTCTCAAAGGGCAAACAAGCCCAACCTTGCCATGAAGGCCAAGGTTAGTGTGGAAGAACAGGAAGAAGAGGAAGATGAGGAGAGCAACCCCGAAGACACGAAATATGATTATCATGAGCACATGGCTCTTGCCTCAAGACAATTTTGGAGCAAGAAGAATACAAGACCCAACTTCAACAAGAACAACTCAAGTGGCCTCAAGGGAAAGCAACGAGTTAGAACTTGTTTCAACTGTGGCAATGTGAGCCATTTCATTGCGGATTGTCCTTACGAGAAGCGGGAAGACAATGGTGGCAAGTTCATCCGAAAGGACAAAGCCAAGTCCTTCCCCAACAAGAACAACTTCACCAAGAAGACTCCTACTCGCGGGTTGGTGGTTCAGAAAGAATACCGTGAGGATGACGATGATGATGAAGATAGTGAAGCAATGGCTATGGCATCCGTTGCCATTGCCACAACTCCCCGGGTGTCTCTCTTCGACTCACCCAACGAGAACATCACCGCCAAGTGCCTCATGGCTAAAGCCACTAACAAGGTAACCCCCAACATCAAAACCACCATTATTCCTAATCCTTCTTTGATGGTTGGCCTTGATGATGGTAAGGAGTCTAATGAGGAGGTAAATGAATTTGAGTCCTTCATGAGTAAGCTCAAGGGCAAATCCAAGAAGCACTTCGTTGCTCTTTTGGAACAACTTGATAAAGCCAATGACATGATCGAGGCTCACGAAGAAACCATCTCTAAGATGGAAGGTCATAGTCGTGACTATGCCGATGAGATATTGGATCTCTCTAATGTTCTTGAGGAAGAGCGTGGGCATCGTTTGGCTCTTGAGGAGTCACACAATGATGACCATGCCAAATTAAAGAAAGATCTCGATCATGCTCTTGTTGTGTCTCGTGTGCTATCTTCCGAGAAGGCTAAACTTGGGGTTGATCATGCTAGACTCAAGGAGGAGTTTGATGTACTTGACAAGGCCCATAAGGTCTTGAAAAGTGTTCATGCAAACCTCAAGGAGTCTCATGCTCAACTCCAAGTTAAGCTAACCAAGGAAAAGGCCACATTTCCTCACATGGTCTAGTAACCCGTGTTGTGAGCATGTGCATCTTGTGGAGGAGAATGCCAAGTTGAAGGAACAACTCGGGAAAGGTCTTGTGTCATGCATACAAGGTGAGAAGAACCTAAATGACCTTTTGAGCAATCAAAAGGAAGTTTTGGACAAGGAGGGAGTTGGGTTCTCACCCAAGACCAAGAACAAAAAGAAGAACGAGAAGAAAGATAACAAGACAAAATGACCTCCCCCGCTTAAGCAAACTTTTGTGAAGGAGGGAGAGGGTGCTCCTAAGGAGAAGAAGAACAATGTGAAGAGTGGTGATGCCAAAAAGGGCAAAGCCATCTCTCCCAACAAAGCCAGCGACTTTAACCCCTCTTATGTGCTGTGCCGTGCTAGTGATGGGCATGTTTATGCTAAATTTGTTGGTTCTTCTTATGAGTACATTGAATGGTCTATTTGGGTTCCCAAGACCCTTGTTACTAACATCAAAGGACCCATTACTAAATGGGTACCTAAAACCAAGCATTGATCTCTTGTAGGTGTTTGCTTCCGGTGGGGGATCATGGTTGCTCGATAGTGGAGCAACAAATCATATGACCGGGAGCAAGGACTTGGTTGTGGACGTGCAAAAGATCCCATCTATGCCCACCAATGTCGAGCGGGGTGATGCCTCACATTCTAAGGTATTGGGTCTTGGCAAGGTTGTCATTTCTCATGATCTAACGATCGAGAAAGTCATGCTTCTTGAGTCCCTTGCGTTCAATTTACTTTCCATTTGTCAACTTGCACTCATGGGCTTTGCCACCTTCTTTGATATTGATACCGTGGCCCTCTTGTGGAGCAAGACTCTTAAAGTAGCCTTTGTTGGGCATGTCGAGAATGGTCTCTATGTGATTAACTTTTCGGAGCAGCCCACTAAGACCGCGACATGCCTAATGTCTAAAGTTGATGTGGGATGGCTTTGGCATCGTCGTTTAGCCCACGTAAATATGAGATCTTTGCAAAGTCTTCTCAAGGGGGACCATGTCCGTGGACTAAAAAATGTTAGTTTTGCCAAAGATCGTGCTTGCAGTGCTTGTATCGAAGGAAAGCTTCATGAGACATCTCACCCTCCCACGACTATCATCTACTCGAAGAGACCCTTGGAGCTCCTTCACATGGACCTCTTTGGGCCTCCATCCTTTGATAGTCTTGGGGGTAGAAAGTATTGCTTGGTGATTGTGGATGATTATTCAAGATACACTTGGGTATACTTCTTCAAGAGGAAGAGTGAGACTCAACAAACCATCATCGACTTTGAAAATGAAGCTCAAAGTCAACACAATGCAAAGATCTTGACAATAAGAAGTGACAAAAGCACCGAGTTCAAGAACTACACCTTGGATGAGTTTCTTTGTGATGAGGGGATCAAGCATCAATACGTTGCACCATATACCCCTCAACAAAATGGTGTTGCAGAGAGGAAGAACCGGAGGTTGATGGATGCGGCAAGGACCATGATGGCGGAGTTCAAGTCTCCATACAACTTTTGGGCCGAAGCCATCAACACAGCATGTCATGCATCCAACCGGCTCTATCTCCGCAAAGGCTTGAACAAGACTCCTTATGAGATACTCACCGGCAACAAGCCCAATCTCAAGTACTTCCGGGTGTTTGGGTGTAAGTGTTTCATTCTCAAGAAAGGTGTTCGTTTGTCTAAATTTGAGGCTAGAGCTTATGAGGGCATATTTGTTGGTTATGCTACAAACTCTCATGCTTACTGTGTTTTCAACAAGTCCACCGAACTCATTGAGGACACGTGTAACGTGGAGTTTGACGAAAATAACGGCTCCCAAGTGGAGCAAAGTGGTACTTGTGATGTAGGTGATGAAATTCCTCCCCAAGCCATAAGAAGAATGGGTATTGGTCATATTCTACCAATTGAGGAACCCCTTGTGGCCGAAGGAGAAGGACAATGCTCCACTCAAGTGGAGCCATCACCTACTCAAGACCCACATGCTTCCGAAGAACAAAGTGAAGGCCCTCAACCTCGTGAACAAGACCAAGGGCAAGATCAATCTCAAGATGGTGGTGAACCTCCAAATGATGCCCAAGGTCAAGTTCTTCCCCTCAAGCAAGTTCAAGATCATGAAGAAGCTCAAGATCAAGAACAAGCTCAAGACGGCGCTCAAGATTATCAAGTTAACCCTCCTCCTTCCACATCCGAGGAGGAATTAGAGCGTCGTGCCACGAAGATTGCTTCCAAACTCACCACCAAAGGCCATCTCATGGAGAATGTGGTTGGAAGCCTAAGAAAGGGGGTAAGCACTCGTAGACAATTGGCAAACTATTGTGAACATCACGTGTTTGTCTCTTGTGTTGAACCCCAAAAGGTCTATGAGGCGCTCGAAGACTCGGATTGGCTCAATGCCATGCATGAAGAACTCAACAACTTCGAGTACAACAAGGTGTGGAGACTGGTGCCAAGGCCATCGGGGAACCACAACGTCATTGGAACCAAGTGGATTTTCAAGAACAAGCAAGATGCTCATGGGAACATTATTCGCAACAAGGCAAGATTGGTAGCACAAGGCTACTCCCAAGTAGAGGGTATCGACTACGGTGAAACCTTTGCTCCCGCTGCTCGCCTTGAATCCATTCGTTTGTTGATTTCTTATGCTTCCCATCACAACTTTAAGTTGCAACAAATGGATGTGAAAAGTGCTTTTCTTAATGGTCCTATTAATGAGTTGGTCTATGTCAAGCAACCCCCCGGGTTCGAGGATCCCTACTTCCCAGATCATGTGTATCAACTCGATAAGGCACTCTATGGCCTTAAACAAGCCCCACGTGCATGGTATGACCACCTTACCGAGTTGTTACAAGATCGTAGATTTGAAGTAGGGAAAATCGATCCCACTCTTTTTACTAAGAAGGTCAAAGGGGAGTTGTTTGTATGCCAACTATATGTTGATGATATTTTCTTTGGTTCCCCTAACAAAGCTTTCAATGAGGAATTTGCCACTCTCATGACCTCCAAGTTCAAGATGTCTTCGATGGGAGAGTTGAAGTTCTTCCTTGGTTTTGATAGCAAACAAAGAAGAGAAGGAACCTTCATCAACCAAGCCAAATATACTCAAGACATGCTAAAAAGATTCAAGCTAAGTGATGTCAAGCCGGCTTCTACTCCAATGCCTACCAAGTGCCAACTTGACATTAATCCCAATGGTAAAGCGGTGGATCAAAAGGTATATCGCTCCATGATTGGCTCCTTGCTTTACCTTTGTGCATCTAGACCGGATATCATGTTGAGTGTGGGAATGTGTGCACGGTTTCAAGCCACACCGAAGGAAAGTCACTATGTGGCGGTCAAGCGAATCTTTCGATATTTGGCTCATACCCCAAACTTTGGCTTATGGTACCCAAGAGGGGCAAACTTCAAGCTTGAAGGATTTACAGATTCCGATTGGGCGGGAGACAAAGTGGATAGGAAGTCCACCTCCGGAGGGTGCCAATTTCTTGGTTGCTCTTTGGTGAGTTGGTCTTCCAAGAAGCAAAGTTGTGTGTCTCTCTCGTCCACCGAAGCGGAATATGTGGCGGCCGGTAGTTGTTGTGCTCAACTCTTATGGATGAGGCAAACTTTAAAGGAGTACGGTGTCATTTGTGACAAAGTGCCTCTTTGGTGTGATAATGAAATTGCCATCAAGATTTCTCTCAACCCGGTGCAACACATCAAGACGAAGCATATTGAGATTAGGTATCACTTCATTCGGGATCACATTAGGCGAGGGGAGATCGAGCTCAAGTATGTCAACACTCATCATAACCTTGCAGATATTTTCATGAAGCCCTTGGATGAAGCAAGATTTCGCGAGTTAAGGCATGAGCTAAATATCATTGATTCGAGCAATGTGACTTGAACCCTTGCACCCCCCACCACACTCAACTTGTTGTCTAGTTTAGGTGTAGGCATGAACATAGGGGGAGTGTTGTTCTTTCAATGAACTTTCCCTCCCCCCATTATGCTTAAATAGATCAACTCTTTCACATTAGCCATTTTTTATGGTACTTGTGCTTCAAAGACGAGTTTTGGTCATGGGCCCAAGGATAATTCTTCGCGGTGCCATACCAATTGACTCAAACATAGGTGGCTCCGGCCACCGCTCTCCTCACGGAGAAGTTGTGTCTTGTAGTTGGTCTCGTTCGTCGTGTGTGTTCGTCTCTTAGTTGTTTGGTGTCTCTTCCGGAGTAGTTTGTTTTGCCTTTTCTCTCTTTTCTCTTGTGTGTTCTTCACTTTCTTGGATTTACGGTACTACCGTGGTGAGCCACGGTACTACCGCAGGAGTTGGTGGCTCTGCGTTTTGTGCGTGGCCCTCCAGGGGCACGGTACTACCGCTACCTCCGCGGCAGTAATTTTTTACTGCCGTTGAACGAGCGGTACTACTGCCCAGCGTGCGGTACTTCCGCCCAGGCGGTACTACCGCGATGACCCGCTGTACTTCCGCACCCCCGCGAGCGGGTGGGGGTTAAGAGCGGGACAGGGGGAGTCCTAACTCCCCCATACCCATTCATCTCTATTCCCCACCCCGTCTCTCTCTCTCTCTCCTGACCAAGAACGGTGCCGGAGGCCTTCGCCGGATCTCCGTCTCCGGCCGCTCTCTACGGATTCCGACCGGTGGGATCGTTCCCCACCTCGCCCTCTTGCCATGGACCCAGGTTTTCCCCAAGTGCCTCTTCTTTTTGTCCTTCCTTGTGCTTCTAGGTTTTGGGGAGATGCATGTGGTGTTCTTGAGATTTTTGGCTAAATCTGTGCAAGTGGGATTTGTTGTAGAGTGGTAGTGTTGTCCCTTGCTCTTTGGATTGTCAAATTAGTTCCGTTTGATCACCAGTAGTACCGAAGTAGTCGTGCGAAGGTTCCAGATCCAGATCCGCGTCCTCTGTGGCCGTTTTCAAACCGTGCGGTACTACCGCTCCACCTGGAGCAGTACTACCGCAGCCTCACCTGGATCTAGCACTCAGTGGTACTTCCGCACCTCGGTGCGGTACTACCGCTTGGTGTCCGGAAGTAAAAAATTACTTCCGCCCCAAGCACGATACTACCATGCTATCCCAGCACGGTACTACCGCATCTGGAGCGGATGTAATTTATTACTTCCGTAACCCTGCCCGGTACCACCATAGATTCATCGTGCGCTCATTTGTTTCATCCAAATTGCATGTTTTGTGTTTCTCTCCGTTTGGTTTTGATCCTTTTTGTTCCCATGCGTGTCTTTCTGTCTTTGTGTCTAGGTGGTGGCTCCAGTTTTGCTCGTCGCTCGAATCCCAGCCGAGACACAGGGTCAAAGCGTCTGCGCAACCCAGATGATGTTCCAGAGGGGTCCTCTGCTGCTCCCCAACGCCGGACCAAGACCACCGCCAACAAACAGAAGGAGCCCGTCACGGGCATGGATGTGATGCCCCAGGCCGAGTTTGTCATTCAAAGGAAGCTCAATCCCTATGTGAATCCCCGGGCTAGCACGCGAGGCAATGAACTCTTCTCGAACAAGCAGCAGAATCTGATTTACATGGATGTGATCAAGGCCAAGGAGAATCACTATGTTGAAGTTCACTACATTGACATGCATCATATGAGGCAGGAGAAGCACCGTGAGTACTTTGGAGAGGCCTTGGATCTAGTCGAGCAGTTCGCCATTGAGCACTTGCTCACCTTCCACAAGGATTTTGATCCCGAGATCATCGCACAGTTCTTTGCTTCCGTCCATTTCGGCACTGATATTGCAAGGTCCATGACTTGGATGACTAATGGTTGCCGTCTGTCTACTACTTGGAAGGAGTTCATGGAGTTGCTTAACATTCCAGATGAAGGGCTCGACAAGCCAGTTGGAATTCGCCCTCATGCCAACTCTGACTCTGCCAACAAGAACAAGCTCATGCCATTCCTTGTTCCGAAGTCTCTTTCCAACAAGAAGACTGTGTGGGTGCTTAATCCCTTCCTTGACATCATGCATCGCCTCTTTCGGAACACCCTCTTCCCACGCATTGGGGACATGGGCCAAGTACATGCTTACCTTGTTGACATGATGCTTATTTGCGAGGAGGCCCGTAAGGCTCAGACTCAACCACTTGATGTCTCACATATCATGTGGTGTGAGCTTCAGTTCGTCGTGTTCAATCGTAAGGTCCCCATCTACGGGCCTTACCTGTTCCACTTGATCTCCACAACTTGGGAGAGGTTGTTTCCCCAGGATGAGTTTGAAGCTCCAGGGTGGATTCGTCATGAGTCCGTCAGGCTCCGCATCAACCCACATTGGGCTAACACCACCACTTCTGCTGAGGCTGCTAGGCAGGGTGTGGATGAGGAGGAACTTGGGAGGGAAGAAGTTGCTGCTGATCGTTCTGCTTTCTCGCCTCCCTCTGATGAGCCCTCTTGGGAAAATAAGCTGAAGAACAAGATGAAGAGGCTGTTCTACATGCAGGTTCAGGGTCAGTACAAGGCCCATGTTGCTCAGAAGGAGAGTCGCCGTCGCGACATCAGGATCTTGAGGGCTTGCGGGGAGGATGTGGCCACCGGTTCTGAGAAGCACATCACCCCAGAGACTGCCTGGATGGAGAAGCAGGGCTACAAGTGGACCGATTCAGAGGAGGAGTCCGTTCCTGCTGCAGAGTCTGAAGACGACGAGTCCTTTTCCGCCTGAGTCATCACCTTTGTTGTAGGTGACCTCTCTGCCTTTTTGGTGTCTCGATGCCAAAGGGGGAGAGAGAGTAGGATTTGCGTGTGTGTCGTGTGTTTCGTTGTTTGCTTTGCTTTCCATCGTTGAACTTGCTTGCTTTGATTTGGTTGTGCTTGTGAGACTATGTTTATCATATGGTGTAAGACATATGCTCTCTATTGTACCTTATCATCTCTTGAGCTTGTGCTTTATCATGCTATTCATGTTATGCTCATATCTACTATCTTGCTTAGTGTCAGTCTTTCCATTGCAAGATATGCCTTGTTTCTAAAATATAGGGGGAGTGGTGATCCTAGTATTCGTGCCGTGCAGTCCAAAGCACCTTACTCTCTATCACGAATCTAGGGGGAGCTCATCTATATTTTAGAGATGTGGGGTTTGCTTGTGCTATATTCATCTCCTGTGTGCAAATCCCATATTGTCATCAATCCACCAATAAGGGGGAGATTGAAAGGCACTTTTGTCCCTCAGTAGTTTTGGTGATTGATGACAATGCCTTTGCGGACTAATCGTGTGTATTGAGCTTTTCAGATTCATCACGACTAAACACAAGACGATTTGATGCCCCTCGAAGATTATTGAAGACGGCATTTGTCTACGATTCAGTTCAGTGGAGTTGAGTCGTAGGAGAGCCGTACTATTAAGAAGGGGTCCGCCTTGGAAAGGTTTGGGTGGAATCTCACGTACACATTCCCTTTTGCACCGCCTTTCCTTGAGACCCTTGGAGTGTTCCTCCGTCTCACCGTGTCTCTGCGAAATGAAGGCCTTGGTCTTGCTCTTCTCAGCCTAGCGGTAGTACCATAGGCCCCCACTGCAGTACCGCTCATCCGAGCGGTAGTACCGCGAGCTATGATCTGGCACCGCTCTCTAGCGGTGGTAGGCGCGGATGTAATTTTTTACATCCGCGCTCCCTGCGGTAGTACCGTGCTGTGGCGCGGTAGTACCGTGGCACCAGGCCAGGTTCCGGAGCAGGAGCGGAGGTAGGGGCGGATGTAATTTTCTACATCCGCACCCTCCACGGTAGTACCGCAACCTCGGTCGCGGTAGTTCCGTGTCGGATTTGTGCACGACATTTTCTCAGCGGAGGTAGTCACGGATGTAATCTTTTACATCTGTGCCTATCATGCCTGGCCCGTGTGTGCCTTGCGGAAGTACCGCATGGGGCCGCGGTAGTACCGCTCCTGCGGATCTACCGCGCCCTGTCGGTGCTCCTTTTTGCCTGGTCAGGTCTCTGCCGTGCTCGCGGTAGTACCGCGGTCCACCACGGTAGTACCGCACGCCAGTGTGGTAGTACCGCGCCTGTGGAGCGGTAGTTCCATGGGCCACGGGCTGAGTGGTGGGCAACGGTTGGAATTGTCCCCCACTATAAAAGGGGGGTCTTCTTCTCCAAGAAGACTCACCTCTTCTAATCCTAAACTCCATTGTTGCTCCAAGCTCCATTTTCGCCCGATCTCTCTCCCTAGCCAATCAAACTTGTTGATTTGCTCGGGATTGGGTGACAAGGGCCCGATCTACACTTCCACCAAGAGATATTCGATTCCCCCCACTTATCCCTAGCCGATCTTGTTACTCTTGGGTGTTTGAGCACCCTAGAAGGTTGAGGTCACCTCGAAACCATACTCCATTGTGGTGAAGCCTCGTGGTGTTGTTGGGAGCCTCCAAGTGTTGTGGAGATTGCCCCAACCTTGTTTGTAAAGGTTCGGTCGCCGCCTTCAAGGGCACCAATAGTGAAATCACGGCATCTCGCATTGTGTCAGGGCGTGAGGAGATTAGGGTGGCCCTAGTGGCTTCTTGGGGAGCATTGTGCCTCCACACCGCTCTAATGGAGATGTACACTTCGGTAACACATCCTCGTCTCCACCGGCTCCACTCGTGGTTATTTCGTGCCTTTACTTTTGCAAGCTTACTTGTGTTGCATCTATTGCTTGCTTGTGTTCTAGTTGTCATTGCATCATATGGGTTGTCCATATAGTTGCATATCTAGACAACCTATTTTATTGCAAGGTTTAAATTGTTAAAGAAAAGCTTAAAAATTGTT
>NC_041391.1:662910257-662919683 GCF_002162155.2 Triticum dicoccoides | reverse complement strand
TTTTGAGGAAGCCCATCATTGGAATATACAATCCAAGTTGTATAATGAAAAATTCCCACTAGTATATGAAAGTGACAACATATGAGACTCTCTATCATGAAGATCATGGTGCTATTTTGAAGCACAAGTGTGGAAAAGGAGATAGTAGCATTGTCCTTTCTCTCTTTCTCTTTGATTTTATTTTTTCTTTTTCTCTTTTTTTTCTTTTTCTCTGGCCTTCTTTTTTTCTTTTTTTTTCTTTTTGGCCTTTCCTTTTTTTCTTTTTTTTATTTCTTTTTGTAAAGTCCGAAGTCTCGTCCCGACTTATGGGGGAATCATAGCCTTCATCATCCTTTCCTCACTAGGACAATGCTCTAATAATGAAGATCATAACACTTTTATGGATTTACAACTCAAAGCTAGAACAAAATATGACTCTATATGAATGCCTCCGGCGGTGTACCGGGATATGCAATGAATCAAGAGCGACATGTATGAAAATTATGAAGGTGGCCTTGCCACAAATACGATGTCAACTACAAGATCGTGCAAAAAGCAATATGACAAAAGTAATGTGTGTCATATGAACGGAACGGTGGAAAGTTGCATGGCAATATATCTCGGAATGGCTATGGAAATGCCATAATAGGTAGGTATGGTGGCTGTTTTGAGGAAGGAGTATGGTGGGTGTATGGTACCGGCGAAAATTGCGCGGCACAAGAGAGGCTAACAATGGTGGAAGGGTGAAAGGGTGCGTACAATCCATGGACTCAACATTAATCAAAAGAACTCATATACTTATTGCAAAATTTTAGAAGTCATCAAAAATCAAAGCACTATGCGCATGCTCCTAAGGGGATAGATTGGTAGGAAAAGACCATCGCTCGTCCCCGACCGCCATTCATAAGGAAGACAATCAATAAATAAAATAGTGCTCCAACTTCATCACAAAGCGGTTCACCATACATGCATGCTACGGGAATCACAAACTTCAACACAAGCATTCTTTAAATTCATAATCACCCAACTAGCATAACTTTAATATTACTACTTCCATATCTCAAAACAATTATCAAGTATCAAGTTGATCATAGCCTCCAATTCACTTTCTATGATAGTTTTTATTATACCCAACTTGGATGCTCATCATTCTAGGACCAACTTTGTGACAATAGAAAATACCATGCTGTTCTAAAATACTCTCAAAATAATATAAGTGAAGCATGAGAGACTAGCAATTTCTTCAAAATTAAGACACCACCATGCTCTAAAAGATATAAGTGAAGCACTAGAGCAAAAACTATCAAGCTCAAAAGATATAAGTGAAGAACATAGAGTATTCTAGCAAATTCTAATCAAATAGGCTTCTCCCAAAAGGTGTGTACAGCAAGGATGATTGTGGTAAACTAACAAGCAAAGACTAATATAATACATGACGCTCCAAGCAAAACACATATCATGTGGCGAATAAAAATATAGCTCCAAGTAAAGTTACCAATGAACGAAGACGAAAGAGGGGATGCCTTCCCGGGGCATCCCCAAGCTTAGGCTTTTGGATATTCTTGAATATCTTGGGGTGCCATGGGCATCCCCAAGCTTAGGCTCTTGCCACCCTTTATTCCATAGTCCATAAAAGCTTTACCCAAAACTTGAAAACTTCACAACACAAAACTCAACAGGAAACCTTATAAGCTCCGTTGGTGAAAGAAAACAAAACCACCACATAAGGTACTGCAATGAACTCATTCTTTATTTATTTTGGTGTTAAACCTACTGTATTCCAACTTCTTTATGGTTTATAAACTAATTTACTAGCCATAGATGCATTGAAATAAGCAAACAACACACGAAAAACAGAATCTGTCAAAAACAGAACAGTCTGTAGCAATCTGTAACTAACGCAAACTTCTGGAACTCTAAAAATCCTACCAAAATAGGAAGTCCTGGAAAATTTGTCTATTGAACAGCAACAAAAAGAATCAACGCAAAGGTTCTACTTGGCACAAACACTAACTAAAAGATAAAAACACATCTAAACAGAGAGTAGATGCAATATTTATTAAATAACAGCAAGGAAAAATATTGGGTTGTCTCCCAACAAGCGCTTTTCTTTAAAGCCTTTTTAGCTAGGCATTGAGATTTCAATGATGCTCACATAAAAGACAAGAATTGAAGCATAAAAAGAGCATCATAAAACATGTGACAAACACACTTAAGTCTAACATACTTTCTATGCATAGGCATATTATAAGCAAACAAATTTGCAAGGCAAGAAAAATCTAGCATATGCAAGGAAGAAGAAAGAGACGATAGCAATCTCAACATGACAAGAGGTAATTTAATAAGATAAAAATTTCTACGACCATATTTTCCTCTCTCATAATAATTACATGTACGATCATAGGCAAATTCAACAAAATAGCTATCACAAAACATATTCTCAACATGATCCATATGCATGCAAAGTTGACACTCTTCCAAGATAGTGGGATTAACATTAACTAAAGTCATAACCTTTCCGAACCCACTTCTATCAAAAAATCATAAGATTGAACATACTCCAAATATGTGGGATCTAAAGTTGACACTCTTCCAAACCCACTTTCAATATTATTGCAAACACTATTATCAATCTCATATTCATCATGGGGCTTAAATAAATTTTCAAGGTTATAAGAAGAATCACCCCAATCATGATCATTGAAACAAGTAGTAGACATAGCCAAACTAGCATCCCCAAGCTTAGGGTTTTGCATATTATTAGCACAATTTACATCAAGAGAATTTATAGGAAAATCATTGCAATCATGCTTTCTATTAAAGGAGTTATCGTAAATCTCTTCATAAATTTCTTCATCATAATTTTCAGATTCACAAATTTCAAGCAAAACTTCATAAAGATAATCTAGTGCACAAAACTCACTAGCAATTGGTTCAACATAATTGGATATCTTAAAGAGATTAGCAAGCAGATGAGGATCCATAGATCATAGGTTCTCTGTTTAGCAATAAACAAGCATCTACTCCAACCAAACAAGCAAACGAAAGGGAAAGCAAAAGAGAGGAGAAGAAGATTGGGAAAGAGAGGGCAAATGAAACGGCAAGGGTGAAGTGGGGGAGAGGAAAACGAGAGGCAAATAATGTAAATGCGAGGGAGATGGGTTGGTTTTCCCCGAAGAGGAGAGGGTGATGCAGCAAAGTGTAGCGTAAGTATTTCCCTCAGTTTTGAGAACCAAGGTATCAATCCAGTAGGAGGCTCCTCAAAAGTCCCACGCACCTACACAAACAAACTGAGAACTCGCAACCAACGCAATAAAGGGGTTGTCAATCCCTTCACGGCCACTTACGAAAGTGAGATCTAATAAAGATAGAATGACAAGATAAATATTTTTTTGGTATTTTATAATATAGATGCAAAAATTAAAGATGCAAATAAAGATAGCTTGAAAGCAACTATGATAAGAGATAGACCCGGGGGCCATAGGTTTCACTAGAGGCTTCTCTCGAGATAGCATAAGTATTACGGTGGGTGAACAAATTACTATCGAGCAATTGATAGAAAAGCGCATAGTTGTGAGATTATCTAGGCATGATCATGTATATATGCATCACGTCCAAAACAAGTAGACCGACTCCTGCCTGCATCTACTACTATTACTCCACACATCGACCGACTCCTGCATGCATCTAGAGTATCAAGTTCATAAGAACAGAGCAACGCCTTAAGCAAGATGACATGATGTAGAGGGATAAACACATACAATATGATATAAACCCCATCTTGTTATCCTCGATGGCAACAATACAATACGTGTCTTGCAACCCTTTCTGTCACTGGGTAAGAACACCGCAAGATTGAACCCAAAGCTAAACACTTCTCCCATGGCAAGAAAGATCAATCTAGTAGGCCAAACCAAACTGATAATTCGAAGAGACTTGCAAAGATAAATAAATCATACATAAAAGAATTCAGAGAAGATTCCATTATTATTCAAAGATAAACTTGATCATAAACCCACAATTCATCGGATCTCGACAAACACACCGCAAAAAGAGATTACATCAAATAGATCTCCACAAGAGAGGGGGAGAACATTGTATTGAGATCCAAAAAGAGAGAAGAAGCCATCTAGCTAATAACTATGGACCTGTAGGTCTGTGGTAAACTACTCACAACTCATCGGAGGGGCTATGGTGTTGATGTAGAAGCCCTCCATGGTCGATTCCCCCTCTGGCAGAGTGCCGGCGAAGGCTCCAAGATGGGATCTCGCGGATGCAGAAGGTTACGGCGGTGGAAATTGTGTTTCGTGGTGCTCCTGGATGTTTTCGGGGTCCGTAGGTATATATAGGAGGAAGAAGTACGTCGGTGGCCGCCCGAGGGGCCCACGAGACAGGGGGCGTGCCCTACAGGCGGGGCGCGCCCTCCTATCTCGTGGGGCCCTCGGAGGCTTCTTGACTTGCACTCCAAGCTCTCTGGATCAGATTTGTTCCAAAAATAACGCTGCCGAAGGTTTCATTCCGTTTGGACTCCGTTTGATATTCCTTTTCTTCGGAATACTGAAATTGGCAAAAAAACAGCAATACAGGCTCGGCCTCCGGTTAGTCCCAAAAATGATATAAATATGTAAAATAAAGCCCATAAACATCCAAAAGGGGTAATATAATAGCATGGAACAATCAAAAATTATAGATACGTTGGAGATGTATCACACCCCACCTATATATGTGGGAGGGGGCGCCTAGCACACCCAGACAATTGTCAAGCCATGTGCAGCACCCCCCTACACCCATTTACTCCCCCAGTCATATTTCCGTAGTGCTTATACAAAGCCCTGTGGAGACCACTTCACCGTCACCATGCCGTCGTGCTGACAGAACTCATCTACTACCTCGAAGTCTTGCTGGATCAAGAAGGCGAGGGACATCACCGAGCTGAACGTCTGCACAACTTGGAGGTGTCGTACGTTCGATACTCGATCGGTGGATCGTGAACAAAGTTCGACTACATCAACCGCGTTGTGAAACGATTCCGCTTACGGTCTACGAAGGTACGTAGACCCACTCTCCCCCTCGTTGTTATGCATCTCCATGAATAGATCATTGTGTGTGCATAGAATTTTTTTATTTTCCATGCAATGATTCCCGACAATGACACCATCACAATACTACACCCCGGCGACATGGGTGCCAGCACATGCCGCTGGCTCCCCCCATGTGCTTGTGCCATTATATTGGTATAGGATACATCATGAATCTACCCCACATATATAATAGCCCTAGCATACAAGTGTCATGTTAGGACATGACTAAATATTCTATCTATACACCATACAACTTAGGGTCCAACTGTAACCTACCTTGTACAAATATTCGACACAACTGTAACACCTCTGATATGCAAATTCATACCTCCAATAGTAAACACTGAATCTCAACAGCAAAGACCAAAAACATGCTTCTTTGTTCCAGGTATAAATATGTGTAATTCTTAATTGATGCGATAGATAGTATCTTCTCATCCAGTTATAGAAGAACTTGTAATTATAAGAAAATATGACTACATTCCATCAAACTCAAAAGTCCTGTGACGCGAAGATAACAGGAAGAGCATCAAATTCTAAAAAGAAAACTTTTCTCGACATTTTTGAAAAAACTTAATATTTTTCTAACAGCAAATGTGTATTTGTGAGTTGTACACTACATGGAATATGATGCTAGGTTGAGCATCAACATGAACATTATCACTAGGTTCATGTTCATCGCCAGATTGTGTTTCAGCATCAGAAATAGAAATATCATTGGGATTCTCAGGTGTGTCTCCAATAGGTTCACTAGAAGCATGCAAAGTCCTATCATTTTTCCTTTTCTACTTTTTAGAAGGACTAGGTGCATCAACATTATTTCTCTGAGAATCTTGCTCAATTCTCTTAGGGTGTCCCTCAGGATACAAAGTTTCCTGAGTCATTTTACCACCTCTAGTCATAACTCTAACAGCATTATCATTTCTCTTATAATTTAATTCATTGAGCAAATCATTTTGAGCTTTAAGCAATTGTTTTACTTGAACTCTAGACATATAATCAGTCAAGTGTCCAATCATATAAGCATTACTTTTCAATTGTCTACCAACATAAGCATTGAAGTTTTCTTGTTTAGCCATAAAGTCATCAAACTCATCCAAGCATTGGCTAGCAAACTTAGTAGATGGGATTTAACCTTTATCATATCTATAGAGAGAATTTACCTTTACTACCTGTGTTGGGTTATCAAGACCATGTATTTCTTCAATAGGTGGTATATTAAGGTTGTGTATTTCTTCAACAGGAGGTAAATTCTTAACATCTTCAGTTTAATACCTTTTTCTTTCATAGATTTCTTTGCCTCTTGCATATCTTCACGGCGGAGAAATAGAACACCCCTTTTCTTTGGAGTTGGCTTTGGAGTTGGTTCAGGAAGTGTTCAATTGTTTTCATTAGTCAACATATTATTCAATAGCAATTCAGCTTGATCAACTATTCTTTCCCTGAAAACACAACCAGCACAACTATCCAGGTGGTCTTTGGAAGCATCGGTTAGTCCATTATAAAAGATATCAAGTAGTTCATTTTTTCTTAACAGGATGATCAGGCAAAGCATTAAGTAATTGGAGAAGCCTCCCTCAAGATTGTGGGAGACTCTCTTCTTCAATTCGCACAAAATTATATATTTCCCTTAAAGCAGCTTGTTTCTTATGAGCGGGCAAATATTTAGCAGAAAAGTAATAAATCATATCCTGGGGACTATGCACACAACCAGGATCAAGAGAATTAAACCATGTTTTGGCATCACCCTTTAATGAGAACATAAATAATTTAAGGATATAGTAGTAATGGGTTTTCTCATCATTAGTTAACAAGGTGGCTATATCATTCAATTTAGTAAGATGTGCCACAACAGTTTCAGATTCATAGCCATAAAAAGGATCAAATTCAACCAAAGTAATTATCTCTGGATCGAGAGAGAAATCATAATCCTTATCAGTAACAAAGATAGGTGAAGTAGCAAAAGCAGGGTCATATTTCATTCTAGCATTCAGAGACTTTTCTTTAAGCTTAGATAATAACTTCTTAAGATCAGATCTATCATTGCAAGCAAGAAAATCTCTAGCAGTTTCTTCATCCATAACATAACCCTTAGGCACAACAGGCAATTCATATCTAGGGGGAGAATCTTCATCATCAATTTTATCAATATTATCAGTTTCAATAGTTTCATTCTCTCTAGCCCTATCAAGAAATTCACCTAGTGGCATAGTATTATCAAGCATAGAAGTAGTTTCATCATAAGTATCATGCATAGCAGAAGTGGCATCATCAATAACATGCGACATATCAGAATTAATAGCAGAAGCAGGTTTAGGTGTTGCAAGCTTACTCAAAACAGAAGGAGAATCACCAGAGCTAGATGGCAGTTCCTTACCGCCCCTCGTAGTTGAGGGAAAAATCTTAGTTCTTTCATCTTTCAAGTTCCTCATAGTGATCAGCAGATATAAATCCCAAGTGACTCTAAGAATAGAGCCATGCTCCCCGGCAACGGTGCCAGAAAATAGTCTTCATAACCCGCAAGTATAGGGGATTGCAACAGTTTTCGAGGGTAGAGTATTGAACCCAAATTTATTGATTCGACACAAGGGGAGCGAAAGAATATTCTCAAGTATTAGCAGTTGAGTTGTCAATTCAACCACGCCTGGATAACTTAATATCTGCAGCAAATTATTTAGTAGCAAAGTAGTATGGAAGTAATGGTAATAGTGGCAAAAGCAACAGTAGCAGTTGTGTAGTACTTGTAACAGCAGCAACAGTAAAGTAACTAAGCAAAGAGCAATATGTGAAAAGCTCGTAGGCATTGGATCAATGATGGATAATTATGTCAGATGCGATTCCTCATGCAACAGTTATAACATAGGGTGACACAGAACTAGCTCCAGTTCATCAATGTAGTGTAGGCATGTATTCCGAATATAGGCATACGTGCTTATGGAAACGAACTTGCATGACATCTTTTGTCCTACCCTCCCGTGGCAGCGGGGTCCTATTGGAAACTAAGGGATATTAAGGCCTCCTTTTAATAGAGTACCGGACCAAAGCATTGACACTTAGTGAATACATGAACTCCTCAAACTACGGTCATCACTGGTAAGTATCCCGATTATTGTCACTTCGGGGTTAACGGATCATAACACATAATAGGTGACTATAGACTTGCAAGATAGGATCAAGAACTCACATATATTCCTGAAAACATAATAGGTTCAGATCTGAAATCATGGCACTCGGGCCCTAGTGACAAGCAATAAGCATAGCAAAGTCATAGCAACATCAATCTCAAAACATAGTGGATACTAGGGATCAAACCATAACAAAACTAAGTCGATTACATGGTAAATCTCATCCAACCCATCACCGTCCAGCAAGCCTACAATAGAATTACTCACGCACGGTGGTGATCATCATGAAATTGGTGATGGAGGATGGTTGATAATGACGACGGCGACGGATTCCCCTCTCTGGAGCCCTGAACGGACTCCAGATATGCCCTCGCGAGATAGTTTAGGGCTTGGTGGCGGCTCCATATCGTAAAACGTGATGAATCCTTCTCTTTGATTTTTTTTCTCCCTGAACGTGAATATATGGAGTTGGAGTTGAGGTCGCTGGAGCTCCAGGGGGCCCATGAGGCAGGGGGCGCGCCCTAGGGGGGGCACCCCCCACCCTCGTGGACAGGCACTAGTAGAAAAAGGGTCAAATGTGAAGCACAATAGTGCCAGTTGGAATTTCAGCCGGCACTAATGTGTACACTAGTGCCGGTTCGTGGCGGCGATCAATAGCACCGGTTCGTGGCGAACCTTTAGTACCGGTTCATGCCACGAACCGGTACTAAAGAGGCTGTGTCAGCCTGCGGTCAGGCTATGGCCCCACCATCACCATTTAGTGTCGGTTCGTACCACGAACCGGTACTAATGAGGTTATGGCAAGCTGTTTTTAAGTCCCACCTCGCGAAATGAGAGGGACTAGGAGCGGTTTATAAGCCCTGAGTGCAGAGACGATGAAGAAGAGGCTCAATGCTCACGTTGCTTAGCTTCAAAGCCTTCAGGAATACGGTAGACTGCATGGAGCTATGCGCAGTGCAGTTTACACTATTCCGAAAGGCTTGAAGCAAATTAACGAGCATTGCACCTCTTTTTTATTTTTAATAACTTATTACAACTCCGGACTTCTTCTCTTATGCAAATTAACGAGCTATGCGCAGTTTGCACTGTGGTGGCACTCTTCAAGGAGGAAGAAGAAGAAGAGGAAGAAGAAGGAGAAGAAGAAAAAGAAGAAGAAGAAGAGGAGGAGGAAGAAGAACAAGAGGAAGAAGAAGAAGGAGAAGAAGAGGAAGAAGAAGAAGAGGAAAAGAAGAAGGAGAAGA
>NC_041391.1:662863643-662905805 GCF_002162155.2 Triticum dicoccoides | reverse complement strand
ACCACCCGTACGCGCCCGGCCCACTCCATACACACACACGCATACACGCATATACACACACACACTACACACACACACACACACACACACACATACACACAGACACACACAAACACACACACACACACACTACACGTACACTACACATGTACGTACACACATACACACACACACACACGTACTACACACACACATATTTTTTTACTTATTTTCTGTTTTCTATAATGTTTAGATGAATTAGAACTATCTAGTTTATTTTTAGAATGTTAGAAATGTTATCATCGATGAATTAGAAATATGTTAATGTTTAGTTGAACTAGTTGAATTAATATATAGAACGAACTAGTTTATTTTTAGTAAATGCTTAGTTGAACTAATTGAATTAATATAACTAGTTTATTTTTAGTAAATGCTTAGTTGAACTAGTTGAATTAATATATATAACTAGTTTATTTTTAGTAAATGCTTAGTTGAACTAGTTGAATTAATATAATAACTAGTTTATTTTTAGTAAATATAATGCTTAGTTGAACTAGTTGAATTAATATATAGAACTAGTTTATTTTTAGTAAATGCTTAGTTGAACTAGTTGAATTAATATATAGAACTAGTTTATTTTTAGTAAATGCTTACTTTGAACTAGTTGAATTAATATAACTAGTTTATTTTTAGTAAATGTTTAGTTGAACTAGTTGAATTAATATATAGAACTAGTTTATTTTTAGTAAATGCTTAGTTGAACTAATTGAATTAATATAACTAGTTTATTTTTAGTAAATGCTTAGTTGAATTAATAGAAGTAGTTGAATTAATAGAATTAGTAAGTGTTTAATGTTTCGCCTAATATGAACATAGGAAATGTCGTCTGACGACGGAAAAATATTCATTATGTGCCAATACTGTGAAGACCAGCGCGGCTAGTGCGACAGAAATTTCCTTGTTGATGGTAGGCGATTCAGCATCAAGCTGGATGAGACTTTCGAGTTCGATATAGTAAGTCATAACGACAAGTCTGTTTTCGTAATTAAGCATGACTTATATATGCTTCATTTGCCTGACTCATAATTTCTAATTTTCACTATTCTACTAGCGCATCCCCTGCCATGCAAGAATTTTTGTCTTGGATAAGATAGGTTTCAAAGATATGCAAACTATGGAGGTAAAAAGAGCTTACCTGAAAACTGAGCATGATGGTTATACTTTCAACGTCAAAGTATACAATGCACACACGTACACCTATTTCGAATGCAAAACTTGGCAAGCACTATGCAAGGCTTATGCATTTGAGCCTGCTATGGTTATCACCTTTGATATTCGTCCGGAAGATGATATTGAAGGTAATAGAGACATATGGGTCGATGTGCAGACGCCTCCAGTTCTACCATTATGTGAGTTCTTCTCAACTGTATTTTTGTCTTTGATAGTGCTTATTTCAAAAATAACTGACAACTAATTTCTATTGATAGCTTATCGCCATTCAACCAAACATGTCCGGCGCTTGGTAGACAGGACCTTCTACTGTCCCCGAGCTGAACTAAACTACGAGGAGATAAGTCATTATGTTTCATGGCTTGAGGATCTTCATACTGTCAAGACAAATTTTCTTCCTGCACTTAGAAATGTTAGTACTCAAAAAGTGTGACCAATAGTGATGGTATTGAACTACGGTCACATCTATTTAGGAATGATGGTAAGATATTTACTATTTGTCCTCAGTGCATATTTTGCATACATATTTTTTTGCTAAACTTTCATTGCTAAGTATATTAATTAAGTACTATATGATGTTCTTCAACAGGGACTCCCGATGACAGTTGTGCCTCAGGGGATCGAGACTAAAGGTCAGATGTCAATTGTTAGCTTACGGCCAAGATATCCTGCATTGCACATGAATGCATTCAGGATTTCTAGAACCGATGAATGCTTAATAGTGAAAGATTGGAGGAAAATTGTTAATGAACGCAGAGAAGTACTAGGGGGCAGCAATGAGAAGCGCAGCCCACGATTAGGAGACAGGTTCATCGGCATGCTCCAGTATGATCAAGCAGGAGAGCTATACATGTTCTATGCTATTTTACCAGAGAGAGAGTAGCTAGCAGGAGTGATTTAGCTAGTTCTTCATGCTGCTCTTAATTAGTACTTGTCCTTTCATGTCCGTGTTCTTCGTTTTGAACTTAAGTGATTTGCTTTTGTGGTGTTATATATGAACGCTTATAATATCATGACAATCATGTTGAACTCGATGATTTATATATGCATAACGTGTACAATGTGTAGTATCGTAAAATACCAGCAAACAAAAAAGAATTAAAATGGAAACACAAAATTAAATGAAAAAGAAATCATAAAACTAAAAAAAAACCAAACCTTATAGTACCGGTTGGTCTTACCAACCGGTACTAAAGGGCTCCAGGCCCCCGTAGCTGGCTCGTGCCACGTGGTTTCCCTTTAGCACCGGTTCGTGCTGAACCGGTACTAAAGGGGGTGGGCCTTTAGTGACCACAATTTAGTGCCGGTTATGTAACCGGCACTAAAGAGCCTTACGAACCGGTGCTATTGCCCGGTTCTGCACTAGTGAGGGTGTGGGCCCCCTGGTGTTGATTCTTTCGCCAATATTTTTTAGTTAATCCAAAAAGTTGCTCCGTGGATTTTCAGGTCATTCTGAGAACTTTTATTTCTGCACAAAAATAACACCATGGCAGTTCTGCTGAAAACAGCGTCAGCCCGGGTTAGTTTCATTCAAATCATGCAAGTTAGAGTCCAAAACAAGGGCAAAAGTGTTTGGAAAAGTAGATACGGTGGAGGCATATTAGTCACCAAGCTGAACATGTGTTGAACGCGGAGGTGTCGTACGTACAGTACTAGATCGGTTGGATCGAGAAGAAAGTTCAACTACATCAACCGCGTTGTGAAATGCTTCTGCTTACGGTCTACGAGGGTACGTAGACACACTCTCCCCTCATTTCTATGCATCTCCGTGATAGATCTTACGTGTGCGTAGAATTTTTTTTTATTTTCCATGCAACGTTTCCCAACACCATCCACAAAGGGTCCACGAAGAAGCCACCTTGTCTATCCCAGCATGACGTCCGTCCACGAAGGACTAGGATCACTCGGGGTAGATATTCACGATGTTGGCGATCTCCTAGCGTGCACAAACTTCTTGGGTTTCTTCACATGATTTAGAGACTCCCGATCACACCTAGTCAATCTATCATCCCAAAAAAGGTAATAGGTGGGTTTGTTGATGATGAACTCCTTGCTCTTGTGCTTCCAAAGATAATCTCCTCAACGCTCAAATACTCTCTCACAGATTTTGGCTTTGGGATAGGAGAGGACTTGGGTAGAAAGCAATGAGGTGACTAGAAATCAAAGGTTGTTTCATTTGAGTGAAATTCCTTCGATCTCAACACAAGGGTGGAGAGTTCTCTCTCAGAACAATGGATATGAATCGCTTTGGTTGCTCTCTAAGAGTTTGGTGGAGTGGGTGGGGTATATATAGGTAGCATAAAAAATCCAGCTGTTACACACCTTTATGCAAAGTTCGGTGGGACTAGGTGAAACTACTCGGTGAGACCGACCTTTACAAAAGGTTTGAACTTTAGGCATTTCGGTGAGACCGGGTGAAAACCTTCGATTGCTCTGAGATGTGATGACCTAAGCATTTTCCATGCTTCAGTGTGACCGACTAAAACCGATCAGAAATTCTGATTGAATTTCAATTGCAACTGAAGGGCGGCAGGCGCCTTTCGATGGGACCGAAGGGCCAACTCGATGGTACCGAACAACTAGGGTTTAGGCAACCACTATGTTATGAATAACTCTGTGAGACCAGATGTTGAGTGGATCGGTGGGACCGAGTTTGACTTAGGGTTTTGGACATAGTGCAATGTGAGAGTTTGGTTGGGGCTTTTGGAGCTTGATGTCTAAGCACTTGAGCAGTGAGTCAATGATCACAACCTTATCCCCATTCGATAGTATTAGCATACCTATGGACTCAATGTGATCTTGAAACACTTGTCCTTAACATCTGAGGGGTTCCGTTTCACATCCCAAAGTTGTGCCCAAGTTGAACTGATCCTGAAGTATACTTAAGGAAAATATTAGTCCAACAATATGTATGTTCACATGAATTACCAAAACCACCAAGGGAGTGGATGTGCTTTCAACCTTGTATCATATAAAGGCCATGTCTATTTTTATATATCTTTTTTTTCATCATTATTGGTCTGATTCTTTCTTTGTCCCTCCTTTGACATTGTATCTGTACCTTTTTGTATAAAATTATAAAAGATTCCATATTGTGATAACGAACTACATTGTGTGGTATAGTCGCAAGGGAGTGCTTAGGTTCCAACCAATTTGTTTCCATTCCTTGCTTTTCAGATGCACCATAAGAAAGTCATAATGTTTCTGGTAGTAGCTTGTGGGTGATTGGAATTTATAATGGACAGAATGATGGAGAGATTAGGAAAAGAAGCACAGCTTTGTGAAAGTTGTCCAGCTATAATATACCCAGGCTCCAAGAACCATCTAGCTTTTGCATAATAGCTAGAAAAAAGTAGGTTCATGCGAGCATGATATATCTTGACATGCTAGGAGCATCTACCCGCCCTCATGTGTGTTGGTATAGCCTTCCTTAGAAGCATCCATGCAAAGGTTTGTACCCTCGGGAGCATTTCTTTTTCTTTCCAGCTTTCTTCAAAAGTTGCATAATCTCCATCCCCACCTGTCTAGGTAAAGGTTCTCCTTGTTGCATATCATGTGAGCAAAATCTGTAAGCACTTTTGAAGGTGCATTTCCATCATTATGAGGTTTCCGACAAAAAATGTTCGGTCGTTCATTTGTTAGGACGGAACCTACATAATATTATCACTTGTTTGTTAGCTAAAAAGGGTGTAAATGAGATTAGCCTTCGAACCTCCGCCACACCATCATGATACTAGCATCTTGCGTTCACATGGATCCTGCCTTGCCAACCTACATCACTGCTCGACCTATGCTCTATCATCACCCTTCCCCAACTCGTGCACCTCCTCCTTTTTACCACTGCAGGAGTCCACCCTTCCGCCCTTGTCGCCTTCGCTTCCATCAACCTCCACTTTGGGGGTGGGGAACAAGCCGATGCCGCAAACCGTGACCATAGGCTGTCGATGACGAAGGATGATGAATGGGGTTTGAAAATACACTAAAACTTTATCGTAGAAATTGCGCATCTCATGGGATTGAAATGCCTTGTTGCACACCCAAGTTGGCATGTTTGGGATGAAAAAAGCACGTGACTCAAGTGTGAACTAGTCCATTGCATTCTTCAAATTGATGGACTAAATTTGACCCGCAAGTTAAATTCGTGGACTAGCCCATTTCATCTCACAAATTGGTGGGAAAAAATGAACCCATAAGCCAAGTTCATGTACTTGCATGCAATTACCTCATCCAGATTCACAAATTTATGAATTTTTTAATTTTATTTCTGATACTTCTTCAGAATTTTGAGTTGGCATGAACATGCGTCTCATCATTAACACAATGGAGCAAGGAGGTAAGTGTCATGTTATCCTGAACAAAATCATAAACTGTATAAAATCACACCAAATCAAATAAACTGAAAGAACAAACATTGCTTTCCTAAATATTTGTCTTTCTAGTGATTTCAACAAGTGACTACATACGAAGCAAAATGAGTGAATCTACACTCTAAAATATGTCTACATACATCCGTATGTTGTAGTCCATCTGAAATATCTAGAAAGACAAATATTTGGGAACGGAGGGAGTATATTTTTTTGAGCGGATGTAAAATTTGTTGATTGTCTTGGTGCATCTAGCTCCATTTTTCACATATCGGATTTTCTCTAGCATGGTTGTACGTTAACTTTTTTTTAGAATCGCTTGTATGTCAACTTGTCAGCAGTTCCCCGGCTAGCCCCCTCGTCATCATTGCTCCATTAGCAGGGGCCACAAATCCATGATGAGCCAGGCCGAGGCCCAGCCCCAGCCCCCAGCCCCTCATCCATCATTGCTCCATTACGGCGGCCACGCTTTTCCCTTTTAACACCCTCTAATTACTGTACTCGTTAACGCTGGTCCTGCAATTATCACCCCATCGATGTATCTATCACCCACAAACTGTTCCAGCATAAATATTATAGCATGGCTGCTCTCACTTCTCTGTAGCTACAGGCTACAGCATCAGCATCATCCGTCGATCTATCTATCGCTCGTCATCACATCTACTCCTAGATCGGTAAATAGACAAATGTAAGAAGTAATTTGAGGATGGAGGTAATATATAGCAACCAGCTCTTCCTAGGGACTTCTCTTTTTTTTCTTTTTTTTTTTTGCGGAAAAGGAACTCTTCCTAGGGACTTCTTAAATGAACAGTTGATCATTCTAATAGAAATATGAGAAAGCACAAATCATACGAAGCGTGGTATATGTTTACATATTTGTGCTGATCCTATTCGTGGAAACACTACTTTCCAACACTCTGATATATACATACCGATCATGATCTAGGTGCTCCAACATGTAAACTTTGGCTACCAACAATGGAAAAAAGTTTAATGCGTCTCCCAACCAAGATAACGCGTTAGTTCTTCGCTGATTAATATAATCGTGTGCATCATGCATGAACCTCTCCTAGCGGATCCCATACAGGAAGGCTCGTTTAGCGAGCGGGAAAGTTGTCTGTCAGTGAAAACCCAGAGGGCCGCAAAAGGGCCGCCTCGAAGTGCGTGCTAGTCGTCCATGGTAGTGGCCTGTCTGACCTCGGCAAGCTCGCACACTTCATCAGAATTTTTTTTACTGAAAAATGCACCAGTCTTTGTCAGTCACTGTGTCCGTGTGCCTTTGCACTCTCTGCTCGAGCCCTGAGCCGGCGGCCAGCTAGCCCTGGAAACGCTTAATTATCCGATTATTGCTTTGCTTCCTCCCATCATAGCCTGGCCTGGCTAAGGTAGAATTGTTGTGTAACATGATGTCTCTGTCAGGAGATGGTAATCATCTTCCATGGAGTAGCAAGCGTTTCAGCTAATTATAACCTCGTGCGTGGCGTACTCATCTGGCTAACCTACCTACGTCACCCAGCCACTGGACTGACATACATTTCACTTTTCTTTCTTCTAATTTTTTTTGCGAATCACTTTTCCTTCTTCTATAATACATGAATTTGTTTCTTGCAAAAAATAATAATGCAATGCTTTTTTTGAACTGAGGAACTAATTAATGGACAAAAGTAAATATTAATTGCATCTTATTTGTGCATGTGAATTAATACGTCTACCAAAGAATAGATATTGCATGATCCTTCTGCATCAAATATTAATTATAGACATTAATCAAGTGCTTAACATTGCCTCTTATACATCCGTATGGATTTGCCTCTATATAAATGCTTTTGTGCAGATAAGTACTATGTAATTAATGTATCTGGCCTATAAAAGGCACAAGGCGTTTACTCAAGTATACCAGTTGTGCTTGACAGTCTAGCGGAACCACACACATGATGTCCTATAGGTTCAGTGGCTATACGAATGCCAAGCTAGCAACAGTTATGTTCTTTGTGCTCCTTGGATGCCATGTTTTCTCTGTGCACTGTAAGTATACATATATTTATATGATTATATCCCTAGTATTTTCACCAGTCCAAAAACTTGTGTACTTCACATCTCATAATACACATGAGCTACGATGATGATTCGTTTAACTACATGTCTTCTAATGTGCCTCTTTTTGTGTTATTATCGAGAGATCAGGTGGTCGCCAACTAGATGGCAATATTGGATCCAGCGCTGCTCGACGTCCTCCGATAATATTATGTGTGAGGAATACATGTGATCACCACACTTGTTGGTGTTGTATCACACTAGTAGAAAACAGGGCTTTGGTTCGGGCCTGGCCAGCCCATTAGTCCCGGTTCTTCATGAACCGGGACCCATGGAGGGCATTAGACCCGGTTCATGAGCCCAGGGGGGCGGCCGGGGCCTCGTGGGCTTGGTCCCGGTTCGTCTGGACCCATTTGTCCCGGTTCTAGGCACGAACTGGGACCAATGGGCCGAGCTCCTGGCCCACATCCATTGGTACCGGTTCATACCTTAAACCGGTATAGAAGGGGGGGCTTAGTCCCGGTTTATGCCACGAACCGGGACAAATAATTTGCCTATATATACCCATCGCCGTGGCAGAGCACTCTATTTTTTCTGGCCGTTGAGGGGAGGGCATTTGGGTGCTCTCGCTCACCTCCTATGCACATGAGGTGTTCGATGAAATGCCCGAGCCACACTAGTTAAGCTTTCTCCTCTCGAAGCTCGACCTCGGAGCTCCATTTTCCCCGAGATTTGTCTAGATTTAGCGGTCCGTCACGCCCCGTCCCCGTTTTCACCGCTGTTGATCGCCCGTGCCGATCTCGTCGCCGGCACCACCGTGGTGAGCCTCTTGTTCTTATCTTCTTTCTGATTTTCTTACTTTAGATAGATACTTGTCTGATTTTCTTACTTTAGATAGATATTTGTCTGATTTTATTACTTTTGACACACATAATTATATATAATGCACGCGGATGAACCGGCAATGGATGTATGGTGACAAACACACCTCCGAGTACATTAAGGGCGTGCATGATTTTCTCGAAGTGGCTGAGGCAAACAAGCAGAATGGTTTTATGTGTTGTCCATGCCCTAAATGTGGGAATACGAAGTCTTACTCTGACTGGAAAATCCTTCACACCCACCTGCTTTACAAGGGTTTCATGCCACACTATAATGTTTAGACGAGGCACGGAGAAATAGGGGTTATGATGGAAGACGGCGAAGAAGAAGAAGAGGACAATGACAACTATATGCCCCCTGAATACGGTGATGCTGCAACGGGGGGAGCTGCTGAAGATCAAGAGGAACCAGACGATGTGCCCGATGATGCTGCAACGGGGGAAGCTACTGAAGATCAAGAGGAACCAGATGATGTGCCCGATGATGATGATCTTCGTCGGGTCATTGTCGATGCAAAGACGCAATGTGAAAGTCAAAAGTAGAAGCTGAAGTTCGATCGCATGTTAGACGATCACAAAAAGGGTTGTACCCCAATTGCGAAGATGGCAACACAAAGCTGGGTACCGTATTGGAATTACTGCAATGCAAGGCAGAGAATGTTGTGCCTGACAAAGGATTTGAGAAGCTACTGAAAATATTGAAGAAGAAGCTTCCAAAGGATAACGAATTGCCCGACAGTACGTACGCAGCAAAGAAGATCGTATGCCCTCTAGGATTGGAGGTGCAGAACATACATGCATGCCCTAATGACTGCATCCTCTACCGCGGTGCGTACCAGGATTTGAACGCATGCCCGGTATGCGGTGCATTGCGGTATAAGATCAGACGAGATGACCCTGGTGATGTTGACGGCGAGCCCCACAGGAAGAGAGTTCCTGCGAAGGTGATGTGGTATGCTCCTATAATACCACGGTTGAAACGACTGTTCAGAAACAAAGAGCATGCCAAGTTGATGCGATGGCACAGTGAGGACCGTAAGAAAGACGGGAAGTTGAGAGCACCCGCTGACGGGTCGCAGTGGAGTAAAATCGAGAGAGAGAGTACTGGGCTGAGTTTGCATGTGACCCAAGGAACGTATGGTTCGGTTTAAGCGCGGATGGCATTAATCCTTTCGGGGAGCAGAGCAGCAATCACAGCACCTGGCCCGTGACTCTATGTATGTATAACCTTCCTCCTTGGATGTGCATGAAGCGGAAGTTCATTATGATGCCAGTTCTCATCCAAGGCCCTAAGCAAGCCGGCAATGACATTGATGTGTACCTAAGGCCATTAGTTGAAGAACTTTTATAGCTATGGAATGAAAACGGTGTACGTGCATGGGATGAGCACAGACAGGAGGAATTTAACCTACACGTGTTGCTGTTTGTAACCATCAACGATTGGCCCGCTCTCAGTAACCTTTCAGGACAGACAAACAAGGGATACCACGCATGCACGCACTGTTTAGCTGACACCCAAAGTATATATCTGGACAAATGCAGGAAGAATGTGTACTCGAGCCATCTTTGATTTCTTCCGACCAACCATCAATGTCGAAAGAAAGGCAAGCATTTCAAAGGCGAGGCAGATCACCAGAAGAAGCCCACCATGCGTACCGGTGATCACGTACTTGCTATGGTCAATGATTTACACGTAATCTTTGGAAAGGGTCCCGGCGGACTAGCTGTTTCGAGTGACGCTGGGGGACATGCACCCATGTGGAAGAAGAAATCTATTTTTGGGACCTACCCTACTAGAAAGACCTAGAGGTCCGCTCTTCGATCGACGTGATGCATGTGACGAAGAACCTTTGTGTGAACCTGCTAGGCTTCTTGAGCGTGTATGGGAAAACAAAAGATACAGCTAAGGCATGGGAGGACCTGCAACGTTTGCACGAAAAAGACGGCATGCCTCCAAAGCAGTATGAAGGTCCTGCCAGCTACGCTCTTACCAAAGAAGAGAAGGAAATCTTCTTTGAATGCATGCTCAGTATGAAGGTCCCGACTAGCTTCTCGTCGAATATAAAGGGAATAATAAATATGGCAGAGAAAAAGTTCCAAAACCTAAAGTCTCATGACTACCACGTGATTATGACGCAACTGCTTCCAGTTGCATTGAGGGGGCTTCTACTGAAAAACGTCCGATTAGCCATTGTGAAGCTATGTGCATTCCTCAATGCAATCTCTCATAAGGTGGTCGATCCAGAAATCGTACCAAGGCTAAGGAGTGATGTGGTGCAATGTCTTGTCAGTTTCGAGCTAGTGTTCCCACCATCCTTCTTCAATATCATGACACACGTCCTAGTTCATCTAGTTGACGAGATTGTCATTCTGGGCCCCGTATTTCTACACAATATGTACCCCTTTGAGAGGTTCATGGGAGTCCTAAAAAATATGTTCGTAACCACGCTAGGCCAGAAGGAAGCATCTCCATGGGCCATCAAACTGAGGATGTCATTGGGTTTTGTGTTGACTTCATTCCAGACCTTAAGAAGATAGGTCTCCCTGAATCACAGTTTCCAGGCACGCTTGGAAGGGACTCAATAATATGCAGGGACGGATATTCTTGGTCTCAAGCACACTACACAGTTCTATAGAACTCTACCTTGGTGACCGCGTATGTCGATGAACACAAGAACAGTCTGCGCTCCAAGCAGCCGGAGCAGTGCGACGACTGGATTACATGCGAACACATCAGGACTTTGAGCAGTTGGTTGGAAACACGTCTCAGAGGTGACAACACTGTTTGTGATGAGCTGTACTCGTTGTCCAGGGGACCATCTTCGACTATATTGATTTACAAAGGATACGAGATAAATGGGAATACATTTTACACGGTCGCCCAAGATCAAAAGAGCATCAACCAAAACAGCGGTGTCCGCTTTGATGCAGCAACCGAGAGGGGAAAGGACACATATTATGGTTACATAGTGGACATATAGGAACTTGACTACGGACATGATTTTAAGGTCCCTTTGTTTAAGTGCAAATGGGTCAATCTGTCAGGAGGCGGGGTACAGGTTAACCCACAGTACGGAATGACAACAGTGGATCTGAACAATCTTGGGTACACTGACGAACCGTTCGTCCTAGCCAATGATGTGGCACAGGTTATCTATGTGAAGGACATGTCTACCAAACCGAGAAAAAAAAAAAGATAAAGAAGCGAATACATCATATGATGAGCCAAAGCGCCACATAGTTCTATCAGGAAAAAGGGACATCTTGGGAGTGGAGGGCAAGACAGACATGTCCGAAGATTATTAAAAGTTTCATGAAATTCCTCCCTTCAAGGTCAAGGCTGACCCAAGCATCCTGATAAATGATGAAGATTATCCACGGTTACGGCGCAATAAGGAAAGGACACAAACGAAGAAAAAGTGAAGACTTTCTCCACAACTATTATGATGATACCATGCCAACTTTCAACTTTTTCGTAGTTCATTTGAAATGCCTGTTGTAACAGACAAGTTTCTGTATGAAATCCTGATACTTTGAAAGAGATTGTCCGTTTTGTACATGAAGTGCATCCAGTTTTTTCCACAACCCTCTCAACTTTCTTGCACATGCTATGTGGATGAAATGATGATACCATGCCAACTTCCAACCTTTTCAGAGTTCATTTGAAATGCTTTTAAATTTCAGGGTCTTATAGCTCAAAATAATCAGTAAATGCATAAAAAATAACTAATGAAGTCAGAAAGGGTTGAAAATTGATGATGTGGCTTTGAATGGTGCATTTTGAACACATAAATAGTCTGGAGTTTGGTTCCAGGGTCATTTATGATCAACTAAAACAAAACTATGATATTCTTTAATAGCAAAAAGAAAATTAACTAAAAAAACTTTTATAAAACTCTAATAGCAAAAGGAATCAACTAAAAAGCTTTTATAAACCTCTAGTATTTTTTAAACTAAAATTATATAAAATTTATGCAACTAAAATTATCAAAGTATTTTCTGTTCAAAACATGAAAAGCAGAAAGAATTATTATAAAGAATTTTTTGTTAGAAACTTTAGTAGCAAAAAGAATTTTCATAAAAAAATTGATAGAAACTAAAATAACAAAATTTGTTTTTGAATATAATGATAAAACGCAGTAATATTAAATAGCAGGAAAAAGAATCACTCAAAATATATTTTTATAGTGAAGTTATTCACAAACTAGTGATTCACACAAATTTCAAAGAATTAAAATTTAAACTATTCAAATTTGGAAACTAATGGATTAACAAAAAGTTTATAATTATTCTGAGCTAAAAGCAAAAAGAACAAAAAAATAAAGCAAAAATTAAAAGAAAATAAATAATTCAAAAAACAAATAAAATACTGAAAAAAATAAAAAAAAAATGCCGCCTAATGGGCCACATGGCCTGCATACGACTAGAAACCCATCTGTACATGGGCCAGGATGCAGGCCCGCAGGCCCAATAGGCCCAACATGGCAGTGACAAGGGTAGGCAAGTAATGCCTGCATATTAGAGAGGAGCTCAGCACCTGAGCTGCAATGCAGCTTATAAACAGGTGTTGAGCTCTCTCAGCTAGCGAGGTGGGACTAAACTTTCCACCGCACCGTGCCAGCACAAGGCCTTTAGTTCCGGTTGGTGGCACCAACCGAAACCAAAGCTCCCATTTGGTCCCGGTTGGTGGCACCAACCGGAACCAATGCCCCCCTTTAGTCCCAGTTGGTGCCACCAACCGGGACCAAAGCCCTCTGCATCCCGCCCTTTGGGCTGCTGAAAAGAGGCCTTTAGTCTCGGTTGGTGGCACCAACCGGGACTAAAGGTGGCATTCATCCCAGTTTATGTCACAAACCGGGACCAATGCTTCGTCTATATAACTAGCACTTGTGAAAATTTTCATTCAGTTCGTCTTCCCTGCCCCGATGCCGCCGCCAGGCTACCCCTTTGCGCCTCGCCATCGCCGTCGTCGCCCTGCCTCTGACGTCGTCCCGCGCCGCCCCGACACCGTCCCGCGCCGCCCCGCGCCCTGTGCCCCGATGTTGCCGGCCCCTGCCTCCTCGTCGCCCGTCGCCGCGCCACCCCTCACCGTCATCGTGCCCTGCTTCATCGTCGCTCATCGCTGTCGCCGTGCCCTGCTTCATCGTCGCCGTGCTCTGCCTCCTCATCACCCATTGCCGCGCCCCTCACCGTCGCCATCCCCGTGAGCTCATATATATGAATTTTGCTAATTTAATTAGATGTGTAGTTAATTTAGATGTGTAGTTAATTGAGTTGTTGTGATTTGTTCATATTGTGTTAGATTTTTTCTGTTCATAGATTTTTTTTGGCGATATTATTGTTGAATATGTATGTTTGTATGTTCATATATATGCAAAGAATATGTCAATTTTTTATGATTTTTTTCTGTTCATAGAATTTTTATGATTTTTTCTGTTGTAATTTTGTTCATAGAATTTTAATGATTTTTTTGTTCATAAAATTTTATTTGTCAATTTATGTATATATATGTTCATATTGTGTATGTATAGGAAAATTGTGTATGATCAAAGTCATTTATGTATATGTTCATATTTAGAAGAAAAAACACGAGAGGAAAAAGGAAAATAAGAAGAGAAAGTGTTTAATATAATTAGTTAGAAAAATAATAGAACTAGTTAAACTAGTTTATTTTTAGTAAGTACTACTTTATTTTATTTAGAGTAAGTGCTTAGTATATAGTTGAACTAGTTGATTTAATAAAACTACTTTATTTTACAATAGAAGTAGTTTAGTTTTAGTAAGTAGTACTTTATTTATTTATAGTAAGAGCTTAGAAGTTGAACTAGTTGATTTAATAAAACTACTTTATTTTACTATATATAGAAGTAGTTTATTTTTAACAAGAAAAATAATGGAACTAGTTTATTTTTTTAGTTCAAGCAATTAATCCCGCGTCGGCGTCGACGATGCCTATCCCGCATCCTCGTCGTCGACTCGGCGGAGGAGGCCGGCTTGATCAGAGGGGGCATGTCCGGGACTGGGCTCCGCCGGGCTGGTATTGGAAGGTGCTACTGATAACCCACAAGTGTAGGGGATCGCAACAACTTTCGAGGGTGAAGTACAACCCAAATTTATTGATTCGACACAAGGGGAGCCAAAGAATATTCTTGAGTATTAGCAGTTGAGTTGTCAATTCAACAACACCTGGATAACTTAGTATCTGCAGCAAAGTATTTAGTAGCAAAAGTGGTATGATTGTAATGGTAACAGTAACAACAGTAAAGGTAACTGTTTTTTGGTTTTTGTAGTAGTTGTAACAGTAGCAACGGAAAAGTAAATAAGCAAAGAACAATATGTGAAAAACTCATAGGCAATGGATCAGTGATGGATAATTATGCCGGATGAGATTCCTCATGCAATAGTTATGACATAGGGTGATATAGAACTAGCTCCAATTCATCAATGTAATGTAGGCATGTATTCCGTAAATAGTCATACATGCTTATGGAAAAGAACTTGCATGCCATATTTTGTCCTACCCTCCCGTGGCAGCGGGGTGCTAGTGGAAACTAAGGGATATTAAGGCCTCCTTTTAATAGAGAATCGGACCAAAGCATTAACACATAGTGAATACATGAACTCCTCAAACTACGGTCATCACCGAGAAGTATCCCGATTATTGTCACTTCGGGGTTGTCGGATCATAACACATAATAGGTGACTATAGACTTGCAAGATAGGATCAAGAACACACATATATTCATGAAAACATAATAGGTTCAGATCCGAAATCATGGCACTCGGGCCCTAGTGACAAGCATTAAGCATAGCAAAGTCATAGCAACATCAATCTCAGAACATAGTGGAAACTAGGGATCAAACCCTAACGAAACTAACTTGATTACATGGTAAATCGCATCCAACCCATCACCGTCCAGCAAGCCTACGATGGAATTACTCACGCACGATGGTGAGCATCATGAAATTGGTGATGGAGGATGATTGATGATGACGACGGCGACGAATCCCCCTCTCCTGAGCCTTGAACGGACTCCAGATCAGCCCTCCCGAGAGAGATTAGGGCTTGGCGGCGGCTCAGTGTCGTGAAACGCGATGAAACTTTCTCCTTGATTTTTTTCTCCCCGAGACGGTATATATGGAGTTGGAGTTGAGGTCGGAGGAGGTCCGGGGGGCCCACGAGATAGGAGGGCGCCCACCTAGGGGGGCACCCCCTGTCTCATGGACAGCCCGTGGGCCCCCTGGCCTTGATTCTTTCACCAAAAATTCTTATTAAATCTGAAAAGTGCCTCCATGGATTTCCAGGACATTCCGAGAACTTTTCTTTTCTACACATAAAACAACATCATGGTAGTTCTGCTGAAAACAACGTCAGTCCGGGTTAGTTTCATTCAAATCATGCAAGTTAGAGTCCAAAACAAGGGCAAAAGTGTTTGGAAAAGTAGATACGTTGGAGACGTATCAGCTACCTTCCGGGGGGCGTAGGTTGGTGAGGAGCTAGCCCGTTGTTGACCCGATCCTTGTTTGGTGGCGGTCGCGTGGGCCAGTGACGGCGTCGAGGCTTCCGGACGTTGCAGAGGAGGTACGTCGCTGTGTCAGCGAGGAGGACGAGCACGTCCGTCGCTACATGGTTGCGTTGGAGGGAAAGTTCGACAATACCTGCCAGGTTCTTCAGGGATCTCATTGGAGCTATGATCCTGTGATGGTTCCTTCTCTTTGGGTGTCCACCGCCCGCGACGATACCCGTCGTGCGCTACGGTTCTAGCTGTATTAGCGATGCTATGTGTATGATAGTATTCGAGGAGTATTACTAGTGATAATATTCGACGATGTACACACACAAGAGATGATGTACTTTTGCTTATAATTGAATGCATGCTAATTTGAATACTACTTTATTTTACGATTTGGTTTTGCTTATTGAATGCTCAAATTGGAAAAGTACTCCTACTTTGAATGCTAAAATTGGAGAGCACTATGCAGAAATCTAGGAGCCCCCTCCATCATCCGCGCCGTCGTCCCCGTCACCGACCCCCCTCCGACCACGAGGTGAGACCAGCCAAATCTCCATGTCAATATGAGTCCTCGGGTTGACTTTAAGTTTGTCGAGTCTCCACCTATATGAGAGGACGAAGAATCATGACTGTTGTCATGGGGGTAGCTTCTCCTTCATTCCCGTGTGCTAGACACAATGTGTAATGCACTCGGGAACGAAAGGAGGAGCTAACATCACCGACGGTCGCAAATGTCATAGACGAATCAGTGAGGAAGAGTCTCCAACCATATATATATATATGAGAGGACGAAGAATCCCAACTGTTGTCATGGGGGTAGCTTCTCCTTCATTCCCGTGTGCTAGACAATTTGGTGCAATGCACTCGGGAATGAAAGGAGGAGCTACCATCACCGACAGTCGAATATGTATATGAGCTGAGAGTTTTTTAGTACATATATTTAATTGTACAAGTTTAATATTTGAATTATGAACATAGGAAATGTCGTACTCGGGCGACGAAAACCGCCTGGGGGAGTGCAACTGGTGCCACGACAACCGAGGTATGTGCGACAGGTTCCTTGAGCTGGACGAAGATCGGCGCTTCAGCTTTAAACTTGAGGAGACCTTCGATGTTGAAATGGTACGCAACGACGACAATAGTTTTTTTCATAATTAAGCATGACTTCAACTATTTTAACGTGTATTTTTCATCATTTCCAATTTGACTAGCTTATCCCATGCTATGCAAGACGCTATGTCTTGGAGAGGATGGGTTTTGAAGACCATGAAAGTATGGAAACAAAGAAAATTCACCTAAGGACCCATCGTGGTGTGGATTTTAAAGTAAAGTTGTACAATTCTGAGAGTGTAACCCATTTTGGTTGCAAAAATTGGGAAGCACTTTGCAAGACGTATGATTTTGATGAGGGTATGCTTGTCACCATGGATCTTGGTGATCCTACTATCAAGCAAGACAATATGGACATTTGGGTCCTTGTCGATACGATTCCGATTCTTCCCCTATGTGAGCTTTTCAAGCATAGTTATTAAGTAATATATTGTTTATTTCAAAATAATTGACAGCTTATTTCCATTGACAGCTTATTTTCATTCTTCAAAGAATGTGCGGAAGATGGTAGACAAAACCCACTACACCGATGGCTCCGAATTAACTTATAAGGAGAAAAATCATCTGATCGCATTTTGTAATGATCTTGAGAATTACAATATCTACAATCGAACTCCTCAACATTATGGTCAATATGTGCCACTGGTGCACGTGTTGAACTACGGTAACTACCATGGAGATACCCTAATAAGATTTTTTTACTATTACGACATCCGTGCATTTTTTGCATACTTCTAAAACTAGTACATCATTGCTAACTACGAAGTTATTACTATGTTTTTCAACAGATAATCCCGAATGATTGTGTGCCTCATCTGATGTATATGCACGGTTGCCTTGATGTTTTGAACATACAACTAGGTCGTCCTACGAATCTCAATTGTCCATACCAGATTTCTAAAAGAAGTAGAGACATGACAATCAAAGAATGGAAAAAAAATATGGACAATCGTAGGGAGCTTCTTGGAAGCAAAAGGAAGCGAACCGCAAGAATTGGAGACAAGATGATCTCCATTCTCCATAATGGAGAGTCGGGGTCTATATTGTTTTAGGCTATTTTACCTTAAAGAGGGTATATTTATACCTCATAATGATGATCATGTGCTAATAACAATTAAGTAGGGTTGGTTCGATGACTATGAGGATGATGATCGTATGACTTGTTATTAATAACGAGTAGAAGTTGTATGATGATGATTAATTAGTAGGACTTGTTATTATATATGATGATGCATGATGCGAGTGGGTGAAATGAACATGGATTGGATTGAAGTGAAGGCAACATGCATGTGCTGCATGTCGAAAGTAGTACAATCCAAACTTGATCAAGTTAGGATTAGTATTAATTTCGACATGCACCACATGTTGCCTTCACTTCAATCTAAGCCATGTTAATGTTAGGCATAGCAGTAGCGTTGGTAAACCAACCACGAAGATATATAAGAGTGGACACTTCTCTCTATTAGCTAGCTAATAACAACCTAAATTAACCCCCCAAAACCCCCTAACCCCCCCTTCAAAAAAAACAAAACCCCCATCCCTTGAAATGCTGACGCGTGGATGCCTATTGGTCCCGGTTGGTGCCACCAACCGGGACCAAAGGCCCCCCTGCCTGGGCTGGCCGTAGCAGCTACGTGGAGGGCCATCTGTCTTGGTTCGTGTAAGAACCGGGACTAAAGGCCAAGGGCATTAGTAACGACCTTTTAGTCCCGGTTCCAAAACTGGGATAGAAGGCCCTTACGAACCGGGACAAAAGGCCCTTTCTCTACTAGTGTCACAATTCTCCGGTGATCACTACTATGCCAATTTAGATGACTGCCGCAAAGTATGCCCGCATCCGCCTACACCATCATTACCAATGGCTCAACAGACCATGAATTAGTTTTAGCCTCGCCTTCTGCTAGTGAGACTATTAATAATAATATTGATATTGGTATTTGCATGAGGAAATTTTTGGGGAACGTTGCAGAAAATAAAAAATTTCTACGCTTTCACCAAGATCAATCTATGAGTTCATCTAGCAACGAGAGAAATGAGTGCATCTACAAACCCTTGTAGATTGTGAGCGGAAGCGTTCAAGAGAACGGGGTTGAGGGAGTCGTACTCATCGTGATCCAAATCACCGATGATCCTAGTGCTGAACGGACAGCACCTCCGCGTTCAACACACGTACGGTTGAGGAAGACGTCTCCTCCTTCTTGATCCACCAAGGGGGAAGGAGAGGTTGACGGAGATCCAGCAGCACGACGGCGTGGTGGTGGATGCAGCAGTGATCTCGGCACGGCTTCGCCGAGCTTCTACGAGAGGGAGAGGTGTAGCAATGGGAGAGGGAGGCGCCAAGAGCATGGGTGCGGCTGCCCTCCCTCCCCCCTCTTTATATAGGCCCTAGGGGGGCGCCGGCCCTAGGAGATGGGATCTCCAAGGGGGGCGGCGGCCAGGGGGAAACTTGCCCCCAAGCCAGGTGGAGGCGCCCCCCACCCTAGGGTTTCCAACCCTAGGCGCAGGGGAGGCCCAAGGGGGGGCGCACCAGCCCACCTGGGGATGGTTCCCCTCCCACTTCAGCCCATGGGGCCCTCCGGGATAGGTGGCCCCACCCGGTGGACCCCCGGGACCCTTCCGGTGTTCCCGGTACCATACCGGTGACCCCCGAAACTTTCCCGATAGCCAAAACGTGACTTCCTATATATAATTCTTCACCTCCGGACCATTCTGGAACTCCTCGTGACGTCCGGGATCTCATCCGGGACTCCGAACAACTTTCAGGTTACTACATACTAATATCTCTACAACCCTAGCGTCGCCAAACCTTAAGTGTGTAGACCCTACGGGTTCGGGAGACATGCAGACATGACCGAGACACCTCACTGGTCAATAACCAACAGCGGGATCTGGATACCATGTTGGCTCCCACATACTCCTCGATGATCTCATCGGATGAACCACGATGTCGAGGATTCAATCAACCCCGTATACAATTCCCTTTGTCAATCGGTACGTTACTTGCCCGAGACTCGATCATCGGTATCCCAATACCTCATTTAATCTCGTTACCGGCAAGTCACTTTACTCGTACCGTAATGCATGATCCCGTGACTAGACACTTGGTCAAATTGAGCTCATTATGATGATGCATTACCGAGTGGGCTCAGAGATACCTCTCCGTCATACGGAGTGACAAATCCCAGTCTCGATTCGTGCCAACCCAACAGACACTTTCGGAGATACCCGTAGTGCACCTTTATAGTCACCCAGTTACGTTGTGACGTTTGGGACACCCAAAGCACTCCTACGGTATCCAGGAGTTGCACAATCTCATGGTCTAAGGAAATGATACTTGACATTCGGAAAAGCTCTAGCTAAACGAACTACACGATCTTTGAGCCATGCTTAGGATTGGGTCTTGTCCATCACATCATTCTCCTAATGATGTGATAACGTTATCAATGACATCCAATTCCCATAGTCAGGAAACCATGACTATCTGTTGATCAATGAGCTAGTCAACTAGAGGCTTACTAGGGACATGTTGTGGTCTATGTATTCACACGTGTATTACGATTTCCGGATAACACAGTTATAGCATGAATAACAGACAATTATCATGAACAAAGAAATGTAATAATAACCATTTTATTATTGCCTCTAGGGCATATTTCCAACAGTCTCCCACTTGCACTAGAGTCAATATTCTAGTTACATTGTGATGAATCGAACACCCATAGCGTTCTGGTGTTGATCATGTTTTGCCCTAGGGAGAGGTTTAGTCAACGGATCTGCTACATTCAGGCCCGTATGTACTTTACAAATATCTATGTCTCCATCTTGAATATTTTCACGTATGGAGTTGAAGCGACGCTTGATGTGCCTGGTCTTCTTGTGAAACCTGGGCTCCTTGGGAAGTGCAATAGCTCCAGTGTTGTCACAGAGGAGTGCGATTGGCCCCGACGCATTGGGTATGACTCCTAGGTCGGTGATGAACTCCTTCACCCAGATTGCTTCATGCGCTGCTTCTGAGGCTACCATGTACTCTGCTTCACATGTAGATCCCGCCACGATGCTTTGCTTGCAACTGCACCAGCTTACTGCCCCACCATTCAAAATATACACGTATCCGGTTTGTGACTTAGAGTCATCCAGATCTGTGTCGAAGCTAGCATCGACGTAACCCTTTACGACGAGCTCTTTGTCACCTCCATAAACGAGAAACATATCCTTAGTCCTTTTCAGGTACTTTAGGATGTTCTTGACCGCTGTCTAGTGTTCCTTGCCGGGATTACTTTGGTACCTTCCTACCAAACTTACGGCAAGGTTTACATCAGGTCTGGTACACAGCATGGCATACATAATAGACCCTATGGCTGAGGCATAGGGGATGACACTCATCTCTTCTTTATCTTCTGCCGTGGTCGGGCATTGAGCCGAGCTCAATCTCACACCTTGCAATACAGGCAAGAACCCTTTCTTGGACTGATCCATATTGAACTTCTTCAATATCATATCAAGGTATGTGCTTTGTGAAAGACCTATGAGGCATCTCGATCTATCCCTATAGATCTTGATGCCTAATATGTAAGCAGCTTCTCCAAGGTCCTTAATTGAAAAACACTTATTCAAGTAGGCCTTAATGTTGTCCAAAATTCTATATCATTTCCCATCAAAAGTATTTCATCTACAAATAATATGAGAAATGCTACAGAGCTCCCACTCACTTTCTTGTAAACGCAGGCTTCTCCATAAGTCTGCATAAACCCAAACGCTTTGATCATCTCATCAAAGTGAATGTTCCAACTCCGAGATGCTTGCACCAGCCCATAAATGGATCGCTAGAGCTTGCATACCTTGTTAGCATTCTCATGGTCGACAAAACCTTCCAGCTGCATCATATACAGTTCTTCCTTAAGATGACTGTTAAGGAATGCCGTTTTGACGCCCATTTGCCATATCTCATAATCATAGTATGCGGCAATTGCTAACATGATTCGGACGGACTTTAGCTTCGCTACGGGAGAGAATGTCTCATCGTAGTCAACCCCTTGAACTTTTCGATAACCCTTAGCGACAAGTCGAGCTTTATAGATGGTAACATTACCATCCGTGTCCGTCTTCTTCTTAAAGATCCATTTGTTTTCTATCGCTCACTGATCATCGGGCAAGTCTGTCAAAGTCCATACTTCGTTTTCATACATGGATCCTATCTCGGATTGCATGGCTTCAAGCCATTTGTTGGAATCTGGGCCCGCCATCGCTTCTTCATAGTTCGAAGGTTCATCGTTGTCTGACAACATGATTTCCAGGACAGGGTTGCCATACCACTCTGGTGTGGAACGTGTCCTCGTGGACCTACGAAGTTTAGTAGTAACTTGATCCGAAGTACCTTGATCATCATCATTAACTTCCTCTTCAGTTGGTGCTGGCACCATAGGAACATCTTCCTGAGCTGCGCTACTCACCGGTTCAAGAGGCAGTACTTCATCAAGTTCTACTTTCCTCCCACTTAATTCTTTCGAGAGAAACTCTTTCTCCACAAAGGACCCGTTCTTGGCAACAAAGATCTTGCCTTTGTATCTGAGGTAGAAGGTATACCCAATGGTTTCCTTAAGGTATCCTATGAAGACGCATTTTTCCGACTTGGGTTCGAGCTTTTTAGGTTGAAGTTTCTTGACATAAGCATCGCATCCCCAAACATTTAGAAATGACAGCTTAGGTTTCTTCCCAAACCATAATTCATACGGTGTCGTCTCTACGGATTTAGACGGTCCCCTATTTAACGTGAATGTAGCGGTCTCTAGAGCGTATCCCCAAAATGATAGCGGTAAATCGGTAAGAGACGTCATAGATTGCACCATATCCAATAAAGTGCGATTACGACGTTCGGACACACCGTTACGCTGAGGTGTTCCAGGCAGCATGAGTTGCGAAACGATTCCACATTCCCTTAAGTGCGTACCAAATTCATGACTTAAATATTCTCCTCCACGATCTGATCGTAAGAACTTTATCTTTTGGTCACATTGATTCTCTACCTCATTCTGAAATTCCTTGAACTTTTCAAAGGTCTCGGACTTGTGTTTCATCAAGTAGACATACCCATATCTACTCAAGTCATCAGTGAGAGTGAGAACATAACGATATCCTCCGCGAGCCTCAACGCTCATTGGACCACACACATCAGTATGTATAATTTCCAATAAGTTGGTTGCTCGCTCCATTGTTCCGGAGAACGAAGGCTTGGTCATTTTTCCCATGAGGCATGTGAGGGAGTCCTGGACTAGGGGGTGTCCGGATAGCCGGACTATCATCATCGGCCGGACTCCAAGACTATGAAGATACAAGATTGAAGACTTCGTCCCGTGTCCGGATGGGACTTTCCTTGGCGTGGAAGGCAAGCTTGGCAATACGGATATGTAGATCTCCTACCATTTTAACCGACTCTATGTAACCCTAGCCCTCTCCGGTGTCTATATAAACCGGATGGCTTTAGTCCATAGGACACAACAACCATTACAGCAATCATACCATAGGCTAGCTTCTAGGGTTTAGCCTCCTTGATCTCGTGGTAGATCTACTCTTGTAATACCCACATCATCAATATCAATCAAGTAGGACGTAGGGTTTTACCTCCATCAAGAGGGCCCGAACCTGGGTAAAACATCGTGTCCCTTGTCTCTTGTTACCATCCGCCTAGACGCACAGTTCGGGACCCCCTACCCGAGATCCGCCAGTTTTGACACCGACATTGGTGCTTTCATTGAGAGTTCCTTTGTGCCGTCACCGATAGGAAGGATGCCTCTTCCCGTCTTCAAGGATGGTATCTTCGCCAAAGGAGCCTTAGCCGCCGGCCAAACTATCCGGCTAGGTGGTTTTCTCATCACCGCCTGTTCGGCCACCGCTTCGATGATGACCTCTTGGGTCATCAAAAGCAATCTTCACGTCAACTCGGAATTCGCCGAGCAGCTAGATCCAATGGAGCTCTCGTCCGTAAACGAACTCTTGGATTGCATCGCTGCCCTGGGAGTCGCTACAGACTACACTCAGATCGGGCTTAAAACCGATCTGAGAGAGATTAACTCTCCCCAGGTTACCCACCACGTCACGGTGGTAGACGAACATCGCGGCGACTCTTCTCCTATATTGAAAACTAGTCGTGTCCGGGCTTCCGAACCCTCCATGCCGGATTCCCGCGGAGGGACGGGCTTCGATCAAGCACTGAACCTAAAGTCAGGCATCAGACCGGACTCGTTGGACAACGTTCCACTTTCCAAGCTTCCGAATTCGGAAACTTCTCGACCCTTGAGCCTTGAGATGGGTAGGGTTCCGGACTCAATTAAACCCACCCACCCAGACATATGCGATCTATCTCTAATCCGGCAAGAGCCTGCTGAAACAGTACATCATTACTGGGCCAGATTCCTCCTGGTTCTGGACAGGATAAAGGACTACCCAGAGGAAAATGCAATCTCAATTTTTTGCAATAATTGCACGGACAAGGGAATCTTGAACTCCGTCAGCCGTCGTGAAATCACACGCTTCGCCGATCTGGCATCCATAGTACGAAAGTACTATGTGATGGAGAGTTTCCGGAAAACCGAAAATATGTTTTGGGACAATCCGGCCCCGAATACAACCCTAGTCCGCAACCAAAGGGTGCATTACACTCAGGCACCAGGTACAAAAACCAAAAAGCAGAAACCCCATAAAGGGCACGGAACCGTACTGGAGGGATGGCTTAGCGGACCCTGTACAATTCACGGTACAGAGGGCGCCACCCCAATACATAGCCTTCGAGCATGTTGGATATTATGGTAGGTAGCCAAAAGTGGCGAGGAGCTTCTAGCCTCGGAAAACCACACCAACAATACTGGTACGGTATCAACAGTCTTCGAAACTTTTGCACCAAACAATATGCGGAAACGAACAATCCGCAGCCTCGCCGAAGTCTACCAAGTAGCAACAACAAATCCTTGGAGCGACGCGGCCATCACCTTCAACGCCAGTGACGAACCTAAATTCCAAACAGCCCGAGCACCAGCCGCATTGGTCCTCAGTCCAATAGTGGACGGCTTTCGACTTACCAAGGTACTCATGGATGGCGGCAGCGGATTAAACCTCATCTACGAGGAAACTCTTCAAAAAATGGAAATAGACTGGAGCCGCATTGAGCGAAGCAGCACAACCTTCAGAGGAATAATCCCTAGCCGGGAAGCGCGCTGCACCGGAAAAATCACACTTGATGTGGTGTTCGGCTCGCCGGACAATTACAGGTCCGAAGAAGTCACGTTCCAAGTGGCCCCGTTCAGCAGCGGATATCACGCTATATTAGGACGAGAGGCATTCACAATTTTTCAAGTCGTACCCCATTACGGGTACATGAAGCTCAAAATGCCCGGGCCCGACGGAATAATCACTCTCGTTAGTGATCCGGACATAGCACTCCGCGCCGAAAACAAGACAGCCGCATTAGCCCTGGAGGCACTATCCGAAGCCCTAGCGGCAGAAGAACTCATCGCGTTGCGCTCTACGGTGCATAGGGACGATGTGATACTCGATAAGAGATCCAAGTCCACCTCCTTTAAACCAGCGGACGAAATAGTAAAATTCCAGGTCCACCCAACGGACCCGACAAAAACGGCCTCCATCGGGGCACAGTTGAACCCTGATGTAGACGCCGCACTGCGAGAATTCCTTCGGGAAAATTGGGACATTTTCGCCTGGCACCCTTCAGATATGCCGGGAATCCCACGCAGATTGGCAGAGCATAGCCTAAATATCCTAAAAGGGTTCAAGCTAGTCAAACAGGCTCTTCGACGATTTTCCGAACCCAAAAGACAGGCAATGGGAGAAGAACTAGCCAAACTATTGGAAGCCGGATTCATCAGAGACATCAAACATCCGGATTGGCTACCAAACCTGGTAATGGTACCAAAGAAGGACAAATCCTGGCGCCTATGTGTCGATTTTAAAGACCTCAACAAGGCCTGCCCAAAGGATCCCTTCCCCCTCCCCCGCATCGACCAAATAATCGATGCTACCGCAGGGCACGATTCATTGTGCTTCCTGGACGCATACTCCGGCTACCATCAAATCAAGATGGCAGAAGCGGACCAAGCCGCAACGGCATTCATTACTCCATATGGACCATTCTGCTTCAACACGATGCCCTTCGGACTTAAAAACGCCGGCGCAACATATCAGCGCATGATTCAGACATGTCTGGCTACCCAGATCGGCAAAACAGTAGAGGCATACATAGACGACGTAGTCGTCAAAACCAAACACGTCGAAACTCTAGTAGACGATTTGAGGGTCACATTCGACAACCTCCGAGCATATGACATCAAGCTGAATCCGAAAAAATGCGTTTTCGGCGTACCAGCCGGAAAGCTCCTGGGCTTCATTGTATCCGGTAGAGGAATTGAAGCAAACCCGGCCAAGATCCGAGCTCTATCACAGCTGGATATTCCAAAAGACCTCAAACAGATCCAAAAATTGACTGGATGCATGGCGGCTCTCAGCCGCTTTATCTCCCGTTTGGGAGAAAAGGCATTGCCCCTCTATCGCCTCCTCAGACGCACCGAACACTTTGAGTGGACGGATGCTGCCACTGCCGGACTCGAAGAAATAAAAGCCATATTGGCAACAAATCCGGTCTTGGCTGTGCCTAACCTGGGCGAACCAATGTTGTTATACATCGCGGCAACACAGCAAGTTGTAAGCGCGGTACTCGTCGTAGAACGAGAGGCAGAAGGGCATAAATTCCCTCTTCAAAAACCAGCACTGTTTTAACTCCCTGCAAGTCCCGTTACCCGCACTATCAAAAGATAGCGTATGCGGTGTTCATGGCATCCCGGAAGCTCCGACACTACTTTCAAGAGTGTTCGATAACAGTGGCCTCCGAAGTACCCCTAAATGACATTATAAACAACCGAGACGCGACGGGCAGGATTGCAATATGGTCCATTGAGCTCTTACCATTCGATATAACTTACAAACCCCGGCGAGCTATAAAGTCGCAAGTTTTGGCTGACTTTGTCGCTGAGTGGACTGAAGCCGAACTCCCTAAAGAGTACGGCGCATACTCCAATTGGATTATGCACTTCGACGGCTCCAAAATGCTGGCCGGATTGGGGGCAGGCTCGTATTGACGTCCCCAACCGAGGACACAGTCCAATACGTACTTCAGATAATGTACACGGACTCCAACAACGCAGCCGAATACGAGGCCCTCTTACATGGCCTCCGGATGGCAATCTCCATGGGCATACAACGCCTAGAGGTGTGCGGGGACTCAAACCTCGCAATATCCCAAGTAAATGGAGACTTTGACGCCAAGGATCCGAAAATGGCAGCCTATCATAACGCTGTCCTTAAAATGTCAGCTCGGTTCGAAGGACTTGAATTCCACCACGTAGCCAGGGATAATAACCAAGCGGCCAACATATTGGCACGCATCGGCGCAAAACGTGATGCTGTCCCTCCAAACATCTTCCTGGAACGGCTGTTCAAGCCATCCGTACTATGAGAAGAGGAGTCCAGAAATAACAAACTGGAAGCAGCCGCACCAACCGACACAGAGCAATCTGACATAATCGGCGATTCAGCCGATGAAATAACACCTTCAGCCCATGACATAATGGCAGTAATCGCCCCGTGGACAGAGCCATTCCTAGCCTACTTGCTTAGGCAGGAACTTCCTGAAGACCAAAATGAGGCCCGCTGCATAGTTCGGCGATCTAAAGCCTACAAGGTCCATGAGGGAGAACTCTATAAGGAAAGCACAACCGGAGTCCTTCAAAGGTGTATCTCCGAAGAGGAAGGGCGAGACCTTCTGGCTGAAATTCACGCTGGACTAGGCGGACACCACGCCGCAACCCGGACCCTTGTAGGAAAGGCATTCCGTACAGGATTTTATTGGCCGACGGCCCGGGCAGATGCTTAGGACTTAGTCCAAAGATGCGTCGGTTGTCAGCTCTTTGCTAATCAGAGCCATATGCCACCCACCACCCTCAAAACTATACCCATTACCTGGCCGTTCGTAGTCTGGGGCTTGACATGGTTGGAACACTTAAAGGGGGAACCCACAAGCAAAGGTACCTATTGGTCATGGTGGATAAATTCACCAAATGGATAGAGGCCAAGCCAGTTAAAACGGCAGAGTCCGGACCAGTGATAGACTTCATATCCGGGGTGGTACACCATTATGGTGTTCCCCACAGCATCATCACCGATAACGGCACGAACTTCACGGCCGACGAGGTTAAATCATGGTGCAAAAATATGGGCATTAAGCTCGATTACGCTTCAGTCTATCATCCTCAAACCAATGGTCAAGTGGAACGAGCAAATGGTCTAATAATGAGCGGCATCAAACCCAGACTAGTGCGGTCCCTTACGAAATCTGACACACACTGGATATAGGAGCTCGACTCCGTACTCTGGGGGCTGCGGACAACGCCCAACCGTACTACCGGATTCACACCATTTTTTATGGTATACGGCGTAGAAGCAGTTCTGCCCTGCGACATCATTCATGACTCACCTTGAGTGCGCATGTATGAAGAAAGAGAAGCCGAGCTGGATCGGCAGGACAGCTTGGACGCATTGGAGGAAGAACGCGACGTCGCCAAGGCTCGTTCCGCATTCTATCAGCAGCAGGCTCGAAGATATCAAAGCAGAGAAGTACGGGACAAGACTTACAACATTGGCGAACTAGTTCTACGCCTGCCGGACAAGAAAAAGGACAAGCTCAAGCCCAAATGGGAAGGCCCCTTCATCACCGATCAAGTCTTGACCGGCGGAGCGTACCGTCTACGAAATGCATCGGACAACCGACTCGAGCCGAACCCATGGAACGCAGCCCGCCTCCGAAGATTCTATGCCTAGCGCCGGACTAAGAGTTCGTCCCTTTCCCCCGTCCAAATTTTTTACACTTCAGCTGTCTTTTGTTTATCTTTTTTCTCTCACCCCTATTCATCAAAGCCTTAAAAGGCTTACTTGCGCATCGTTCGCACGCAATTGATGTGCTATCCTCACTCATTATACCTGGGGGCTTCCTTACCAGAAGCTTAATTATCAGGGCTTCATGCCCAGCACACGTGTCAAACTTCCACGCGTACCTTTTATTCACCAATATATGCACCGATATGACTTAAGTTTTGGCCAAGCTGGGTTGCCTGGCTCCTGTGCTTACCCCTACGTTCCCGATTGTTCGGCCAGGAGGTAAAGGGAGCACCTCTGCGATTGTTACTGCCGGGTCAGCCGGATGTGTACCTCAGACTGGGTGAAGCCGAAAGCTAGCGTTCTTAAGGGAATATTCGGTCGGTGATTTGAAAGATGATTTTTTACCAATTTATTTATCTGCCCCTAGATGTTATCCTACTCTTTTCGCAGTCCGGACATGCACTTTAGGGCATGCCTCCCAGAGGAAAGGAACCCTTAATGGAACTATTCTCCCTGGAAGATGTTTCTTACTAACCATGTAATATAACATAACTAGTTGGGCACTTGTCTGATAAAGCACTAATGACCCCTACGCCTGGTCTCCATGCATGCCCCGGTTGTTTCTTAACCGAGAAGGTATTCGGACACACTCCGGACTCTAGGGTCCCGAGGTTGAAGCGAAAAGGTCGGCAAAGACAAACGATCTACAATCCGGCTAGAAGGCATTTTACATGTCATTTTAAAATACATTGTCAAATCGACTGACTGTATTCCTCCACAATCCCGTCTAACAGGCTGTCTAATTTACAGTCCCGTTGGGAAAATTTAGCGGCAACTCTACTTGGCCGTATACTAAACTCACAGGGATCTCCTTCCCATCGGGCCCCACAGGTCCGACCTCGGCCATGTGGTTGGGATCCGCCTTCTTGTACCGCGTCTTCACCATGGCCCAGGCCTCCCTGGCACCTTGGCGGCAGGCTGAAATCTTCCATAAATGGAAGCACTGCCGCACTCCCTGAAGCTTCTCCGCAAGCTCCCCAAGGCCCTCGGGTAGGGAGAGGGCTGGCCATAAAGCCTGGACGACGCCGCTCATTGCTTGCCGAACTCGTTCGAGCTGTTGCAACAGCTCGGGAAGTTGATCACCCGTTGATACGGGCATCTCCTCTGCAGGGTGACCTGTGAGTATACCTACAGACATATTTTGTCAATTGACTTCTTCGCCGAACTCTTCTTTTCAAAGGAGTTCGCTCAAGCACTTACTATAGATGCCGCGACGAAGCCGCTGATTCTCCTTAACGAAGCGAGACAGCTCGGCCCGAACACCTTTCAGCTCTTCTCCAAGCTGGGTGTGGGCATCCTGGAGCATGTTCCTCTCTTGCTGCACCTTATTCAGCACCCTCTCGCCGGCCTTCAGCTGGCGCAGTAGTTCTTGCATGTCCGGATCTTGTCCGGCAGCACCTGCAACATCATTATTAGACTTATGCGCAGGCCGCACACCACTTATCTTTTTAAATAATGTGTTACCAGGAGAAGTCCCTGTGTTTCCTCCTGCGGCAGCAAGTGCGGCCTCAAGTTGGGCCTTACACTCTTGCAGCTCCTGAGACAGTTGGGTATTCTTCTTTGTAAGATCCTACAGTTCAAATGATCCTTAAATTAGTTAATATAACTACTTTAAGTCTCGGGGGCTACTGGCATATACAACTATTAAAATCTCTTACCCGTATGTCTTTTACATACTGCTCCGTGGCTCTGGTCAAACCATCTTGAGCGGCACGGAGGTGCGCGTCCCCCGCGTTAAAGGCATTCAACGCCTCAGGGGAGAAGCACGCGTCACGAAAAACTGTCCGGCGGCGCCTGTGGTTCATGGCGCTCTCCACCTCAGACTTGGTGGCGGACAGTCTGTCGGCATCCTCCATTGGAGGAGTATCTGGTTCGCGCCTTGCGCTCGCCTCCCCCTCCAGACCGGGCGCTGGAGCTTGGCTGGTAGAGGCTGGGTTGGCAACCTCTACGCCCGCAGTCCGGCGGGCGCTCTTTCTCCTACAAAAGTCATGAGCACTCAAACTCTTCCTAGGAACGTTGCTCTAAATAACGAACCGTGAGCTATACCTTTGCGGCGACGTTTCAATCCCGCCGCGCTCCTCTTCTGCCTGCTGGGCCGGACTGACCCTTGTTGGTCAGCCGCCGCGGGTTCGGCTTCCCACCTTGAAGGCACCGCCTGCAAGACACCATTGTATGGTGGTCAGAAATGCGCGAGGATGGAGTAATGGTGTTAGGAATTCGGTCATAAGTACCTGGGAAGCCGGTGACAAGCCGGGGTAGTCGGCCATAATGGCGACTAGAGCGTTGTCCATGCTGAGTTGGTGGAACACCCCGTCAATTAGCTCCACCTTTATATCCAGATCCTCTTCGGAGGTCGGATCAAGGGATCTTCCCAGATCCTCGGGTTGTGGAGCCGGATTGTGAATGTCCTCCACATCCCGGCACAGTTCCTGCGTCAAAATCACAGAGTAAGGCACTCGGCTTTGAAAGCACGGGTCGGATGAATAAACGTCCACTTACCCAGCTCCGAGGGTTATTCATGGAGAACCCATTCAATGGGCTCGCACGGAGGAAGTCCTCCTTCTCCCCCTTGTACAGGCCGGACAGAATCTTCACCAGATCCTCGGCCGATCCCGGCCCCTTACGGCCATGACGGGTGGCATCGTCCTCCCCGTTGAAATCCCACATGGGGTCGCCCCTGTATTGCAGCGTCTGCACCACCCGCATAATGCATGTGGCCATGACTTCGATCATGGTCAATCCGGAATGGGCCAGCAACCTTATCCGGCCCATCAAATAATGGACGCCCTTGTCTTCCTCCAGCTGAGGGCTCCGCGGGCGCCAACTTAGGCGTTTCTTCAGAGGAGCATTGCTAAACTCAGGGAGGCCGATCCGAACTGGGTCCGGCAGTGGAGCATCTTCTATATAAAACCATTCCGAAGGCCAGTCTTCAGACGCCTTCTTAGGGGTTCCGGATAGATATCCGGTCCCAGCGATGCGCCATATTTCGGCACCACCCACTTGATATATTGACCCCTCGTGAGAGCAGGGTACGAGGCAGAATAGCCTCTTCCACAGCGTGAAATGGGGCTCGATGCCCAGGAATAGCTCGCAAAGAGCTATGAAACCCGCGATATGCAGGTTAGAGGCGGGCGTTAGGTGATGGAGCTGGAGTCCGTAGAACTCCAGAAGCCCGCGGAGGAACGGATGTACAGGAAATCCAAGCCCCCTTATTAGATAAGTGACGAAGCATACCCGCTCCCCTTTAGAGGGACTAGGGGTGGCCTCCGCTTGCTTCCCACCTTTGTAGGTGGCCAGCCCGGCTCGAACCGGAACCATAAAGGCCGGAGGAAGATATCCCTCCGCTTGGAGCGTCACCAGCTCGCTGTGCGGAACAGAACATCTCCTCCAATCTCCTGGCGGAGGACTGGGAGCGCGAGAAGAGGAGCCGCATCGACGGTCCATGATGGAATGGATTTTTGGTCAGAAGCGCTCCGATGAGTACTCGCGGGGGGAAGATGGTGTGATTTGGATTTGGATTCCTGCCTCTCTTATAGGCAGGTTATTTTCGCAGCTAGGGGTAAAACATAAAAGATACCCTGGCTTTTCGCATTCATGCGACGCGTGGAAGAAGGCCATTATTGGGCGTGGAAGCCAAGAAGCGCGACATTGATAAGGAAGCCGGACACTGTTCGGCAGGTACATGGAACTTAAAGGAGAACCCGCCTTGCAACGCCGAAGACTACATACGCGCTGGACTTATCGTCATTGAAGCCTGGTTCGGGGGCTACTGAGGGAGTCCTGGACTAGGGGGTGTCCGGATAGCCGGACTATCATCATCGGCCGGACTCCAAGACTATGAAGATACAAGATTGAAGACTTCATCCCATGTCCGGATGGGACTTTCCTTGGCGTGGAAGGCAAGCTTGGCGATACGGATATGTAGATCTCCTACCATTGTAACCGACTCTATGTAACCCTAGCCCTCTCCGGTGTCTATATAAACCGGATGGCTTTAGTCCGTAGGACACAACAACCATTACAACAATCATACCATAGGCTAGCCTCTAGGGTTTAGCCTCCTTGATCTCATGGTAGATCTACTCTTGTAATACCCACATCATCAATATCAATCAAGCAGGACATAGGGTTTTACCTCCATCAAGAGGGCCCGAACCTGGGTAAAACATCGTGTCCCTTGTCTCCTGTTACCATCCGCCTAGACGCACAGTTCGGGACCCCCTACCCGAGATCCGCCAGTTTTGACACCGACAGCATGGTTCGCATGTGTCGAATGATTCATAATCGAGAGACTCTAAAAGTCCATCAGCATGTATCTTCTTCATGCGCTTGACACCAATGTGACCAAGGCGGCAGTGCCACAAGTATGTGGGACTATCGTTATCAAGTTTACATCTTTTGGTATTCACACTATGAATATGTGTAACATCACGTTCGAGATTCATTAAGAATAAACCATTGACCATCGGGGCATGACCATAAAACATATCTCTCATATAAATAGAACAACCATTATTCTCAGATTTGAATGAGTAGCCATCTCATATTAAACGAGATCCAGATACAATGTTCATGCTCAAAGCTGGTACTAAATAACAATTATTGAGGTTTAAAACTAATCTCGTAGGTAAATGTAGAGGTAGCGTGCCAACGGCGATCACATCGACTTTGGAACCATTCTCGACGCGCATCGTCACCTCGTCCTTCGCTAGTCTCCGCTTATTCCGCAGCTCCTGCTTTGAGTTACAAATATGAGCAACCGAACCGGTATCAAATACCCAAGAGCTACTACGAGTACTGGTTTTGCCTTCTTGTCCGCTAAGTACTTGGGGCAGTTCCGCTTCCAGTGGCCACTTCCCTTGCAATAAAAGCACTCAGTCTCAGGCTTGGGTCCATTGTTTGACTTCTTCCCGGCAACTGGCTTACCGGGCGCGGCAACTCCCTTGCCGTCCTTCTTGAAGTTCTTCTTACCCTTGCCTTTCTTGAACTTAGTGGTTTTATTCACCATCAACACTTGATGTTCCTTTTTGATCTCTACCTCTGCCGATTTCAGCATTGAATATACCTCAGGAATGATCTTTTCCATCCCCTGCATATTGAAGTTCATCACAAAGCTCTTGTAGCTCGGTGGAAGCGACTGAAGGATTCTGTCAATAACCGCATGTAGGACCTTGAAGTATGTCTAGAGGGGGGGTGATTAGACTACTTGACCAATTAAAAACTTAACCTTTTCCCAATTTTAGAGTTTGACAGATTTTAGCTATCTTAGGACAAGTTAAGCAATCATCACACAAATCAAGCAAGCATGCAAAGAGTATATAGGCAGCGGAAATTAAAGCATGCAACTTGCAAGAAAGTAAAGGGAAGGGATTGGAGGATTCAAACGCAACTGGAGACACGGATGTTTTTGGCGTGGTTCCGATAGGTGGTGCTATCGTACATCCACGTTGATGGAGACTTCAACCCACGAAGGGTAACGGTTGCGCGAGTCCACGGAGGGCTCCACCCACGAAGGGTCCACGAAGAAGCAACCTTGTCTGTCCCACCATGGCCGTCGCCCACGAAGGACTTGCCTCACTAGCGGTAGATCTTCACGTAGTAGGCGATCTCCTTGCCCTTACAAACTTCTTGGTTCAACTCCACAATCTTGTCGGAAGCTCCCAAGTGACACCTAGCCAATCTAGGAGACACCACTCATCAAGAAGTAAAAAATGGTGCGTTGATGATGAACTCCTTGCTCTTGTGCTTCAAACGATAGTCTCCCCAACACTCAACTCTCTCTCATAGGATTTGCATCTGGTGGAAAGAGGGTTTGAGTGGAAAGCAAACTAGGTAAGGCTAGAGATCAAGATTCATATGGCAGGAATGGAATATCTTGGCCTCAACACATGAGTAGGTGGTTCTCTCTCAGAATTGGTAAGTTGGAAGTGTAGGTTTAGTCTGATGGCTCTCTCCACGAATGAAGAGGAGGTGGAGGGGTATATATAGCCTCCACACAAAATCTAACCGTTACACACAATTTACCAAACTCGGTGGGACCGATTCAATAGACTCGGTCAGACCGATTTAGTAAACCTAGTGACCGTTAGTGATTTTCGGTGGGACTGACATGCAACTCGGTGAGACCGATTCGGTTAGGGTTAGGGCATAATGTAATCTCGGTAAGACCGATTACACAAACTCGGTAAGACCGATTTTGGTAATAAGCTTTCCAAAGAGTTGGTCAGGTAAACTCGGTGGGACCGATTTGCTCTTTTCGGTGAGACCGAAATGTTACAAAAGGGAAACAGAGAGTTTACATTGCAATCTCGGTGGGACCGATCGCTCGCTTCGGTTAAACCGAAACGTTAGGAAGGGAAATAGAGAGATTGCAATCCCATCTCGGTGAGACCGAGATCCGTATCGGTAGGACCGATTTGCCTAGGGTTTGTGGCAGTGGCTATGACATTTGAAATCGGTGGCGCCGGGTTGGAAGAATCGGTGTGACCAATTTTGGCTCTGGGTTTAGGTCATTTGTGGATGTGAGAAAGTAGCTGAGGGTTTTGGAGCATATCACAAAGCACATGAAGCAAGAGGCTCATTAAGCAACACCTCATCCCTCCTTGATAGTATTGGCTTTTCCTATAGACTCAATGTGATCTTGGATCACTAAAATATAAAATGAAGAGTCTTGAGCTTTTGAGCTTGAGCCAATCCTTTGTCCTTAGTATTTTGAGGGATCCACTTTCATCATCCATGCCATGCCATTCATTGAGCTTTCCTGAAATAATAGTCTTGGAATAGCATTAGCTCAATGAGCTATATGTTGTTATGAATTACCAAAACCACCTAGGGATAGTTGCACTTTCAATCTCGCCCTTTTTGGTAATTGATGACAACATATAGATCAAAGCTTCGACAAAAGATAATAAGATTGAAAAACATCGTCGCTTTGAGAAGTATGTGATAAGCAAGAGCTCCCCCTAAATTTGTGCATAGTTTAAAATTTGCTTTGGACTACAAATGCACAAGGAATTAGGCTCATGGGTTACTCTTCCATGTCGCATTCATCTTGGTGGAGCGCTCAAAATGATAAATATTGAATACATGCACTCATCACCAAGCAAAGTGAATGATCATATAAGGATAGGTAAGATAATATCATCAAACATGCATAAGTGTAGCTTATGATCAAACACATGATCATCAATGTCTCACAAGAATAGCATAGTATCTCAAGCAATCAAAAGCAAACAAGTTTTAACCACCAAATCAAGAGAGAATAAAAGCAACACTCTCTCTCTCGAAGCCTATGATCTATACATTTTCTCCCCCTTTGGCAACAAGTTACCAAAAAGTTCATAGAAAATGCATAGTGCTAGATCGACTCTCAGGCTTGATCTTCAGGTGGTGCAGATGATGTTGCTCTAATGTCTGTCACAGGCACTGCAACTGACCTCTGGGCTCTAGGCACTCTGGCAAAGACATTAGTGGTAGTATTGCCCTTCCTCTCCTGCATGTCATCCTGTAGCTGCTCCACAACTGACTGAATCTCAGTTACCTTGACATCTAGTTCATAGAATTTTTGTTCCATGATTCTCTCCAGGCTCTCTTGATTTTGAGTGAGGGTGGCCAATCCCTTCTCAATCCTCAGAGATGATGCTATCAAGTAACCAAGCTGCTCCTGCTTGTTTTTTAAGAAATACTCAGATGCCTCCTCTTGAGTTGGCATCTTGGCAGCCTTCTCCTTCCTTGCCTTCTCCTTCTTTGCTTTCTCCTTCTTCTCCCATCATGGAAGGTTGACCAACAACTCTGGCCATGGTCTTCTTGACCCTTTCCTTCCTTTTCTTTCCTTCAGCAGCAGCTGGCTCTTTGGGATCAGACTTTTCAGGAAGTTGAGTTGATGCTCTGGCTTTGGACATTGGTTGTCTTCCTGCAGGCCTTTTGATATTCATCCCTGGCTTTGTATGCTTTGCTGAGCCATACTCCTTTTTGAGTACTACTTTCTTGGAAGTAGCCTCATCTTCTTCAGCTCTATAATCCTCATCTTTAGAGTCTGAGGTTCTCTTCCTCTTTTGCCTGGTAGCAGCCTTAGGCAGGTTGCTAGGAGTGCTCCTGCTGCCTTCATCTGAAGTGCTGGAGGGACTAGTGCCCTGACTCATGTCAATCTGCTCTTCTGACCTGTTCTGGCTGTCACTCTGGTCCGACATGCTGCAAACACTTACGGCTGACCCTGTGAAGAGTTATAGATGAGATAGAGTGGATGAGCATCACAAAATGCAGAGATTTTTGCAAAAGAATGATTCAAAAATTCAGTTTTAGTTTTCCACAGAAAGCATTTCGGATCAACCAATTTTCAAACTCGATGATACCGAACCAGTTTTGGAACCTAAACTGATGAACTCGGTTGGACCGAGTCACAGTTCGGTGGCACCGAGACTGCTAGGGTTTCACAAAGTCCTAAAATCGGTCGCACCGATTAGCAATTCTCGGTCAGACCGAGAGTTACTAGTGCAATGACATAAGCCAAATCGGTGGTACCGAGTTTTTCAACTCGGTGGGTCCGAGATGGTTTCGGCGGAAACCTAACCCTAAATTTTCAAATCTCATCTAATCTACGGATTGGATTGACTAGATAGGAGTGTTTCAATCGTGGCAAGAATCAGTAAGAACATGATGTGCTAGGAATCAGACGAGGATAGCACAGTGATCGAGTCCATACCCTAGTTCGGCGATGAACTCGCTACGGCGGCAATGGCGGGGTTGAATTCCGTTGACGGCGGCGGAGACCAGCGACAGGAGGCGGCTGGCGACAAGGAGACGATCCGGAGACCTTGGAGGCACAGCGAGCTATTGCGCGGGCGAAGGGGTTCGGAGGAATTTCCAAATTTTTGCCCGTGACTATATATAGCCCGACCTTGTCGGTGTGACCGAGTGGAACAACTCGGTGGCACCGAGATGTATAACTATGTCAATTACAGCAACTCGGTGTGACCGAAAAGTTCAAATCGATTGCACCGAGATTGAAAACCTAGATCGACTTGGTGATCTCGGTAGGACCGAAATGGAGGAATCGGTCAGACCGTGAATCACAAAGAAGTTTTGGAAGTTTAAGTCTTTGACGAATCGGGGACTCCGAGTGCTCCTCACACAAAGTGGTTCGAATCTGACTTGATCAAATTTTGTGATGTAGCATGAATAGAGTTTGAGACGAGAAAAGCATAGATAGCTAGAGAAAGTTCTTAGGCATTCTTGTCCATCCACTTGGCCAAAAGAAGAAAGAACCAAACAATCAAATCAATAAGTGGATGTCCTTGAATGAGTAAAATATGCACCAACATGCTCACACAATAAGATAGCAAATGAAATATGTGGCAAAGCATGCACAACCAATTCTAGCATCTATCAAACAATTGGCAATGACTAGGTCATCTATATATGAGTATATTGACTTAGGAGTCAAATGATAAACATTTGATCATAGGTCATACTCATCGTTTAAGCTCAAGTGGGGTTGCCACTTTTACATAATGCATTGATGTGTTCACACCATTAGAGTTGCTTTAACTCAATTCTTAGAGTTAAGCTCCCCCTAGATGTGAGATCCCTTTTAGAGGGATGAACTAACCTTGGGTTTTGTCGATGATGACTTCATATAGGTGTTGAAGATGTGGATGCTCAATGTTGATGTAGATCATTTGGAGCAATCCTTTGGAGTGAGTTGCACTTTCAACTTGCCTACATGGGTTAGTCCCACAAGGAACAAACAGGAATATCCAAAGACATAGAGTGATGCACACACAAGATAATGTCCATGGAAACATTAGGTTACCTTGTCCCTTGCCTTACCAACATGAGGGTTTGTGACTCCTTGAACTAGTGCAAGATGTGGAAGTTGATTGCACTTGTCATTGCCATAATGATATGAGTGAAAAATGTTGGCAGAGTCACCCTCAAGAACTATCTAGTTCTTCTTCTTCAGGATCCACATCATCTTGATGGGAATCCTTGGAGTTGTACTTGTACTTGATGAAGTAGAACTTGACGTAGTCTTGCGAACCCACTTGAACGGGGCCTTAGGTGCTTCTTCAATTGCATCGTTCTCTTCTTGAAGCTTGTCCTTGCCTTTGTTCTTGTGGTCTTGTGGTGGAAGATCATCTTGTGCTTGTGTTCCCTTGAAGGAAGTAGGATCATACTTCTCTTGTTGAGGAACAAACTTCGTCTTGGGGTATTGATCTTCTTCCCACTCAACTCCATTGGCATTGAACTTTCGTTCAAAACCAACACCTTGATTCTTCCGGTGTCTTCCTTGCTTGCGTACAATTTCCTCGAATTGCTTACTCCCGGCAAGGCTCTTGTAAACACCTTTCTCTATAATTCCCTTCAATAAGCTATTTTCTTGCACAAGTGTAACTTGGCTAAGAGAATCATTAGTGGAATCAAGAGAACTACTAGAAGCAACAATATTGGATTTGACATTATTATTGTTACTAGTAGAGGAAGTATCTTTCTTGTACTTATTACTAGACTTGACTTGAGGCATGTAAGTAGATAGGAGTAAACGCTTGGCAATGTAAGAAGAACTTTTCTTACGAAGATCATCATTGATTGCTTTTAAGAACTCATGCTCTTGCTCAAGATTGAGTTTTTCAAAGCGTAACTTCTCATGAGCCCTTAAAAGTTCTCGATGATCTTCAAAGATAGTTTCATGAGCCAACTTAAGAGTGTTTAGTTCTTTAGTTAGAAACTCAATTTTCTCCTTATCATTGTCATTCGTTTGATTAGCATGATTAATTGGCGTTTCATCATAGTATTCATCACTAGAGTTGTCAACAAGTAAATCATCATCCACAAGCAAGTCATCTTCATCACTATTGAAATCAACATACTCAGGATGTGTTACCTTTGGACCTTTGGCCATGAAGCATCTTCCAATTCCTTCATTTGGTGAATCAAATATGTCATAGGAGTTGGTTGACACAAGTGCTAGACCGGAAACACCTTCATCTTGAGTATATTCGGAGTCGGAGTGATAGCTTCTCTCGGAGTGATGGTCGGAGTCGGAGCCGGATACCCATTCACCAACATGAGCTTGATGTCTTGGTTTTGTGTAGCTCCTTGATGACTTGTCCTTCCTTTCCGAATCATTGCTTCTCCGTGAGGGTCTTCGTTCATAACGATCATCTCTACTCCTCCTCTCTCTTGGTGGTGATTCTTCTCTTTTGCTTCTTCTTTTTGGAGAATCTTCTCTTCTTTTGTACGGTACCGTACACTCATTGGAATAGTGTCCAGGCCTCCCACAATTGTAGCAATTGCACTCTCGACTAGAAGATCTTTTGTCATGATAAGACCTTGACTTGGAGCTTCTTTCTTTGCTTCTACTCTTGTAGAATTTGTTGAAGTTCTTCACCATTAAGCTCAATTCTTCATTGAAGGTTTGTTTCTCACTCGATGATGTGGGGGCTTCACTTGAGGCTTTGTAAGCACCACTTGACTTGTTGTGAAGTTCCTCCTTATCCTTGAGTGACATCTCATGAGCAACAATTCTTCCAATGACTTCCATTGGCTTGAGATCTTTGTAGTTTGGCATCATTTGGATCAATGTGCACACGGTATCATACTTTCCATCCAATGCTCTTAGGATCTTCTTGATGATGAATCTGTCGGTCATCTCTTCACACCCTAAGCCAGCAATCTCATTTGTAATAAGAGCAAGCCTAGAGTACATTTCAGCGACACCTTCACCATCCTTCATTTTGAACTTGTCAAGTTGACTTTGGAGCACATCCAACTTGGAATCCTTGACGAATTCGGTACCTTCGTGCATACGTAATGCCCCGGATACAACTTTCCATATTCGTAACTCCAACTCTTGCCTTTTTCCGGAGATGCGATATGATATTTCCTTCGTGGTTGGGTTTTTGTCTTTTGTTTTGCATTGTGTTCATGTCATGCATCTCATCTCATCGCTTCATTCACATTGCATCGGCACTCCGTTGCCGTCATGTTTTCAAAACTTGCGTACACTCGTCGTTGCCGTTTGTCCCTTTGCCTTCATCACTTTTCCTCGGACCGCTTTGCCTTCGACCGTTCCAGACCAATCAGGTTTTTTTTCGCTTCACACTTGACCTCGTTCACCTAACCCCTCTTTGCATAGTGCATCGACCCCTCGCGTGCGTGCCCAAAACTTACCCCAACCCGAACCGGTCTGTCGTTATCGATGGATCCGGATCATCCCCAGACGTCTATAAAACATCTCCGTTTTTTTATTTGGACTCCCTATCTTTTATTTTCTCGACCGCCCGATTACGATCGGAGGGATGAGGTAGACCCTAACCTATCCCACCGCTTTATATAATAAGATCAAACCCTAGCCGCTAGCTGTCTCATCCACCTCTTCCCATCGTGTCGCCGCCAGCCAACCAACCTCCCTCCTTCCTCGGGATCCTCCCAGATCCACCCAACCGAATCGCTCCGACCAGCTACCTTGATTTCCGCCGCCACCCAATTACAGCAAGCCTCCACCTTCTTCTCCTCGTCTCTGTAGCGAACCCATCCAGCGCCTTCCACTGATCTTCTCCGCAGCCCAGCCATGCATCGACGAGCTCCTTGAGCTTCACCTCGCGTGCCACCTCCTCGTCCTCCAGCAGCTCCTCCCTGTGCGCTCCCTCTGATTCCTGAGGCCGAGCCGCCCCGTGCTCGCAACCGTCGCGCGAGCCGGCGAGCTCTCTGCCTGAGCCGGCGACCAACCCGCAGGCCGCGCCCTCCGGCGACCCCGCCGTCGGCAACAACGACTAGGACAGGCCTCATCCCGCTCCTCGCCTCCCCTGTCTCTCTCCCTTTCCTAACACTCTCTCACGTCTCCCTCCCTGTCCTTGCCGCAGCAAGGAACCGCCGCCGCCAAGTTCTTGCCGGGAGCGACGCCGCCCGGATCTGGCCGTCTCCGCGTCGTCCACGCCCCTACCTCGCCTTGGACGTGCCTCCCTGCTGCCGGAGCCCTACGACCCCCGCGCCAAGTCCCTCGTCGTCGCCTCTGCTTCATCCGGTTCGAGCGAGCGTTGCCGCCCCCCCCCC
>NC_041391.1:662798713-662863250 GCF_002162155.2 Triticum dicoccoides | reverse complement strand
CGCGCCATGGCCTCTTCGCCCGGATCCCGTTCGGCCGTTCCGGCCGCCGAGTCCATCGCCGCCTGAATCTCTCTGCTTTGCCAAGTCCTCTGCCGCGGCCTCTGCTTTGTTTGCATCACGAGGAGACGAGCGCCTCGCCCGCGTTGACCCCGTCCTTGACCACGCCAGCGTGGACCAGCTCCAGTCGGCCGACTCCCTCCACAGATCCAGCCGGCCCAGCTTGCTCTGCCCCAGCCCAGCAACGAGCCAGCCCAAGTGCCGTGGTGAGAAACCAAGCCCACTCGAGTTTCGGACCGTTATGTTTTTTTCCTGTCCAGCGATTTTAGTAATTATCCAGTGATTTACAGATTTGCAGAAAACCCCTCCATGTTCATGCATATAATAACTAATTAACCGTGCATCGGTTTAAAATGATTCAAACATGTAAAATGCTTAGAATTTTGTGTAGAGTAATAATTTATCACTTTCATCCATGTTTAAAATGTTTAAACTTGCTGTTTATTTAATTTTGCATAAATGCCATGTTAAAATGATTTATTTCATAACTAAATAACCGTAGCTCGGAATTAAATGTTCTTTATATGTAAATGGGGTGGAAAAATGCCTAGTTTAACATGGTGCACTTTATTTTCCTGTTTAACAACAATAAAATATGTTTTAGGGCAGAACAGTACCAAATCTAAAATATGGACATGAGGATTTTCCGGAATTGTTGTTTGTTGTTCCGGCCTCATTTAAACTTGCCTAAATAGCTAGTTTAATTATGCTTCACCTCTTGCCATGTTTAATAACATTTAATATTGTTGGGTTCATAACCAAGAGTGAACTAAACAATTGATGTGGTGTTTCATCAATATGCAACTCGTTGCATATTGAGCTCCACTTAACTTGTAGTTTTGTTTGTGCACTTTGCCATGCCATGCCTCATTAAACCGGACAAGCATCCTACTTGTTTGTGCATCATGCCATGTTTTTGCTTGTGCATTTACCATGTTGTTTGTTTGTTTCCGGTGTTGCTTCTTAGTTCTGGTAATGTTGCGATTGTGAGGATTCGTTCGACTACCCCGTTCGTCTTCTTCATGGACTCGTTCTTCTTCCTTGCGGGATATCAGGCAAGATGACCGCGACCCTGGATCTCACTACTATCATTGCTATGCTAGTTGCTTCGTTCTATCGCTATGTTGTGTTACCTATTATTTGCTCTTCAAGCCTCCCAAATTGCCATGAACCTCTAACCTTTGACACCCTTCCTAGCAAACCGTTGTTTGGCTACGTTACCGCTTTGCTCAGCCTCTCTTATAGCATTGTTAGTTGCAGGTGAAGTTGAAGATTGCTCCATGGTGGACAGGGTTATGTTGGGATATCACAATATCTCTTATATTATTAATGCATCTATATACTTGGTAAAGGGTGGAAGACTCGGCCTTATGCCTGGTGTTTTGTTCCACTCTTGCCGCCCTAGTTTCCGTCATACCGGTGTTATGTTCCCGGATTTTGCGTTCCTTATGCGGGTGGGTGATTTATGGGACCCCTTGACAGTTCGCTTTGAATAAAACTCCTCCAGCAAGGCCCAGCCTTGGTTTTACCATTTGCCTCACCTAGCCCTTTTTCCCTTGGGTTTCCGGAGCCCGAGGGTCATCTTTATTTTAGCCCCCCCGGGCCAGTGCTTGTCTAATTGTTGGTCTGAACCGGGCAGACTGCGGGGCCACCTCGGGGCAACTCGAGGGTTGGTTTTACTCATAGGCTGACCTATCCGGTGTTGTCCTGAGAACGAGATATGTGCAGCTCCTATCGGGATTGTCGGCACATCGGGCGGCTTTGCTGGTCTTGTTTTACCATTGTTGAAATGTCTTGTAAACCGGGATTCCGAGACTGATCGGGTCTTCCTGGGAGAAGGAATATCCTTCGTTGATCACGAGAGCTTATCATGGGCTAAGTTGGGACACCCCTGCAGGGTATTATCTTTCGAAAGCCGGGCCCGCGGTTATGTGGCAGATGGGAATTTGTTAATGTCCGGTTGTAGACAACTTGACACCAGATCCGAATTAAAACGCATCAACCGCGTGTGTAGCCATGATGGTCTCTTCTCGGCGGAGTCTGGGAAGTGAACACGGTTTCTGTGTTATGATTGACGTAAGTAGGTGTTCAGGATCACCTCTTGATCATTGCTAGTTGACGACCGTTCCTTTGCTTCTCTTCTCGCTCTTATTTGCGTATGTTAGCCACCATATATGCTTAGTCGCTGTTGCAACCTCACCACTTTACCCCTTCCTTTCCCATTAAGCTTTGCTAGTCTTGATACCCATGGTAATGGGATTGCTGAGTCCTTGTGGCTCACAGATTACTACAACAATAGTGCAGGTACAGGTTATGCAATGATCATGACGCGAGAGCGATGTTTGCTTGTTATGGAGTTCTTCTTCTGCTTCTTCTTCAATCAGGGGATAGGTTCCAGGTCGGCAGCCTGGGCTATCAGGGTGGATGTCATTTGAGTTTCTGTTTGTGTTTCATCCGTAGTCGGATGATGCTCTTGTGTATGATGATGTTGTATCCGTGTGGCATTGTATGCCTTATGTATGTATCCCTATCTATTATGTAATGTTGATGTAATGATATCCACCTTGCAAAAGCGTCTTCAAGATGCGCTTCTATCCTGGTGGGACCTTCGAGTTCCTTTAGGATAGGGTCGCATCTTGGGCGTGACAAGTTGGTAATCAGAGCCTCGACCGACCATAGGAGCCCCCTTCATTGTTGGCCGTTGTTGAGTCTAGAAGAAAACTATTTTGAGTCTTAGGATTATATATATCAGAGAGTAGGATTCTTTTTACTCCTCGTCCCCCTTTGTCGCTCTCGTGAGAACTCCTGACGTAGATGTTTTGTCTTTCCTCTCCTCAAATTTCACTAAAAAAAATTAGGATCACGCGGGTATCTTGGAATCGTTCTGATGGTTTTGTGACGAGAACATTGTTCTTGGTGCCTCCTGACATTTAGGGGTTGTGGAAGTGTCCCGGGGAGTTGAGCTCCGAGGTGTTGTCGTCACAATTTTATCGTTGCAGTTCTGGAATACCTGAGTTTTGCCGACATCGAAAATCTCTTTTATGCAGTTGTTGGTGAGATAACCTCGATGCCACCCAGTACTGGGGAGTTTGGGAGTATTGCCATAACTCGTATAATAGATGCTTTTCAAAGGTTGAGGTACACGATTTCCGGAGTTTTCTTGGTTATGTGTTGACGGATGGATACAGCTTGGATGTAGGTATTGTTAGTTTGGGTGAGATATATTGCTTCCCCTGTATCCCCAACACCAGATTGCATAACCAGAAAGTTTTGGGAGTTTATAGGTGGGAATTCAAGTAGCTCCTAGAATATCTTTCCGACAGATGCGTGATATGGGATTGGGTAAATCTCTATCATATGTATTTGTTCCGGCTTATTCTGCAAGCCAAATCCTTTGTGTTGTTTTATTTGTGGTATTCGAGTTGCTTCGAAGTCAAATGTTGAATCAATACCTTTCCTAAAGGGTGTTCTCATATTTTCTATGGGAGTACTAATCCTTCTTGATCACTGAGGTTGTCATGTCAACTCTTTTTCAACTGGTGTGCTTCTCTTCAAGTGGATCCGATCATTTTCAACATCCGCAAGATCAACTCTAAGTTTTCTCACCAGTGTTTGTTTCATCTGTCCCCAAGTTGCCTTTGTTTTCCCGCCCTCCCACCCTTGTTTTTTCTTAAAGGACTCAGATTTCTTAATCAAGTATCCTTTTTACTGATGGGAAGTCTCTCCATTCTTTTCCGTCAATGTTCTTATCCGGTGATTCTCAGGAAGATACTAACGGAGCTTCAAGTTCATTATTCTTCGTCTCTTTTCCTCTCCGGTGAATTTAATTCAAGCTTTCGGTGTTGATCATATCCCTTTCCTCGTTTCAAATGTTTTTCCACATCGGTGCACCTCTTAATCATTGACCTCTCTCTATTCGTATCCGGAGTGCTAAAGATATCTCAGAAGATTTGTATTTCCATTCTTAATCCGTTCAAGCTATTTGGAGATTGTTATCTCATCCAAGCCATTTAATTCTACCGGTGCAATCTCTATTTCAAGCAATCCTTCAATGATGTTTCTTTTGAGTGGGCCCTAACCCACAGGTCTTTTCTCAGGATCTTACCTGACTCTTCAAATTATCAGGAGCAATTCTCAAATTCATTTCCAAGTTTGACGTAAGAATGAATTTTCATCAGTCACATGCCTTCTCCAAGGTCGTTTTCAAATTCTTTTCATCTTTGGCTCAACCTTTTCCTCTTTTAATTCTCCCGGAGTGTCTCAACAATTCATGGTGGTGTTTCTCGTCGTCATTCTTGAATTTTGAAGACCGAAGAAGAGTTCCTCTTAAATCCTTACCCGTTCTTCCAAAGATTCATAGTTGTAGCTTATGACATCCTCTCATAATTGTTTTCGATTGTGAGAATTCTTTTCTTACCATCCAGAGCATTTTATGAGTTGTTTCTATTTCTTTCCTCCAAAGGCCATCATTTCTGAATATTACTCATTCTCAGCGTGTAGCTATCGTTCTCCAAATCTTACCGATGAATCGTTCAAATATCCTCTAATCAGTTCATGTTCTCTGCGTTCTCATGTATCTAAATCCCTTCAAGTATCTTCATTCATTTTCAAATTCTTTCCGGTGAATTGTGCCTTTGCTACTTTCATTCTCAATTCTTACGGTGGTTCGTTCAAGATTTCACTTCCTTTGTTATCATATCAATTCATTCGTTCTTTTTAATCCCACCGGTGGTTCCATTAATACCTTCCCAAGTTTGCGCCATATCTATCTTAATCCTTTTTACGAGAATAAGTAGTATGCCAAATCCCTTGCTTGCCATCAATCCAAATTGGTGAAGGATAAGCATAATGTAATTCTTATTCTTGTTTCATCTAAGTGATTAATTCCTTATTCCGGAGGTTCATCAAAAAATTTGATCACATTTGTTCATCTTTCTTTCCGGAGTTCCAAGTTTTCTCGGTTATATCATCGCGAAGCTCCATCTAATCAACGCAAGGATTCATCTTATTCTTTTCAAGCTTCTCTCCTTGCGACCTTCTTTTATTTATCCGGAGTTCTTCGAGAGTTTCTACATGGTGGTTCATCAAGGATTCCTTTCATTCTTCAATTGTTCTTCAAGGTTTTCTCTCGAAGTTAAAATCTGCCAAGCTATACTCTAAAATAAACATGGTGCTTAACACATGTTTTGTTTTGAGGAGTTCAAGCATTCTTCATCTTGCATTCCAAAGTGAAATTCTCTCTATCTTATCTTTTGAGATGGTGTTATGTCATTCTTGATAATTTCCCTTCATGCTTCATGATTCACATGTTGTCAAGAATGAGGTATTTTAAATCCATCAATCTCTTCATTGGAGTTATCTTGGTATAGATTTCACCTAAAGCCTTCCCTAAGGAATGTTGCTATTGTGGTGCTTATCTATGATCCGAGTTTTCTCCTATCCTCTCGGCGAAAGAAGTTTTCATCTCTTCTTTGATCTCAAACAAGCAATTGTTTTTTGTTAGTGGCAGAATTTCACCTCAAGTGTTGAGATGTTTCTATAAGCCCACCACAAGCTTATTCGTTTCGTTGTTGGTTTTCCAACAACCCCGTTGTAACCTTCTTGGAAGGGTGCTTTCCAAGCTCATTTGTGGAAGAAGATGTCATTTTCTTCTCCGTCCCTTTATCCCAACGGTCTAACTTCTATTCTTTCGTTACGGAGGCATTGTGATGTGGTGCTCTTCACCCATCACCTCGTTTGGTGAGGATCGTGTTCTTTTCATGCTTATCCATTTAACCGGAGTGTTGTGTCATCTCTTGAAGTGCTTTTCATCTTATCAAGTTTTCCTTCTTCCTTCAGTCGGAGTGCTGCCCAAATTATATCATTCTTATTCATTCTTATCTCGTTTCAACCAGAGTGGTTTCACTTCCTTCTTGTTCATTGTACTCGCCATTCATAGCTTTGCAACCTCCAAGGTACACATGGTGTTCCTTGTTCCTATTTTCTACCGCAGTGCTCTTGATTGTGTTCAACTTCGTTGTGTTCTTTCTCCCCACTTTTCAACCTCTCAAAGTTCTTTGGTTTCACTCGTTTGTCGAAGAAGCAACTTAGTTTTACCTCTTCTCTTCCTCTTCCATTTCTCTCCGGTGCCATCCTAGATCTCGGGACGAGATCCTCTCGTAGTGGTGGAGTGTTGTAACGCCCCGGATACAACTTTCCATATTCGTAACTCCAACTCTTGCCTTTTTCCGGAGATGCGATATGATATTTCCTTCGTGGTTGGGTTTTTGTCTTTTGTTTTGCATTGTGTTCATGTCATGCATCTCATCTCATCGCATCATTCACATTGCATTGGCACTCTGTTGTCGTCATGTTTTCAAAACTTGCGTACGCTCGTCATTGCCGTTTGTCCCTTTGCCTTCATCACTTTTCCTTGGACCGCTTTGCCTTCGACCGTTCCAGACCAATCGGGTTTTTTTCGCTTCACACTTGACCTCGTTCGCCTAACCCCTCTTTGCACAGTGCATCGACCCCTCGCGTGCGTGCCCAAAACTTACCCCAACCCGAACCGGTCTGTCGTTACCGATGGATCCGGATCATCCCCAAACGTCTATAAAACAACTCCGTTTTTTTATTTGGACTCCCTATCTTTTATTTTCTCGACCGTCCGATTACGATCGGAGGGATGAGGTAGACCCTAACATATCCCACCGCTTTATATAATAAGATCAAACCCTAGCCGCTAGCTGTCTCATCCACCTCTTCCCATCGTGCCGCCGCCAGCCAACCAACCTCCCTCCTTCCTCGGGATCCTCCCAGATCCACCCAACCGAATCGCTCCGACCAGCTACCTTGATTTCCGCCGCCACCCAATTACAGCAAGCCTCCACCTTCTTCTCCTCGTCTCTGCAGCGAACCCAACCAGTGCCTTCCACTGATCTTCTCCGCAGCCCAGCCACGCATCGACGAGCGCCTTGAGCTTCACCTCGCGTGCCACCTCCTCGTCCTCCAGCAGCTCCTCCCTGTGCGCTTCCTCTGATTCCCTTGGCCTCGCCGCCCCGTGCCCGCAACCCTCGCGCGAGCCGGCGAGCTCTTCTGCCTGAGCCGGCGACCAACCCGCAGGCCGTGCCCTCCGGCGACCCCGCCGTCGGCAACAACGACCAGGACAGGCCTCGTCCCGCTCCTCGCCTCCCCTGTCTCTCTCCCTTTCCTAACACTCTCTCACGTCTCTCTCCCTATCCTTGCCGCAGCAAGGAACCGCCGCCGCCAAGTTCTTGCCGGGAGCGACGCCGCCCGGATCTGGCCGTCTCTGCGTCGTCCACGCCCCTACCTCGCCTTGGACGTGCCTCCCTGCTGCCGGAGCCCTACGACCCCCGCGCCAAGTCCCTCGCTGTCGCCTCTGCTTCATCCAGTTCGAGCGAGCGTTGCCCCCCCCCCTGCGTAGACTTGTTCCAGCGCCCGCGTCGCGCCATGGCCTCTTCGCCCGGATCCCGTCCGGCCGTTCCGGCCGCCGAGTCCATCACCGCCTGAACCTCTCTGCTTCACCAAGTCCTCTGCCACGGCCTCTGCTTCGTTTGCATCACGGGGAGACGAGTGCCTCGCCCGCGTTGACCCCGTCCTCGACCACGCCAGCGTGGACCAGCTCCAGTCGGCCCGACTCCCTCCACAGATCCAGCCAGCCCAGCTTGCTCTGCCCCAGCCCAGCATCGAGCCGACCCAAGTGCCGTGGTAAGAAACCAAGCCCACTCGAGTTTCGGCCCGTTATGTTTTTTCCTGTCCAGTGATTTTAGTAATTATCCAGTGATTTACAGATTTGCAGAAAACCCCTCCATGTTCATGCATATAATAACTAATTAACTGTGCATCGGTTTAAAATGATTCAAACATGTAAAATGCTTAGAATTTTGTGTAGAGTAATAATTGATCACTTTCATCCATGTTTAAAATGTTTAAACTTGCTGTTTATTTAATTTTGCATAAATGCCATGTTAAAATGCTTTATTTCATAACTAAATAACCGTAGCTCAGAATTAAATGTTCTTTATATGTAAATGGGGTGGAAAAATGCCTAGTTTAACATGGTGCACTTTATTTTCCTGTTTAACAACAATAAAATATGTTTTAGGGCAGAACAGAACCAAATCTAAAATATGGACATGAGGATTTTCTGGAATTGTTGTTTGTTGTTCCGGCCTCATTTAAACTTGCCTAAATAGCTAGTTTAATTATGCTTCACCTCTTGCCATGTTTAATAACATTTAATATTGTTGGGTTCATAACCAAGAGTGAACTAAACAATTGATGTGGTGTTTCATCAATATGCAACTCGTTGCATATTGAGCTCCACTTAACTTGTAGTTTTGTTTGTGCACTTTGCCATGCCGTGCCTCATTAAACCGGACAAGCATCCTACTTGTTTGTGCATCACTCCATGTTTATGCTTGTGCATTTACCATGTTGTTTGTTTGTTTCCGGTGTTGCTTCTTAGTTCCGGTAATGTTGCGATTGTGAGGATTCGTTCGACTACCCCGTTCATCTTCTTCATGGACTCATTCTTCTTCCTTGCGAGATATCAGGCAAGATGACCGCTACCCTGGATCTCACTACTATCATTGCTATGCTAGTTGCTTCGTTCTATCGCTATGCTGCATTACCTATTATTTGCTCTTCAAGCCTCCCAAATTGCCATGAACCTCTAACCTTTGACACCCTTCCTAGCAAACCGTTGTTTGGCTATGTTACCGCTTTGCTCAGCCCCTCTTATAGCGTTATTAGTTGCAGGTGAAGTTGAAGATTGCTCCATGGTGGACAGGGTTATGTTGGGATATCACAATATCTCTTATATTATTAATGCATCTATATACTTGGTAAAGGGTGGAAGACTCGGCCTTATGCCTGGTGTTTTGTTCCACTCTTGCCGCCCTAGTTTCCGTCATACCGGTGTTATGTTCCCGGATTTTGCGTTCCTTACGCGGTTGGGTGATTTATGGGACCCCCTTGACAGTTCAATTTGAATAAAACTCCTCCAGCAAGGCCCAGCCTTGGTTTTACCATTTGCCTCACCTAGCCCTTTTTCCCTTGGGTTTCCGGAGCCTGAGGGTCATCTTTATTTTAGCCCCCCCGGGCCAGTGCTTGTCTAAGTGTTGGTCCGAACCGGGAAGACTGCGGGGCCACCTCGGGGCAACTCGAGGGTTGGTTTTACTCGTAGGTTGACCTATCCGGTGTTGCCCTGAGAACGAGATATGTGCAGCTCCTATCGGGATTGTCGGCACATCAGGCGGCTTTGCTGGTCTTGTTTTACCATTGTTGAAATGTCTTGTAAACCGGGATTCCGAGACTGATCGGGTCTTCCTGGGAGAAGGAATATCCTTCGTTGATCGCGAGAGCTTATCATGGGCTAAGTTGGGACACCCCTGCAGGGTATTATCTTTCGAAAGCCGGGCCCGTGGTTATGTGGCAGATGGGAATTTGTTAATGTCCGGTTGTAGACAACTTGACACCAGATCCGAATTAAAATGCATCAACCGCGTGTGTAGCCATGATGGTCTCTTCTCGGCGGAGTCCGGGAAGTGAACACGGTTTCTGTGTTATGATTGACGTAAGTAGGTGTTCAGGATCACCTCTTGATCATTGCTAGTTGACGACCGTTCCTTTGCTTCTCTTCTCGCTCTTATTTGCGTATGTTAGCCAACATATATGCTTAGTCGTTGTTGCAACCTCACCACTTTACCCCTTCCTTTCCCATTAAGCTTTGCTAGTCTTGATACCCATGGTAATGGGATTGCTGAGTCCTTGTGGCTCACAGATTACTACAACAATAGTGCAGGTACAGGTTATGCGATGATCATGACGCGAGAGCGATGTTTGCTTGTTATGGAGTTCTTCTTCTGCTTCTTCTTCAATCAGGGGATAGGTTCCAGGTCGGCAGCCTGGGCTATCAGGGTGGATGTCATTTGAGTTTCTGTTTGTGTTTCATCCGTAGTCGGATGATGCTCTTGTGTATGATGATGTTGTATCCGTGTGGCATTGTATGCCTTATGTATGTATCCCTATCTATTATGTAATGTTGATGTAATGATATCCACCTTGCAAAAGCGTCTTCAAGATGCGCTTCTATCCTGGTGGGACCTTCGAGTTCCTTTAGGATAGGGTCGCATCTTGGGCGTGACAAGTTGGTAATCAGAGCCTCGACCGACCATAGGAGCCCCCTTCATTGTTGGCCGTTGTTGAGTCTAGAAGAAAACTATTTTGAGTCTTAGGATTATATATATCGGAGAATAGGATTCTTTTTACTCCTCAGCCCCCTTCGTCGCTCTCGTGAGAACTCCTGACGTAGATGTTTTGTCTTTCGTCTCCTCAAATTTCACTAAATTTTTTTAGGATCACGTGGGTATCTTGGAATCATTGATGGTTTTGTGACGAGAACATTGTTCTTGGCGGGGTTATGTCCGAGAATATGCATTTTCATCTTATGCTTCCAACTAGCAAAATTAGTACCATCAAAGTAAGGACCTCTACGGTGATAATTTCCTCGCTAGACACCATACTCTCCTAGGTTGTGAAACCAAGGCTATGAACACCAAAAGCTATGGAAATCAAAGCAAATGGAGACCAAAGCTCTGATACCACATGTAGGACCTTGAAGTATGTCTAGAGGGGGGTGATTAGACTACTTGACCAATTAAAAACTTAACCTTTTCCCAATTTTAGAGTTTGACAGATTTTAGCTATCTTAGGACAAGTCAAGCAATCATCACACAAATCAAGCAAGCATGCAAAGAGTATATAGGCAACGGAAATTAAAGCATGCAACTTGCAAGAAAGTAAAGGGAAGGGATTGGAGGATTCAAATGCAATTGGAGACACGGATGTTTTTAGCGTGGTTCCGATAGGTGGTGCTATCGTACATCCACGTTGATGGAGACTTCAACCCACGAAGGGTAACGGTTGCGCGAGTTGACGGAGGGCTCCACCCACGAAGGGTCCATGAAGAAGCAACCTTGTCTATCCCACCATGGCCATCGCCCACGAAGGACTTGCCTCACTAGCGGTAGATCTTCACGAAGTAGGCGATCTCCTTGCCCTTACAAACTTCTTGATTCAACTTCACAATCTTGTCGGAGGCTCCCAAGTGACACCTAGCCAATCTAGAAGACACCACTCTCCAAGAAGTAACAAATGGTGCGTTGATGATGAACTCCTTGCTCTTGTGCTTCAAATGATAGTCTCCCCAACACTCAACTCTCTCTCTCTCATAGGATTTGGATCTGGTGGAAAGAGGGTTTGAGTGGAAAGCAACTTGGGGAAGGCTAGAGATCAAGATTCATATGGTAGGAATGGAATATCTTGGCCTCAACACATGAGTAGGTGGTTCTCTCTCAGAAATGGTAAGTTAGAAGTGTAGGTTTAGTCTGATGGCTCTCTCCACGAATGAAGAGGAGGTGGAGGGGTATATATAGCCTCCACACAAAATCTAACCATTACACACAATTTACTAAACTCGGTGGGACCGATTCAACAGACTCGGTCAGACTGATTTAGTAAACCTAGTGACCGTTAGTGATTTTCGGTGGGACTGACATGCAACTCGGTGAGACCGATTCGGTTAGGGTTAGGGCATAACGTAATCTCGTTAAGACCGATTACACAAACTCGGTAAGACCGATTTTGGCAATAAGCTTTCCAGAGAGTTGGTCAGGTAAACTCGGTGGGACCGATTTGCTCTTTTTGGTGAGACCGAAATGTTACAAAAGGGAAACAGAGAGTTTACATTGCAATCTCGGTGGGACCGATCGCTCACTTCGGTTAGACCGAAACGTTACGATGGGAAACAGAGAGATTACAATCCCATCTCGGTGAGACCGAGATCCCTATCAGTAGGACCGATTTGCCTAGGGTTTGTGGCAGTGGCTATGACATTTGAAATCGGTGGTGCCGGGTTGGAAGAATCGGTGTGACCGATGCTCTGGGTTTAGGTCATTTGTGGATGTGAGAAAGTAGCTGAGGGTTTTGGAGCATATCACAAAGCACATGAAGCAAGAGGCTCATTAAGCAACACCTCATCCCTCCTTGATAGTATTGGCTTTTCTTATAGACTCAATGTGATCTTGGATCACTAAAATATAAAATGAAGAATCTTGAGCTTTTGAGCTTGAGCCAATCCTTTGTCCTTAGTATTTTGAGGGATCCACTTTCATCATCCATGCCATGCCATTCATTGAGCTTTCCTGAAATAATAGTCTTGGAATAGCATTAGCTCAATGAGCTATATGTTGTTATGAATTACCAAAACCACCTAGGGATAGTTGCACTTTCACCGCGTCATCCGGGAGATTAACTCCCAGCTGAGTCAGGCGGTTGTGCAACCCAGACATCTTGAGTATGTGCTCACTGACAGAACTATTTTCCTCCATCTTACAACTGAAGAACTTGTCAGAGACTTCTTTTGGAAATATGCCCTAGAGGAATAATAAAATGGTTATTATTATATTTCTTTGTTCATGATAATTGTCTGTTATTCATGCTATAACTGTGATATTCGGAAATCGTAATGCACGTGTGAATACATAGACCACAACATGTCCCTAGTAAGCCTCTAGTTGACTAGCTCGTTGATCAACAGATAGTCATGGTTTCCTGACTATGGGCATTGGATGTCGTTGATAACGGGATCACATCATTAGGAGAATGATGTGATGGACAAGACCCAATCCTAAGCATAGCTCAAAGATCGTGTAGTTCGTTTAGCTAGAGCTTTTCCAAATGTCAAGTATCATTTCCTTAGACCATGAGATTGTGCAACTCCCGGATACCGTAGGAGTGCTTTGGGTGTGCCGAACGTCACAACGTAACTGGTGACTATAAAGGTGCACTACGGGTATCTCCGAAAGTGTCTGTTGGGTTGGCACGAATCGAGACTGGGATTTGACACTCCATATGACGGAGAGGTATCTCTGGGCCCACTCGGTAATGCATCATCATAATGAGCTCAATGTGACCAAGTGTCTGGTCACAGGATCATGCATTACGGTACGAGTAAAGTGACTTGCCGGTAACGAGATTAAACGAGGTATTGGGATACCGACGATCGAGTCTCTAGCAAGTAACGTACCGATTGACAAAGGGAATTGTATACGGGGTTGATTGAATCCTCGACATCATGGTTCATCCGATGAGATCATCGAGGAGCATGTGGGAGCCAACATGGGTATCCAGATCCCACTGTTGGTTATTGACCGGAGAGGCGTCTCGGTCATGTCTGCATGTCTCCCGAACCCGTAGGGTCTACACACTTAAGGTTCAGTGACGCTAGGGTTGTAGAGATATTAGTATGCAGTAACCCGAAAGTTGTTCGGACTCCCGTATGAGATCCCGGACGTCACGAGGAGTTCCGGAATGGTCCGGAGGTGAAGAATTATATATAGGAAGTCAGGTTTCGGCCATCGGGAAAGTTTCAGGGGTCACCGGTATTGTACCGGGACCACCGGAAGGGTCCCGAGGGTCCCCTCCCACCTCAGCCCATGGGGCCCTCCAGGATTGGTGGCCCCACCCGGTGGACCCTCGGGACCCTTCCGGTGGTCCCGGTACAATACCGGTGACCCCTGAAACTTTCCCGATGGCCAAAACCTGACTTCCTATATATAATTCTTCACCTCCGGACCATTTCGGAACTCCTCGTGATGTCCGGGTTCTCGACCGGGACTCCAAACAACTTTCGGGTTACTGCATACTAATATCTCTACAACCCTAGCATCACCGAACCTTAAGTGTGTAGACCCTACGGGTTCGGGAGACATGCAGACATGACCGAGACGCATCTCCGGTCAATAACCAACAGCGGGATCTGGATGCCCATGTTGGCTCCCACATACTCCTCGATGATCTCATCGGATGAACCACGATATCGAGGATTCAATCAACCCCGTATACAATTCCCTTTGTCAATCGGTACGTTACTTGCCCGAGACTCGATCGTCGGTATCCCAATACCTCGTTTAATCTCGTTACCGGCAAGTCACTTTACTCGTACCGTAATGCATGATCCCGTGACCAGACACTTGGTCACATTGAGCTCATTATGATGATGCATTACCGAGTGGGCCCAGAGATACCTCTCCGTCATACGGAGTGACAAATCCCAGTCTCAATTCATGCCAACCCAACAGACACTTTCGGAGATACCCATAGTGCACCTTTATAGTCACCCAGTTACGTTGTGACGTTTGGCACACCCAAAGCACTCCTACGGTATCCAGGAGTTGCACAATCTCATGGTCTAAGGAAATGATACTTTACATTTGGAAAAGCTCTAGCTAAACGAACTACACGATCTTTGAGCTATGCTTAGGATTGGGTCTTGTCCATCACATCATTCTCCTAATGATGTGATCCCATTATCAATGACATACAATGCCCATAGTCAGGAAACCATGACTATCTGTTGATCAACGAGCTAGTCAACTAGAGGCTTACTAGGGACATGTTGTAGTCTATGTATTCACACATGTATTACGATTTCCGGATAACAAGTTATAGCATGAATAACAGACAATTATCATGAACAAAGAAATATAATAATAACCATTTTATTATTGCCTCTGGGGCATATTTCCAACAGAAATCACCATGGGGGAACTAATAAATCACATATCCTAGCTTAAATGTTGACAATTCGAATCTGATGTATCTTCTTCATAACGAATAAATCATTTTATCGACCAGGACATGCCTTTTTCTACTAATTTTCTAAAAGAAATGAAGAATCTGACATATAGGGATACAAGATAAATTACTCTTTAGTTTTGTTCCAATAAATTACTCTTTTTAGTTTCTCAATGAGACGAGTCTTAAACGAATTCCTCAACTAATGGTTGTGTGGTGGATGTGGGGGGAGGGGGACAGTCCCCTTTTTCGAGAAAAATGAATTCCTCGATTGAACAATTTGTTTGTGTTATTCTTTACTAGAACATACACCAACAATGTACAAACAGGCCGATATGGAATTATAGTGTTAGAAAGTGGTTTGAAGTACATATTTTATTTGTTTCCCAACCAAAACCGGTATGTAATATTATATGAGTCTAAATGTTTGTAAATTGAATCTATTGTGTCTTCTTCATAATGCATCTATCATTTTATCGACGAGGATGCATTTTCTACTAATTTCCTAGCAGAAACGAAGAATCCAAGAGACAAGGATACATGATAAATCACTCCTTAATTTTGTTCCACTATCATGGGCCCCTGTGGATTATACTCCCTCCGTTTCTTTTTAGTTTGCATATAAGGTTTGGTCAAAGTCAAACTTTGTCAAATTTGACTGGATTTGTAGGAAAAGATATCAACATCCACACTATGAAATCAATAATATTAGATGCATGATGAAATTAATTTTCATAACATCAAACTTTAGTATTGTAGATGTTAATATTTTTTTCTATAAAGTTAGTCAAACTTTTCAAAGCTTGACTTTGACCAAATTTTATATGCGGACTAACAAGAAACGGAGGGAGTAATTAGGATACGATAGGGCCACAAAAGGCCTGCCTCGAGATGTGTGCAAGTTGTACATGGTGGCCTGCCTGACCTCAACATCTATATCTATATCTATACTACTATTAAAAAAGCAAACATAAGTACTGCTATAGCCACACCAAATAGTGCACACAGGATAACCAGCACCGTCCGATCAAACCAACTAAAACGCATCCACAACCAGATCAACGGTTCAGAGCAAATGTTCTGCCGGCAGACTGCCCCCGCGTCTGCCCCCGCACGGGAGGCTGGACAACCCAACGATGCTACCTCTAGGAAAATACACTACGCCCGTCAACAACGCCGCCACCAGGCCACGAACTGCGCTCGCCCCTGGTGGCCGCCATCTCAAGGAGACCTCCCCATCCCGGCGAGCTGCCTTAGATATGGTGCCCACGTCGTCCTCCCTCTGGTGGCCACCGTCTCAAGGAGACATCCCCGTCCCAGCGAGCGGCCCTGATCTGGTGTCCACGGCGTCGTCGCCTCGGTGGCCGCCGTCTCGAGGTCATCTCAGCCCATATCAACGTGTTGCCCTACCTCCGATGTCCACACCGTCCTCGCCAAATGCCGCACCGTCTCAAGGACATAGGTCGTCATCGCGCCCTTCCGTCGGCATACTTCCAGCCCTTCCCCTGCACAGGTTACATCATTGCAATTTGCACATCTTATGATCCGAAGAAAATAAAGGAAATTGTCACCATCACACTGCTGATTTATGCAATATAATTTGTTACCATGATCTATAATATAATTTGCTACCTACAGGACACCATGATCTATAATCTTTTATTAAAAAAATTGAGTAGGCACTGCACATTAGGATTCCTGGTTAGTTGTCTATTTTGTTACCTACAGGACACCATGATCTACTATAATGTTTTATTACAGAAATTAAGTGCACACTTCACATTAGGATTCCTGGTTAGTTGTTTCACAATACTTCACCTTATTATAGGCCAATGCAATTGACACAACACGTCTCATGAGATCTGGCCACCAAATAATAACCTGAATAACCCACATCATGTAAGTACAGGAGTATTCTTGAAAGAACATAACACACATAAAAAGTTTCATACAGGTAAAATTCACCAGAAATGCTACTGACACAGTATAAGAAAATATAAGAACACTAGTTATATCAACGTAGCCAAAATAATAATTGGAAAGTGGTAGTGCTAGAAGCTAGGAAGGGTTTCTATTTTGATGCAAACAAACTGAACTAAACTTGTATGTGATTCATTGGATGCATGACAAACATGTATGTAATCTCCGGATGCTAACTCTTTAGTCACCACCATCTTCTTTTGGAGTTGCCGACAGTTTTTTTACTGTTGTTTCTGTTTTCTTCGAAGTTTCTTTTGGAAAATACCTCTAGATCTGATTCAAAGATTTTTTTTTTAATATTCTGGTTTTTTTCCCTTAAGTTTCCTATAGCTGAAGTGCAACCATACACTAACCAGTTTCCCCTGTCATTTGTCGCGAGGCCAGCGAGTCGCATTCGGAGTAGAGCACACACCAGTGACAAGTGCCAAATGCCAGTGTTGGTTGGTGTTTGCCCTCGTGCGTTTAGGTCCCAGACAACTTGGTTTGTACTCCCTATGTCTCAATAGTGTCAAAAATGTCTTATATTTTGAGACAGAGGGAGTATTTATTAAGGCTTCTCTTTGCTCCCGGTTCCAATTAGGGCCTGAAATCTCTCTTGGGTTTAAGGTATAGATTTTGCTCTTTTCCCCTTTGAGGTAAAAAATAGTTTCTTTTCTTCTTCTGTGCTTGATGGTTAGTTAGTGTATGTTTGTTTCTCCACTTGGGGTTCGGTCCAATATCTGTTTACTCTAGTGGATGATGCCGCTTAACTCCCCCCATGGAGAGATGAGTCCTTGATTGAGCTAGCTAGATCTGAGCATTTGGGAAATAGAAAGAGAGATCTCTTCTCTTGTAATTTCTATTCTTGTTTCTTAAGTTATTACAAGTACACTTGTAACTTCTATTTTTAGTTTACCTTTCTATTTGTGGAGACACGTCTGCTGTGAGTTTTGATTCGCTGAAAATGACAGTTAGTGAACAACTTCTCCTTTGAGCAGGGAGAAGTTGTACTAGAGGTAGGTAAAGAAGGACATGGCTGACATGGAATCTGGCAAGCACGCCACTGATTCTGACACTGCAACATTGATCCTAAACACACAGTGGAAGCTTAGAAGGTTCAAGCAGCAATAGGCCACAAAGACCACCTGGCTCAGAGACAACGACGATGTTGTCGAGATCACGCTCGATCTACAACGCGATTCAGTGTCGGTCCAAGGCGTCAGGACAGTGCCTGCGGAGGCTGCATGGCTCACGCAAGGAAGAGACAAAACAGAAGCAAGAGCACCGCTACAGTGGCACTCAAGAGCTTGCAGTTTGTGACTACCAAAGTTGCCGCTGACGGCTGGGCCGCTGTGGAGAAATCGTTCAATCACCTACACGTTGATGGTGTCCTGCTCCGTTCCAGATTTGGAAAATGCATTGATAGGTAACTTGAACAGTTTCAGTGAGTATTCCCGGGATATAATTTGTAGTATAGTTCAAGTAGTGATTACTTTTGATTGTGTGTGCAGGGATGAGGGATGGAAGGGCTCGACGAGTTTGCAGTGCAGATGTTCGATTCACTCGCGAGGAAGAGAGGGATATTGAAGTGCTGACCAAGGCGGAGCTGACAGAGTTCTGGGAGCAACTCAATCACCAGGGTTTCGACAACTATTACCAAACATGCATCGACATGTTAGTAGTTCACTTATGCTAAATGTTTTGTCATGGTTTCCTTCACTCTTGATATATAGGTGCACTTTGTTCAGGGTTGACAAAATGGGGCAAAATCACTGTTTTGACCTTGTCAGAGTTTTTAGTCGCAAACTGAACCCGACGTGAAAGTATTTCACGATTTGACCCTTTTAAAAACGCCAGGGCCCGCGGCGTTTCAGATGAACATGAAACGCCGACCAAGCTAGCGTTTCTTCCCTGGCCCACTGCCAGGCCGAGTTGGCGTTGCTTGATGACATGGCGGGATTGAAACGCCGAGCCAGCTAGCGTTTCTAGAAACGCCATCACCAATGACGTTTCTGGTGCAGATATTTTAGGTGGCCGTGGGGCTTGCACCCACCCCTCACTCCTCAATCTCTTCTTCCCCATTGGCCTATCCCGAGCTCTTGCCCTTTTCCCCCTTTGTGTCCCTCACTTATCCCCTCTCAAATCCTTGCAAATCGATTGGGTTGGTCCGTGAATCCGGTGTCATTTTCGTTCGTTGAGGTAACCTCCTTCATCTCACAAATTTTTATTGGTTGGATTTGCCCATTTGGATTGATTTGTTCTTGTTGTTCCTAACCCTAGTTTTGAACATGGATATCTAATGTGATGTTTTTAGTATTGTTGTTCCAATGGTGTTGCATTGTGATGTTGTTGAGCATACCTTATTGTTTGGTTTATGACTAATGATAAGATTTAGGGTTAGGGTTATGCCTAATGTTAAGATTTATAGTTAGGGTTAGTGGTTTTGTTAGCAATGTAGTATATTTAGCATTGTACATTTTTAATCTTATGTTCCCCTTTTTTAGATGGACAAGATTGTCAATATTCATTATGTTGACAAGGAGGCATTCATGAATGTGGATATTGTTGACAAGTATGAGAAAGTATTGATATTTCTTGAGACTCCTAGTTATGAAGAGGTTGTGGAAGAAACACGGATAAGATTAAAGTGGGTGGATGCAAGTGACCAAGTTGAATTAGTAGGAAGATATGATGTTGGGTCGGCACACAAGTGTCGAATGAAGACAATGCCTATCAAGTCCAATTTGCATTGGGTTGCATATAAGGAGGTTGTTGCATCCTCAGCAGTCAAGTCACTCGAAGTATTTGCAAGTAAGGTGGTGAAGGCTCCTCTCTTTCGTCTTGACTTGAACCAAACCTTAGTAGATGATGTGAGCCCGGTTAGTAGTGTGCCGCCTATTGTTGAGCATAAAGTTGAAGTTGAAGCCAATGAGTATCCCCAATATGAGTTTGGAGGTAGTGCACCGATGAAAGATGATGGTGATGACTCCGACGAAGAGTATGAGAGGCATCACAACATTGTTGGTGACGTAGAGGCCGAAGTAAGGCATCAGGACATGGATCCTAACATTATCTATCAGCGTGCTTGTGTGGATGACTCGGATGATGAAGGCCCGGTGAATGAGTTGGACGAGGATGGCTTGACTGAGAAAGAAGCAGAGTGGTACACAAAATTCACCGGTAGGGATCACAAAGTTCCCTTGTTTTGTGATGTTAGCCTTGCAGATAAGGCTATAGTTGACGGTGGCATGAGCAAGACAATTGAGGCTAGACAGTTCCCAAGTAGTACACCCGACGTGATTTCGATGTCGTACGTGAGGAAAGGTTTGATGTTCGAGCACATGCTAGAATTTAGGATGTGGTTGTGTGAGTATGCTGTCAAACACCACAGGCCTTTCATAGTTGTTCACTCGGACTGCAACAAGCGATACACCGTGAAATGTGAGGTAGAAAGATGCAAATGGAAAGTGAATGGAAGACTCACGAAAGATGGTTGGTGGAAGATAACTAGTTGCAAAGCCACTCACCAATGCACACCGCCGGCCGTAGAAGCACGGAAGACACACCGTCAACTAACCTCGGAATTCATTGGTTATAAATACCAGAAACATATAGCCGAGGATCCAACCATTAAAGTGAAGTTGTTGATGAGTTGGATTGAAGATAAGTTCAGATATAAGTTCAAGTATGGGAAAACATGGAAGGCCAAGCAAGTCGCTCTCAGAATGTTGTACGGTGGATGGGAAGAGGCTTACAACATGCTACCCAGGTTGCTGGGAGCGATGTCTTATAGGAACCCAGGAATGTACCACTATGTCCAAGATATTGAAGGAGTGTTTCGTCGTGCCTTTTGGACGTTTGGCCCATGCATTGCAGCTTTTGAGCATTGTCGACCGGTTCTGTCTATAGATGGGACATTCTTGACAGGGAAATACAAGGGCACACTCATGATAGCAATGGCACATGATGCTAACGATCAAGTGTTTCCTGTGGCATTTGCTTTGGTCTCCGTGGAGAACCAAGACAACTGGGAATGGTTCATGAGACTTGCTAGGAGCACGGTCATTCCTCCGAACCGGGAGGTATGCATCATATCCGATCGGCACCAAGGCATATTGAAGGCCGTGGATATTGATATTCCAGGGCATGCGAGGCTTCACCACCGATGGTGTATGAGGCACTTTGTTGCAAACTTTTACAGAGCTTGCAAAAACAAGGATCTTTGCAAGGATCTTAACTCCGCATGTGTAGCCTTCTCCGTTAAGTCATTCACGACACGCTTGAACAAAATCTATGAGAAGGCAAATAAAGGTGGGAAAGATTTCTTAGAAAGGAATATTGATGAGAGACACAAGTGGTCATGGGCATGTGACGAAGGAGGCATGAGATATGGTGACATGACAAGCAATCTTGTTGAGTGCTTCAACTTTGTCTTGAAGGGTGCCCGTCAGTTGCCGGTGACGGCAATAGCGGAATATACCTTTTACAAGCTAAATGAGTATTTTTTTGAAGCACTCCGATGAAATCGACAAGTTGATTGCTGATAGTGAGAAGCCTCCCAATGAAATATTCCGAAGAAGGTTGCCGAGTGGCTGGAGTTTCAGAGAGACAAGTCAGCCATCCAGCGAGTCACTTGTTTCGATAATGTAGAAATGAAATACCAAGTGGATGAGCCAGGTGGAACAACTAGAGATGGACAATCATATGGTGCTCGCTCATTTAAGGTGGCTCTTAGGACAAGACATTGCAGTTGTGAGCGGCCTAGTAAGTACCACTGGCCATGCTCACACATGATGTCGGCGGCCCGCATCAGGAATGTGGATATCTCCGATGGAGTAGTTGTAAGGTTGCATGAATTCAACCTGCAAACTCATAAGTTAACATGGGCGTCTAGATTTCACCCTTTTCTGGACGCATCGCAGTGGCCAGAGTATCACGGTCCTAACATTAGGCCCGATCCGGAGATGATGGTACACCCCAAGGGTAGAAGGAGAACAAAGCGATACAGGAATGATATGGATGACCTCATGAGCACCAGAGAGTTTGGTAGTGGACATTTCATGGAGCCACGTGATAGGAACCAATGCGGTGGTTGCAATAAAATGACACACAACAAAAGGACTTGCAAAACAAACAAAACTTCAAAAGGGCACAATGCTTCTTCAAGTGGTGGCCTTGGTGGTGGCCAAGGTTTCGATGGTAGTCTTGGTGGTGGCCGAGGTTCCGGTGATGGCCTTGGTGGTGGCCGAGGTTCCGGTGGTGGCCTTGGTGGTGGCCGAGGTTCCGGTGGTGGCCTTGGTGGCGGCCGAGGTTCCGGTGGTGGCCTTGGTGGTGGCCGAGGTTCCGGTGGTGGCCTTGGTGGTGGCCAAGGTTCCGGTGGTGGTCGTGGTCTAGGACGAGTTACCGGTGATGGTGCTCGTGGTAGGGATAGAAGTTCTGGTGGCGGCCGAGGATCCAGGGGTGGTCGTGGTCGAGGACGAGTTACCGGTGATGGTGCTCGTGGTAGGGGTAGAGGTTCTTGTAGCCACGAGAACAAAACACCAGATGGCCTAGGATCCTTCTTTGTTTCATGAATCCACGGGGGAGGTTCAACACCAACCAAACCCGCAACCCTTTGTCGCCACCCCTCGAACTTTACCTTCCCGGTAAGAGCCCTACCCTCGATCGAAAGACCGGAGATCATCGCAATATCCTCCAAAGTGACGGTCATCTCACCAAGAGCAAGGTGAAAAGAGTGCGTCTCCGGCCTCCAACGGTCCGTAAGGGCGGTAATGGCCGTCGAGTTCAACCATGGTGGTGTGCCTTTAAAGTTGAGCACAAACTGGAGAAGATCCATTCTTCTAAAATAAGGCTCGTAGCAACGGTCATACCTCAGTGACTCACGTGGGTTGTGGCCTCTCAACCGAAGTACTGGAGGAACCTACAAAAATCACATGCACAATTTATATACTTCTCTAAACTACTCACAATATACTCACAATATGATAATGTAGATACATAATTACCTCCCCTCTTTCCACAAGCACAGCACGATGCTTCTCCTCGTAATAATCATCAAGGCCGGGATATTTATCCGGCTCAAACATCCTACAAAATAAGGTACATGGATTTATTATGATATATGCTTAAAATTATGACCACATCATATACAAAATTGTGTGAGAACTACTACAAATTATCCCAAAGATATAAATCACGAACCACATTACCAACACCAATTCTTTCGAACCTATTTTATCCTAAAGAATCTATCACAACTAATTATTAACAAATAATAGGTTCAACCTAATCCTAAAAAATGGGCTCTCTCTAAATCCAATCCTATACAAGTTAACTAAGAATACTTCAACAGTATATCCCCAAAATATTCATCAAACAAATCACTAATAACTCATCTTAGGGTTCCACCATGTTTGAAAAAATGCATCTACAATAGTCAATCTTGACTGAAAATAAATGGAGGATTGGGAAGAGAATACCTCAAGCAACTCGGGGGTGCTTCGATCTACTCGTTTTGATGATCAATATAGCAGATCTGGGGGAGATTTGGGGAAGAAGAGGGAAGGGGCGGCCGCCAGTTCGTCAAGAGGGAAGAGGGAAGGGGACTGCGAGTGGACTGGGTTAGCCCCCGCGGCCCGCCGCGCATTACTTCATCTAGCCCAGAAACGCCAAGGACATTGGCGTTTCACATGTGCCACGTCAGCGAAAACAGCGGATTCGGACTGACTGTGGGCCAGGGCAGAAACGCAAGCTACCACGGCGTTTCTGTGTTGGCCAGGAACGCTAGCTGGCTCGGCGTTTCAATGTGGCTGGAAACGCCGCGGACCCTGGCGTTTTTAAAAGGATCAAATCGTAAAATACTTTCACGTCGGGTTCAGTTTGCGACTAAAAACTCTGACAAGGTCAAAACAGTGATTTCGGCCGACAAAATGCTGATGGAAGAATCACATCCAAGGATGTTAAGGAGGTCAGTCACAAGAGCCCAAACTGAAAATGTAGTCTTGGTGTGTAAGTGTGAAGCATATATTCCGCTATTAATTAAGCAAATGATGACACGCTTTCGCAGATTATCGCCCTTAGTGCCTCAGCAAACAAACTTTCCAAGATCAAGGAGCGAGCGGATGAGTACACAACGCTCATCATGGAAGAATTTGAGCCTAACGATTTGGGCTACATAGAGGTATATATGTGTATGTCCAATCAAAGCCTCGCCATCTCGATGGGCGATGTCTCACCAATAAGTAATTACTTGGTGCCATCGACCATGTATCCACTAAAAGTATCGATTAAGATATACTACTGTATTTATGTTGCATTTATATTAAAGAATCACTAAAGAATGCACTGGATGGTGACTATGTAGTCCCCCTTGCCTTCCACAAGCCGGCGCGCACGTAGCGGTCAGCCTGCGTGGTCTTCCTTGGCACGGAGATGGCCAGGCCGGCGACCTCATCGGTGAGGAAGTCGGGGGTATTGGTGACGCGGATCCGCCGCTCCCGGCACTTGGGAGGTCGACGCGGTCGGTCCCCACAGAGAAGGACGGCGGCGCATGGATGCGGCATCTGCGTTGCCAACGACAGCGCCGATGAAGGAGGTGTTGGCGCGAAGGAACTCGGCGCCCCCCTCGGGAGGGGCATCCCAGAGGCGGAAGAGGCAGAAGCGAAGCTCGAGCTCCTGCTCCAGGTAAGCGTTCCTCCGGAGCAGCAGCACGCCCATGGTCTCCTTCGCCGACCTCCAGGAGCACCGAGGATGGCAGCGGCTAACTGTTGTGTGGTAGGTGGTGGTGCTCCGCTGCTAGCGCTTTCTTTTGCTTTTGCTTTTCTACTAGCAAAAGAGCTTGTGCGTTGCAACGGGAGAGAAAACATAACACACACTCTTAACCCAACAACCATCACCCAAGACCACAATAGGTCCATCTCCTTTATTTTTACGGGGCATCATATTTGTGTTGCCGTTTATCCTCCTTCTCACCCTCACCGGCGATGGCCTCGGTATTCACACAAAACAAAACAAAACGTGTTGTTTTTCCCCTGCCAAGTTCTTCAGAGATGCTCATGTGTGATTATCGATGTTTTCTTTCGTCTCTATATGATTTTAGTGGTTGTTTATCGCAATTGAGATCGCCGCGGAACGAAAGAAAAACAGACGTGCCCTGTAAGTTACAAGTTTGCTTTTAAAATAATATTTTAAAATATTTAATAGGTAAAAATAACATCATATTCAAATTTTAGATATTTTTCTAAACAAATTTCATATATAACATGTTAAGATCGGAGTTACGGTTTAAAAGATATGGATAATTTAGAAAAAAAAATGTTTGACTTGTATATGATCCGCGGGTGAATTATTTAAGACGTTAGGGGTTTTTTTAAAATGTAAAATAACAGTTCGGTTGTGACTTACGTGTGTACTGCGGGTTAATTTATAGAATATAAGGGGGGTTTCTGCAAAAGTGCATGACGGACGAAAAAAATCCAATTTGCTTTATTATTAGGTAGAGATAGGAGCTGTGGGTAGACAATGGAAGGGATAAGGTTTGGTGATGTGTGAGATGTAAGACGGAGGCACGAGGCAAGGAGCGTCGGAAGTGTCCAGTTGTTTCTTTCTTTTTCTCTTTCTTTATCGATGGCTTTTGGTCAAGTAATAATGAATTAATACTAATATATAGCGTCGGGCGTTGTTCATTTTTTTAATTATCACTAGCCTTTTTTCATTTGGTTTATATTAGCATCGGACATTGTTTAATTCTTTTTTACCATACATGTTCAGTTTGGCTGTTTTGGCCGTATGGTGCGATTTTTTAATGGTGCCACAAAGGTTTAAATGAATGTTCAGTCATGACTATTTTGATAGTTTTATAAAAAGAAATGAAGTATAATAGTTTTATCAAACTATTAACACTTATAATCATCATATAGGTTATCTTGTGGTCTTCTGGATGTTAAATTTATGGAGTACTTCATGGGAGATATTTTGTCCAACAATCCTGAGAGGTATATTTTGCATCATATCGTCATACTATTTTTTTTTGTGAATAGTCATCATACTAACTATTCTATGGTGTGTGTTATTTTGGATCCGACACTCCCATCAGGCATATTTTGCATCGTGTTATAATAATTATTATTTTATGGTGTGTCATTATTTTAGATCGTTTAACACCGCTCAATTTGTTAGGCATGAGGCATTTAAATGATTTGGTAAAAATGACTAAAAGAGAAATAAGCATCAAATACAGATTGTTTTCATTATAGATTATGATATGTGCGCTGTACGTGCACGTTTACTAGTGCTCGGAAGGAAAAAAAATGCAGCGGACTCCGTCAGTCAGTCAGTCACTGAGTGCCTTTGCGCTCTCTATAATAGCCGTGAGCACGAAGCTCTAGTAGTAAAAATGAATGGGGCATCAGTTCACCAAAACACCACCAAATGTGTGCCCTGTGCAGTTTAGACTTTTTTGTCATCCGGTGTCGTGCACCAAATCGGTTCAAAATCCCACAACTGCCCTGAGATTTGGATGAGTCTAGACACATTGCGGACACTGCAACTCAGCATTGAACCCGACAACAAACATATTTTTTCTCCTTCTCCCTTCTCTCTCCTCTTTTTATTGGACGAGGACGAACATTTGATGGATATGATTGAATGACCCATTCCCCTGCCAATCATCGCAAACATGTTTGAACGTGCTCGCGGATATTTAGGGTTGTCCGTTTGGTGAACCGCATTGGAGTTGCCCTTAACTATTCGACTATTGCTCTACATCCTCCCATCATGGCTTAGCCTGGCTGGACTCGTGTAACCTTCTTCCTCTCTCGAAATAGGCTCTCGATCCGCTTTATATATAAAGCAATAACACCCAAGTTACACGGCGGAATGATACAATGTGTGAGGCAGCCCTGTCATACACCAGATCCATAAATAACCGGCGAACATAACCGCATACGGCTACATTGTGGAACAACTAATCACAAGACGACCAGAATACAATGCCACGATACGACCTAGGACATCTAGCCTCCACAACAACGCCCTCGGGAGGGGGACACAAGCATCGCTGCTACCAAACCCAAAAGAACAAAAAGTTTTCACCCGGAGACTCGCCACATAGAGGAGAACCACGATCGTCGTCGTCGGTGCCAAAGTGTTAAGCATTCGCTCGGCAGCTCACCGGTATCACCATGAGGCACCCAGACCAGTTGCAGCGAGAACCGGCCTCCAGATCCGGATCTGGGCGACCCCACTGCCGGGCATCTAGCATTCTAGCCACAATGGTTGTCCATACAATTGTTCACAATGGCAAGGAACATATAGCTATTTACATAACAGATCATATGGTAGGTCACAAATTGGGGGAATTCGTGCCTACTCGGCATTTCATGAGTTATGAAAATGTAAGAAATGATACCAAATCTCATCGTTAACTGGATTCTGAATAGAAAGATCAAGAGAGAAAAAAGATTCAAAATAAAGTAGACAGAAAGCATGCCCGAACCACCCACCGTTACACCCTCGTCGTCCAGACTACCAAGAAACGTAGCCACCACTGCTGTCATGGAACCTGCCAGAAAGCCATCTTACGGACTACCATCCGGGGACGCCGGCCGGCATCCATATGTCCCGAGTCATCGCCAACCGTCGACATCGCAACACACAATCACGGTGGGAGAAACGAAAGGCACCTCCATGTGCTCCTAGCCCGGCATCAGCCACCTGGCCTAGGTGAGCGCCTCCATGGTAGGAGGCGTCCACATGTGCGTCCCCAGTTAATCCTCGTTGACCATGGGGGACACGGCCTACTAGCTGCCGACGGCCACCGCCGAGCATGATCCAACATTGGTCCCTGACCTTGGTCGAGTCAAGCTCACACGCCGCCGCACCCGTGGGTCGTGGCCATCAGCGTAGATGTAACCTACAACATAGCAGCAACACGTGCACCTACTCAGACCAAAGCCGCAATGAAGCAACAAGGCATGAGAGAAGTATCGCAAAGGCATACCAGCGCAGACTAGGTCGCCCCTCTGCACCTGCACTCCGTCCGGGCGCCATCCACCACCGCAAAACATATCCGCGTCGCCTCGACGACAATCGCCGCCCGCCGATGACACGGACCACCGCCGCAAGAGAGCAATGTGCCGATCTGCAGCCACCCGAGGATCCCGAGCAGCTCCGCCACGCCAGGCCCACGTCGTCGGCATGAGCCCAGTCACCGAGGCCACCCCCACATGGCACCGGCTGAACTGGCGTACTCCATCGAGGGCCACTGCCAAGCAGAGACACAACTGGCCTCCATCCACACTCTCGTGCCACGCGTCAGCCCCCCACTGCCACAGAGTCAGCCAGATCTGGCCGGAGGCCGACCCGCGCTCAGTAACCCGGGAGGAGGCCATGCAGCCACCGCACCACTCACGGGCACTAGTTTGGTAGCATGCATGGACCTAGCCTAGTTGTTCTCCTCTCATACATGCTGAGTGTAGACATGATGAGTTCATGCAGTTGCTGTTGTTTGGCAGCGATGTATGCGTCGAGACATGCTGAGCTGAGACTTTGTTTGGCAGCATGCATGTGTTTAGACATGCTGAACAATTTCCAATTTCGAATTTTTTTGATTGATGAACAATAAACATATTTTGTTTTTTTAATTCTAAATATTTTTTTGAAAAATTATAATAAATTTGAAATTCTAAACTTTTTGAAAATTTGAATATATTTGAAATTCCGAGCTTTTTTGAAAATTTAAAGAAAAAATTGAAATTTGTATATTTTATAAAAATTTAAATAAAATTTGAAATTCTGATTTTTTTTAAATTCAAACATTTTTTATTTTATTTTGAAATTCTTTTTAAAAAAATGAAATTCTGAACATTTATTGAAAATTCAAACAAAATTTGAAATTATGAAAGTTTTTTGAAATTTTAAACAATTTTGAAATCCTAAACTTTTTCAAAATTTTGTTTTTTTTAAATTCCAAACTTTTTTGAAAATTTAAACAAATTTTGAAATTCTGAACATTTTTTAAAAATATAAACATATCTGGACGTGGTCTGAATCTAGTGGGTGAGGACGAGTGTCAGGGCCAGCATGGCTGCCTCCATGCACCCTATCTGGGGTGCATGAGATGAGCATAGCTGAGGGCACTTTTATGCATCACATGAGCATAACCCATGTGAGCTCATGCACCCTACCAAACAAGCAAAAGTGGGTCGGATTGGGAACTTTTACCTTCATGCACCCTTCATGCATCCTACCAAACACACCCTAAAACGCCGCCGTGCCCTCACCCGTCGACGCCGCCGCCACCCCACGCACCAGCCGTCACGCCGCCGAGTCTCGCAGCAACTATGTGTAATCTTCTTCCACGGAGTAAGTAAAGTAAAAAAAGTGTTTAGCTTAATTAACCACGAGCGTACCGTCACGAACTTGTGCAACCTGTCATGGCTGCAGGTCTGCCCGGTTGCTGGGTGACGTAGGCAGGTGAGTGGGCGAGGTGCATACCATGTGAAATCGCTTTTCTCTGCTTTGTCCCGGGGTGGTGGTGGTACGAGGACGGTGCAAGAAACCGAATGATGACTACGCCTCGATCCGGCTACCACGGACACCTTTAGTTGAGATGAAATCGATCGGTTAAGACTAGCCATAGTGGATAGTAACATAGAGCAATAACATGCATATGTTATTAGTCCATGTTACTATCTCCATAGTGGGCAGTAACATAGAGATAGTAATTTGAAGGTTTTTATTTATTGTTTTATGGGATCTATACTAGTACTTCAACTTTGTGATCTATATGTGGCATGTATCAATATGAAATTTTGTTTGTCAGTACCCATATATAAATACAAGAACACAAATTCAAACGGATCCATAATAAATAATAAGTGCCAATAATATATAATTAAGATATATAAAACATGTTTAGCAATACATGGATCAAGTCTCGAATATAATCTATCGTCGCCCAAACTTTTTCCATATATGCTCAATCAAATCATTTTTTAGAGCCTTATGCATCGGACGATCACGAATTCTAGCATCTCTTTCAAGTACCTCGGCAAATATTGGCATGTCACCGTGAGCAAATACTGATGGGAAAACAATTGATGAGCCTGCTTCCTCATTCAAATCAAGCATATTCCCCGCCTCTTCTTTTTCATCCTCAACTATTATGCTGTGTAGAATGATGCAGGCTAACATAATATGATGGAGATCGCCCCGGTCATATAAACGTGCCGGGTGCCGTAAAATAGACCATCGCGCCTGGAGCACACCAAATGCACGTTCCACATCCTTCCTTGCACCTTCTTGATGTTTAGCAAACAACCTCTGTTTTTCTGTTTGAGCCATCGGTATTTTTGAGGCTACTGTAAGAGATAGGCTTAACACAAAACACATCTATTTTGGTGACCTGGAGTATTTGGACTGTTCGAAATGATTGTATTTGGTCAGATACATAATTTATTCCTCTTTGTATCAAATTCTAACATCTAAATACTTATCTTAATAAAACTGCAGTAGGATAATCCTACTGTTTCTGCTATATGAAGCATAATCAATCCTTTGTTCAAAATGCATGTCCTAAATAGTGTCTCGATGTGATATATCACTTGTTCAATGAAGAAAGCAAAAGCAAAAGGATGTCAACTGAAGCTTACAGTTTTGGTAATTCAGGCTACACCTACACACGCTGAATCAGACTTAGAAATTCTGTCTTAGGTGTGAGTAAAGACTTGGCAGTACAGAAATTCCCTGAAGACCTACACACGCTGAATCAGGTATTCGAGCTAAAGGAATTGCAATTGGCGAAGATTGAATTAAAAGTAGAGATTTATACCATGTAGGGTTTGGAGTAGAGGATTCCATGAGAGGGGGTAGAGGTACGGTGGTGTGAAGGGGCTGGCGGACGAGCTCGTAGCGCCGGGGTAGAAGAGTTGTTGTGGCCAACGGTTGGCACACGAGCTTGCCGGGGCGCCGGGGACGTGCTGCTACGGCGGCGAGGTCGCCGAAGACCGAACTGACGCCGCCTCCTTACGGGCACCGGACTTGGCCATGATTTGCGTGGCCTTGCGCCGCCGGCCAAAGCCGCCGCTGGGCGGCGAGACGGGGAGCGGGGCGAGGGAGATGGAGGCAACAGGGAGGGAGAGGATGGAGGCGACAGGGAGGAAGAGGATGGAGCGGTGGGGAATTTTCCTTCGCGATGGGGACGCCGCAGTGGATCGATTTGCATTAAAAATTATGGGACCAAGCGTGAAGTTACGGTAACCAGCTATGTTACTGCTATGCTCTCTCTCTTCATTAAATTATTGCCACATATGCAAATCTGCTGAGTTGGAGTTTATGTTACTGCTGAAGTTACTCTCACTATGGCCGGTTTAACTATATGCAACTCTTATATTTTGATCTGTCATGCGAGCATATCCCGAGAGTGGCCGAGACCCGAGAGAAGTCAGTGTAGGTTTGCTTGAGAGAAGTCAGATGTAAAGAAACGAGAGTAGGTGAAAAGGCCGTAGGCGGCAGCAGCAGCAGGCTATGCACGCACACACTCCTACATTGCAAACACGTACTCTGTGGGACAAAATTACTGTTATGACCTTTAAGGCTAACAAAATCCCGATTTGACCTCGTTTACAAAAAAAATTCGTTTTTGACCTTTTTAGGAGACGCCAACATCCCTGGCGTCTGGATTGCGAAGCAGACGGCACGGATCCTGGCGTCTGACCCCTGGCCCGCACTGCCCGCCTGCCCGTTGACCTGCTGACGTGGCAAAGGGGCCAGACGCCAGGGACCCTGGCGTCTGGCCCTGGTAAGTGGATAACCCCCACGGGCCGAGCCCACTCACCCATATCTTTCCTCCTAGCGGCGCACGAACAGAGGGCTTCCTCTCCTTCGCCCCTCTTCTCCCTCACACCAAATCCTGACTTGATCTACTCCATCCTCCACTCTAGTTCGTGGATCTGGGCCCCCTAAACATCCTTGAGGTATTCTCCCCCGTCTCCTCCAATTTATTTGGGTTGAGTCCTCTTCTTTTTGATGCATTATTCAACACTAGGTGATGTTAGATGAGTAGATGGTTTCTTTGTTTTAGGAAATTGTTTGTAGTTGATAGATGATTTGGTAGGCAGTAGATGATGTGTAGTTGAACATGTAAGCAAAATCAATTCCTTTTTGTGTATATGTTGTCCATAGGTTTTTTTTTAACTAAGAGGGGTGATGAATACATGATTTTTGTATGTAAAATAGACTTGTTTGATAATTTGGTTTGATAGATGATGTGTGTATGTGTAGATAATCCTATTGTTGGCATACTATATTTGCAAAAGATATGGTGAAATTTGGTACTCTAGATGATATGTATTTGCATATGTGACACCATATTATTTGACAAATTTATTTGATTGAGATGATGTTGGTATGTTTGAGAAGAATTATGTGTGCATATGAAGAAGAAAAAAAATGATGTGGTTATGTTTGAGAAGAATGGTGTGTTCATATGGCATAACTTGGAGAAGAAAATTGTATTGTTTTATATTGTTCACGTATTCATAGATGTTTGTGATTTGTTTTGTAGGATGGCGGATGGTGATGGACCTTGGTATGACGGATTAATCGATGAGTGGGATAAGGAGCATCGTGCTCGTGCCATTGAGAATGGACAGGTAAGAAGCAAGACTGGATCAATTTTTGTTGTTTCTCATTTGTGTTCTTGTATTGATTATTAAAACATCACTTTATTTGCAGCTTGTAGTTGCTATGCGCATGAGGGGTCATTCCGCTGATGACTTTGATTATGACCCGCGCTATGAGCCTTACATTCGGAGATTGGGTCTTCTCCCATTCGTGTTGCAGTTTAAGCGACGCGCTCCGCCGGTGAACCACGCGGCACTGACCGCACTTGTGGATCGTTGGAGGCCGGAGACTCACTCGTTCCACCTTCCATGTGGGGAGCTGACGATGACCCTACAGGACATGGCTATGATAAGCGGCCTTCCTATCAACGGACAAGCTGTTACCGGTCGTGTCAGCATGGGTAATTTGCGAGAACGGACTGCCAATTTAATTGGTGTTCAGCCCGAGGACCCTCAGGAAGGCAAGGCCGATACCGCGAGAGTGAGGCATTCTTGGCTAAAACTGGTCAGAGCAAACACCAATCCGTGCCCTGAGGGTGCCAATGGCGTGGTTGTGCAGCAGTATGCGCGGGCCTATCTTTGGTATATACTAACCAAGGTAGTCTTCTCAGATGCAACCGGGAACTCAGCCCTCTGGATGTTCTTGGAGCTACTCAATAACTGGGATACCCAGTATAGCTGGGGTTCGGCCGCATTAGCATATTTGTATCGTCAGGTAAGAGATATTTGCAACCATTTATCTTGCATTTGTCATGCACCTCCATATCTAACATGTTTGTTTGATTGCAGCTTGACTTGGCGTGTCGGAGGAAGGGAGGTACATCCTCATTGTCTGGGTTTGTTTGGAGCCTATCCGTGTGGATGTGGGAGCGGATCCCGGTTGGACGGCCCGATTTGAAGAACCCCCTCATGGCAAACCCACGGGGTAATCATGACGGGTTGCATGATGATGATCCATATCGGCGCCCTACGCTTGCTTACTATTGGGAACAAGTGACAGTCTACACAGGAAGCTCGCATGTGCGATACAAGTGCTATATGAACGAGCTGGACACCTTGACTGCTGAGCAGGTTTTGAGAAGTTCGATGAGATAAAATTTAGTCAAGAATGAAACTTATGTAGCTAACAATGTATCTCTTTGTTTTGCAGGTACATTGGTTGCCTTATGTGGAAGATCGTGACTTTGATCTTAATGAGATGTGCACGCTTGATAGCCATCTTTGGCGGGCGAGGTGCCCAATGATATGCTTCTTCGCAGTCGAGTGGCACTTTGTAGACCGTGTGGCAAGACAATTTGGAAAAAGACAAGGTATTCCAATTGAGGAGAGCAAGGAGGAAATGCTATCTCTGCATCGGTAAGCAAGCATGCCTTGAGTATGTAGTAGAGCATTGAATAAGTCAATGTTTGCTAATGCTTTGTCCCGTGCATCATTTGTAGGTTTGATTGAAGGAACAATCAGGATATATCAGATTGGGCAAACAAACACCATGCGTGGATAGAAATTTGGAATCAAAGAGACACGTTAGTGCAATAAAAGAATAGACCTCACAATCAGTCAGCATATCAGAAGTACCAAGTGTGGTATGCGGATCGTTACCGGTTAAAGCTGAAGCCAGGTTGGACTCACGAGGAGTGGTTGGAGTTGGTGTCTGAAGACCCGGAGACTGCAGAAGGTTATCATACCTTCAACACGGCTGTGAGAGACACCAGAGGGGCTCATGTTGACTACGCGCCGATGCATGATGAAATGGTAGTCTGTTTGACCTATTCTAACATACTTGCATCATGTTGTCTTCTTTCAAATACATAAGTTTTGTGTGTTCATGAATTGCAACAGAGAGTTGCTTCTGTGCGTCAACGATGCCAATGTTGCACTGAGTCATCCACCTGGTGGTGCATTATCTGAGAGGACTCTTAGGAGCACGATGGAGGTTAGTCGCAATATATTATAAACGTTTCTTTTCGCGGATTAGTTATTTGCATCTCATATCATAGCATATTTTGTGTTGTCGCTGAAGTTCAAGAAGCGGTTCCATAAGATGGCAGCTATGCTTTCTTGCCATGGTGCTCAGTCCAGTGATGTGTATGCACCTGGTAATCGCGCCGCAGAGCTAATAAACGGCGTTATGTCCAGAACGAAGAGGACATAGAGGAGGAGGTCAATGAAGAGGAGCCAGCACATCAAGAGGAGACAACACATCATGATGAGCATGAGTATGATGCAACACATCAAGAGGATCATGAGTATGATGTTGATGCTCCACAACCATCACAGCTTACACAACCGACACAAGGCAATGCCCGCTCTAAAAAAGGCAAAGCAATAGCTAAGACACCGGGCCAGAAAGGTAGAAAGAAGATATGGAACACTCAATTCCATAGTCCGGAGTATCCTCATCAATTTATGCCTACGGGAATGCAAAGATATAAGTCCAACAATGATGCAGAGGCGGAGGAGGCTAGCGAAGAGGAGGAGCATGAGGCTAGCGAAGAGGAGGAGCATACACTTGCAGATATCGTGAAGAGAGGAAGGAAGAAGTGAGCTTGTTGTAGTTTGTTTCAATGAGCTTGTTCTAGTTTGTTTCGATGAACTTGGTGTAGTCTCTTTCCATGAACTTGTCGTTCTTTCCAGGAACTTGTTGCCGTTCGAATTAAGTTGCACCGGATTCGTGAAGTTGCTATGAATGTTTGACATGAATTTGTCGTTTAAAAGTAGTACTCAATGATGTGATTTATGTGAATTGTTGTTTCCTGTGATGTCTATGAAATCTGTTGTTTCCTGTGATTTATGTGAATTGTTGCCATGAAATCTGTCAAAAGGAGGACTCATTTAGTCATTTATATGCACAGGGTGCCAGACGCCAGGGTCCTTGGCGTCTGGCTGTAAGTCAGAGGACCAAACGCCAGGGTCCTTGGCGTCTGGCTGTAAGTCAGGGGACCAAACGCCAGGGTCCTTGGCGTCTGGCAGTCGACTGACACCAGAAACAAGGTAAATCAGGGGAGCCAGACGCCAGGGTCCTTGGCGTCTGGTCCTGGTGCAGACAACACTTGTCTTTTCACTTGTAGTTTTGTCTTTTCACTTGTAGTCTCGAATAACATACATACATAACCATTGCATAGTCTTTTCATACCACTATAGTTGAACAGACACACAAGGTTCATGACCACGATGGTCTATGATAATAGCAAATGACAAACATAGTTCATGACCACGATGGTCTACGATACAATGTCTCGAATGACATAGAAAATGACAAACATAGTTCATGACCACGATGGTCTACCATACAATGTCTCGAATGACATAGCAAATTACAAACATAGTTCATGACCACGATGGTCTACGATACAATGTCTCGAATGACATAGCAAATTACAAACATAGTTCAAATTACACAAATAGTCTCGAATGAGAAGTTCATCACATACAATGTCTAGAATGACATAAGTAGTTCATGACCACGATGGTTGAAACGACATGAACATCACATATAACTCGGTTTCCTGTAGCAATGCAAGTCAACAACCCTTTTCCATACACATTCTTCCAGCATTTCTTGAATCTTGTCATCATTAGTTATGTCAACCAATTTTCTTTCCCCGGGGCCATCTGACTGCCTCCTGCTGACGTAGTACACAAAATCCTCTTCCTTCAACCCTTGCTTCAACATGAATTTAGTCTTCAACCAATCGAAAGTGAGGTCCACTTCACTAACTTGCACAATACATGGAGACAATCCATGCACATGAACAATAGGGCTAAGCACCCACTGAGTTTCGTTAGCCATCTACAACACACAAATCTCTTAGCAGCTAACCTATGATACATTAAACCACGAGGAAAACAAACTAGGGTTTTCACAAAAGTATGATAAATTAAACCAACCAAAAAATGGGGGTGGAGTTGATTTACCTTTTAGTCTCGAAATCCTGAAGATCCAACGGTGAAACCGGACCGATTTGTGAGAGATCTGAGGGGGGGTTAGGGTGCTGGACGAGGGAGTCACGTTGGCAGGGCTAGAGGTGAGAGTGGGTGGATATGAGTGAAATGAGAGGGGTAGAGGTGGAGATGAATGGATGAGAGGGCTAGAGGTGGGCCCAAAATCTTATCCACTCGAATCTTATCCATCAGACAGATAACTGCAATAATGCTCTCTGCACACCAGACGCCATGGACCTTGGCGTCTGGATGTCCATCAGACACACCAGACAGCTTGTCTGGTCATAGCAAGCCAGACGCCGGGGTCCCTGGCGTCTGGGTGTGGGCGGCAGACGCCATGGACCTTGGCGTCTGGATGTCCATAAACACACGTCTGGTCACATGCGCGACACACCAGACAGCCTGTCTGGTCACCTGCGCGAGCAAAGCAAGCCAGACGCCAGGGTCCCTGGCGTCTGGGTGTGGGAGGCAGACGCCATGGACCTTGGCGTCTGGTTGTCCATCAGACACACCAGACAGCCTGTCTGGTCACCTGCGCGAGCAAAGCAAGCCAGACGCCAGGGTCCCTGGCGTCTGGGTGTGGGAGGCAGACGCCATGGACCTTGGCGTCTGGTTGTCGCCTGTCTGGTCACCTGCGTGAGCAAAGCAAGCCAGACGCCAAGGTCCCTGGCGTCTGGGTGTGGGCCTGGTGTTTTTGCACACAGCTTGTTAAAGTTTTTGCTTAGCAACTTGTAGCAAACACTGTTAAATATGAACAAAGCATGCTAGTCTCAACCAAAAATATGAACAAAGCATACTAACTAGTCTCGAATGACGAACATAGTTTGCACATAATCTCAAATAGTCTCGAATGACATAAGTAGTTCATGACCACACAAGGTCTCGAATAACAAGTTCATACATTAAACAAAGTCTAGACAGTTCATCATCGACGCCGGTGCCTTTCCATTTGTCTACTGAGTAGTACGGGGCCACTTTCCCTTCTTGTCACGTGCCTCGTCCTCCTCTCGTGCATCGTGAGCCCTTGCAAGTTTTCTTGCCCTCTCTTGTTGACGAGCATCCTTCTCTTTGTGTGCCCTCTCTTCCTCACGCTTCTTCCGCTCACGAGCCTCCTTCTCACGACGCTCCCGCTCCAATCCCCGTGCATAGGACTCCTCGAATAGGCGCTGCCTCCGTAACCAATCTTGACGTTGGTCCTCTTGGACATCTTTTGGTACTTCGTGATCTATCCAAGTGAAGTACTTGCAAAGTGGAGGAGGGGACTACATATAAACCATGTTTTTGTTAGACATATGAGTGACAACTTGTTGATGTTTTTTGTATGTACACCTAACATACCGGTGGTATGTCATATGCGTTAGTTGGCCTTCGACGATCATGTGCATAGTCGGGACACACGAAAAACCTTCTACCTTCCGTCCATGACTTGTTGCGGTCAGTGGACACCTTCAGCTTGCAAACATCAGCACACCAACATGTTGGTGTGGGCACATCCTTCTCCTTCTCCTTGTCCAAACTCGCCTCCATCCATGTCTTCGGCATGTCCTCTTGGTCCGCGCACGGCGGCCTCGTCCTGGAACCGGATGAAGCCATGCCTACAAAAAGAACAATTGTTAGCACAAGACATAAAGAGAGTAAATGCGTAAATACAGTAAATGAATAAATGCTAGGAATTGTATGAACAAATAATATACCATTATTATTAGATCAACCATCTGGATTAAGCAAATAACCGAAGGCCGATCCATTATCAACCATTCCTCTACGACCACCACCACCTCTAGAACTTGTGCTTCCTCTCTGACCACCACCACCTCTAGCACTTGTGCCTGCTCGACCACCACCTCTAGCATTTGTGCTAGCTCGACCACCACCTCTAGTACTTGTGCCTGCTCGACCACCACCTCTAGCATTTGTGCTAGCTCGACCACCACCTCTAGCACTTGTACTCCCTCTACGAACACTAGCACCTCTAGCACTTGTGCTCCCTCTACGACCACCACTACCACCTCTGACACTTGTGCTTCCTCGACCACCACCACCGTCACCTCTTCCAGCTCGTTCACCATCGGTGCCGCCTCCACGACTTGTTTTTCTTTTTTTGGTTTTCTTATTCTTGCATGTCCGCTCATTGTGTCCCCCTTCACCGCACATCCCACAGTTGATAGTGTCAGGAGCCTCCATGAAATGACCGCTACCAAATTGTTTCATGCCAGTGTATCCAGCCAGGTCATCCATATCACCCCTGAACCTCTTAGTTCTCCTTCTACCCTTCGTCTCCACCTTCAGAAGAGGGTCTGGCCTAATATGAGGGCCATGGTACTCAGGCCACTGTGATTGGTCCAAGAAAGGGCGAAATCTTGGCGCCCATGTCAACCTAGTAGCTTCCAGATGGAACTCTTGCATCCGCACGGTTTTTCCATCACAAACATGTATGTTTCTCGCCTTCGCCGCCGTTATCAAATGCGAGCATGGCCAATGATACTTACTAGGCCTCTCGCACTGACACCACCGAGTCTTCAGTTTCACCTCAAATGCAGCACCACCATATTGTCTACCGTCTCGTGTTGTGCCACCTGGCTCATCAATTTGATAGATCATTTCAATTCTATCGAATATGATAACTTGTTGTCGTGAAGACTTGCTTGCTTGTAACTGCAACCATTCATCAACCTTTTCCGGATAATCTTTTTTTTCACCTATCCATTTTGCAATCTCTTCAGAATGCTTCTGAAAGTACTCATTAAGCTTGAAGAAGGTGTACTCCACTATTGCAGTCACCGGCAATGCACGAGCACCCTTCAACACATTGTTGAAACATTCTACCAGATTGCTCGTCATGTCGCCATATCGCCAACCACCATCGTCATGAGCGCGTGCCCACTTGTGCTTCTCGCTTAAATTCCTAGTTAAGAAGTCTTTTCCCCCTTCGTTCACCGATGCAAAGAGTTTGTTGTACCGAGCATCGAAACCTTGGGTGGTGAAGGCCACACATACATGGGTAAGGTCTTTGCTGAGCTCCTTGCTCTTACATGCCCGGTAAAAGTTGGCCACGAAATGCCTCATGCACCATCTGTGGTGAAGCTTTGGAAATCCTGGAATAACAATGTCCATTGCCTTGAGTATGCCATGATGCCGGTCCGATATGATGCATACCTCCCTAGCCCCAATCACGTTGTGCCTAACATGACCCATGAACCACTCCCAGTTGTCTTGGTGCTCGGAAGGCACCAAAGCAAATGCACACGGCAACACGTTGTCGTTTGATGAGTGCGCCATTGCTACCATTAGTGTGCCCTTGTATCTACCGGTCAAGAACGTGCCATCTATAGACAAGACCGGACGACAATGCTGAAACGCCTCCACACATTGTCCATAACTCCAGAAGGCACGGTGGAACACTCCCTCGTGATCCTCGACCACATGAAACATGCCCGGGTTCCTATGTGCAATGGCGGCCAACAACCTTGGGAGCTGGTTGTATGCTTCTTCATAACCACCATACAACATCCTAATAGCATTTGCCTTTGCCTTCCATGCCTTCCCATACTTGACTTCATAACCAAATTGTTTTTTCACCGTCCGCATGAGAAACCTCACTTTCACAGTGGGATCAAAGCCTATGTCTTTCATCCATTTGTATCCGAGATACTCAGATGTGAGTTGACGGTGTGTCTTTCTAATTCGTTTAGATGGAGGTTTGCATCTATGAGTGGCAACACAACTTTTTAACACCCATTCTTCGGTTTCTTTAAGCTTTCTTGCACGAACCTTCCATGGGCATCCTTCTTGCTCACACACCATGGTGTAACGCAACTTCATGTCGGAGTGCTCAACATAAATTGGCCTATGGTTTCGAATGGCATAGTCAGCCAACCAAAACTTCAGCATAGGCAAGCTCAGAAACTTCACTCCTTTCTTCAAATAAGCATTCTCGTCCTCATTCTCCACCCTTGGTTCTCCTGGATCCGGGCATGGTGTTGCCTCAATCGCCGTCATTCTCATTCCACCGTCAACAACAGCTTTATGGGCAAGGCTGAGATCTTTAAACAAGTGAGTTCTTTTTTGTAAGCCCGTCAGCTCAAAGTGGATTTGGTTCTCCTCCTTTGTGAATCCATCCTCGTCCAACTGTTCAACTGGACCCTCATCATCCGAGTCATACGCATATTGACGCCTAAAAGGCAAGTCACGATCCATGTCCTTTTGCGCTATGTACGCATCCAAGTCACCAACATCATTACCATGAAACCCTTCCTCTTGCTCTTCGTCGTCATCATAAGCATCTTCATCCTCTTGAATTACTCCGTCACTAGCAATCACCTCAACTTCATTTGCTTGGCTAGTTGGTGGTTGGCTAGAAGCATTGGGGGCATACAACTCAACCTCATTTGCTTTGATAGTTGGTACACGGGGACGTGGTGGGGGATAAACATTGGGGGCATCAACCACAACCCTATGCTCAACAAGTGGCACCATTGTCCTCTCGCTCATGTCATCCATTGGGGAAGAGACATGCCGGTTCAAATCAAAGGTAAACCGAGGAGATTCAACCTTGGTGGCAAACAATTCAAGTGACTTGTCTTCCGATTGGGATACTTTTTCCTTGTATACATCCCAATGCAAATCCGAGGTGATAGGCATACTTTTCAAGCGAGATTTGGCTCCAACTCCAACATCATACCTTCCTATTAACTTAACATCAACATTGGTGTCCATCCACTTCAAGACTTGTCTCACTTTTACAACAACATCCTCATAGCTAGGGCTTGTATCAAAAACCAATGGTTCCTCACCCGTGTCGGCATTGTTACTCAAGAATGCCTCCTTGTCAATGTAATGAACATTAACAAGTCTCTCCATCTAAAAATAACATGAATGCATTTAAGACTTCAATGAGAATTGGTGTTTACCCAAATACATCTTATTATATCCAAATCATATCAACACTAAATTATTGGTGATGTCCACAAAAGTATCACTAATTAACACACACTAAGCAAAGTTAACCCTAATCACTAACTAACCCTAACCCCCAATCTTTCTACTCAACAAACATATATTCCTACTACACACCATGCATAGCACTATATTATCAAAGTTAAACAAGCCATTCACACTAACATAAGGGGGAGAAAACATGAACTAGGGTTCCACCAACATGTATAAAATGCAACCAAAATAACAAGACTTAACAAAAAATAATTGGATGATTTGGGGGAGATTAACAAGAGCAATAAAGTGATGGAAAGATCCACCTAAGGGATGTACCTTTTGGAGAGGATTTGAGGGGGGAGCTTGAGGGGTGAGAGAGAGTGGGGAGGCAGCAACTCTTCTTCAAGCTCGGGCTGGATTGGGGAAAGTGTGTGGGGTGGGACCCACACACTCTCCCGGTGGGGTTATCCACTTACCAGGGCCAGACGCCAGGGTCCCTGGCGTCTGGCCCCTTTGCCACGTCAGCAGGTCAACGGGCAGGCGGGCAGTGCGGGCCAGGGGCCAGACGCCAGGGACCCTGACGTCTGCTTCGCAATCCAGAAGCCATGGATGTTGGCGTCACAAAAAAAGGTCAGAATCGAAATTTCTTTTCAAACAGGTCAAATCGGGATTTTGTTAGCCTTAAAGGTCATAACAGTAATTTTGTCCTACTCTGTGTAGGAGTATGCAGCCGGTCGTGGGCCAGTGGATGCATGCAGAGCAGGTAGGTGCGCGGGACATGAACGCCGTAGCTTATGCCAGGTTGGTTAACCGGGGCTGGGCCGGGTTAACCTGTGAGTACACGCATGCACGTATGGCCGGCAGCAGCGCCATGACTGAAATGCGAAGACTAGTCGTCGACCCGGAGTCCTACTACTAGGCTTGCCAGAGTACCAGCCAGTCTGCGTGCATGCGCTGTCCACTGTTCCAGCAAGTACGTACGCCACGTTCAGCGGCTGGCAGTTTCGTCGGTGCTCGCTAGGTGAAAGGTGGTGCCCGCACTTGTATATATCAGTACATGTACAGTGGCCGGCCGAGCCCAGCGAGCTCCGCTGCTGCTGCCTACGTACTGCGACAGTACGTGCACCGCGGTGCGACCACTGTGCACATGTACGCCGGCCGGCAAGGCCATTTCATCGGTACGCTAGCTAACCTGGGCACCACGGCACGGCGCACAAACGGGGAAGTTCTCCTCTAGGCCACGGTGCTTTTCTTCTGTCGCTCCATCCAACCGGAACCGGCCACTCGATCACGAGCTAGAAAGATGTAGGGTGCATTTGATTACCTTCTAGAGCCCGGCTCAGTGGAGACTGTTCAAATGTATATAATCTCTGGGATCATGTTTTGCATGTCGTTTGGTTGGCTTTGTCGAGCTCAGCTCGCATCCTTTCCGTAGTGTAAATTGCACTAGGCCGCATATCAAAAAACGGTCGATCTGAGCGTTCTCGTGAACCAGGTTGAGAGCGATTTAAATTTCATGCGGGCCAGTTTCTATTTACGAGCTGGGCAACCAAACAACTTTCACTTAGTCCGCCATAACCTGTTTGGGCTTGATGCAGCCTACCAAACGCGTCCGTACTGCACCGAGCCGTCACGGTCGCATTACCGCGATGGATCGTCGATAGACTGAAACAACACCTCGATTGCCGTTGCTTTTTTGAGACATATACGTAGGTGCGTCGTGCATACCATCATAAGGATGGCTGCTTGGCCTGCGACAGATGGCGATGCAAAGAACACTGGGGCACGGATCTGATGTGTCCATATGTGTGTTGCACATGCTGATCGTATGCATGCTTTCCTCCCTTCTTCCGGGGCGGTATCCCTGCGCAGGGGCGGAGCCAGGAATCGAGCATAGGGGGCCAAGAAAAGACCATGACCGTACAAGAGATGTAACACAAAAAGATGCTTGTTCTTAGTATAGCATTGATGTTAAACTGTGGCGAATATGTTTTGCAGTTGAAACTAGTATAATCTTTTACTAATTTGGCAGAGATCTATGTCAACAAGGCCCATCGAACAAGTCATCAATAATCTAAACCACGCTTGTAGTTATTTGCTCGTTATATATACCATTGATTTACATTTTTAATGGATAGTTCGAGGGTGAAACGAACGACTTGAATAATTTGGTGGTATCTTCCTCCGTGCTTTATGCAATCCTAGTGATTCAGTTATCGGACGCTTAATTATATAGTTTGCAATTGATAAAAAAAGGTAATTCCAACTGATGGCTTGTATAACTACCTGTAAAATTACTGAATTGCAGTATACCTTTGGACTCGGGCTAGATTAGAGTCATGCCGTCACGCTTGAACCGCCGAGATTGGAGATTCGGATAGACGGGGACCTTGGGCAATTGGATCAGCTGGTAGTAGACCTGTACCGGCGTGCAGCAACCGCAGTTCACTGGTAAGACAGTCACCGGCGTGGAGGCTCGCCATGTCTGATACTCGAAGAAAACCTAGTGTAGATGGCGGCGGCAAAGATCGAGGATGGACTTCCTATCGAGCACGAAGCGAACGACAATCACCGATCACCTACGTGCAGAACTTATTCGAAGACCTATGGGCTAATATATCTGGGTTTGGCCCATTCCATCACGTCCGTGCTGGGTGTTTGCATATGGCCATAAATTAAGGCCGAATTTCCCTAAAACTAAGGCTAATTAGCGCTCAAAGCACTAGTATTACCTGTACGTATTGTTGAGGGGGGCCGATCGATGGGGGGTGTCTAGCCCCTGCTCGCACCCCCCTGTCTCCGCCCCTGTCCCTGCGTCTCCGTAGACCCGGCTTGGTTCATCGTTTCAAGACCAAAAAACTAGTGCAATATCCGCATGTTTGGTTGGGTGTAATTACAGTTAGAATGAGAATTAAACGAGTGAGAGACTTTGAATCTATCGTATGATCAGAGAAAATAGTAGCCGATGAGGGATTTTTTAATGGAGGGTAGATTTTATTAGCTCAAAATCAAGCATTAAGAAGATACAAATAAAAAGACTACACTCCTCCTTTTCGCAATTAAGATGTACACAAATAACATTGACACACATACAAAAAAAAAACACTGATAATAGGAAAGTCACGCAAGCAATTTATAGTAAGTGGGGTAAACCGAAGGAGAAAAAACTCCACATCAATCAAAACTTTGATCAACAAGGTACAACAACGACCATATCTGGAGGAACCACCTCTTGACATCACAAACACCTTTAGGAAGGGAATGACGCTCAAGCACCACTATCGACAGATTCAACCACCGAATGCTAGATCATTAATTTTCACCCTAAAGATCAAGTCCCTTCATCTAGGTAACGAGAAAAAACATCATCATTCACATGTTTAGCCAACAAAGGTCAAACATGAAGTTTTATTCCGAAGCTTGAGACCTGTACTGAGAAACATCACCAAATCAGAGGTATTTATGCAAACTATATTTTTTGTAAGTATGTGAATGAAGGGAAGGTTGTGGAAGGATTTCTATGCCTACACCATATCATAGGCACAACTTCCGAGACACTAATTTTAGCTCTTGTAATGGTTCTTGATCGTTACAAGTTATCAATTTCTAGGCTACGACATCAAGGATATGATAGTGCTTCAAACATGGTAGGTGCATTTGATGGTTTGCAAAGAAATATTCTATATGAAAACCCTCATGCTTTCTACATCTATTGTTTTACCCATCGTTTGCAGTTTTGTTTGTAGTCCTCGTTGCTAGTTCTTCTTGCCCATGTATTCATGATTTCTTTGAGCATGTATCTTTGATTCTGACCTTAAAAACTTCATCTTGCAAGTTGGTGGAAGAATCTCACAAAGATATTTTGGAAAGGCTTGAGAGGGGTGAAATATCTACAGAAAGAGGCACGCATCAACAAACTAGTCTTCCTAGATCTTATTGCCGATAATTTAGACTAGTCTTGCTAAACTACGCACAAAGATCGATGATGATCGGTTGAATAATTTGATGATATGCTACACCAGACCTAAAATATTTAAATCACTCAACGATGATGTTATTACTCAAATTTTTCATGTCACGAAGACTCGAAAATGTATTTTACCGAGGTTTCGTTAGCACTTTGTTGGTACGTTCCGTGCTTTTCAATGTGAATAAGTTTTTACAACTCCACGACAAATTAGTAATTCTTACCTTTTAGTCTTGCGGGGTCTTATCTGGGGTGCTTCGTGAGCACTATTATTTTATTATGCCATTAGTTGTCGTATTTATTTTTAGTTCTTATTCATGTTTTGTCTTTGGAAAATACAATATCGGTTGTTTGACTTCGTAACTATTGTGAATTTATAGTTCTCTAGTTTAATGTCTCATAGTTGCATAATATGTATCCAAATATACAGTTGCGATCGTTGTATTTCTAGTGAGCTCGCAACCTGCTCTGGCTCTGCGCAAAATCATATATGTGCCCTAGCATTATTACTTTTTTTAGCTTATTTAGATCATGCGTTTGGCAGGTATTGGCAGTTTAGCTGGTTCATTTAATAATTTTATTTATTTTCACATTTTGGAGAACATACAAAGAAATCCCGTAAATCATACATGTACGTAGTATCGATATTAAAAAATGGCTATTTTCATCACTGATTTAGGTGATATTTGCTGGTTTAGTCAGCCGACTGGTGTGGCCTATTTTATGTTTTTGTCACATATGCACTTACAAACAGGACTCACCGATCAGGAATCATGTCAGCAGAATTAAACGGTGGACAGGAACTAGCTGCAACAGATTACACCAACAGATGATGCTTTTTAAACACACCTGAATAATAGATGTTCCGTGCAAAATCAACCCAAAGCTGTTGGATCGTGCAATTCCCTCAATTTCGACAGCAGCCGTCTCAAAATCCCTGGGGTGGGGAAAGGGGAGAGTAAACAATGCACATGAAAATGCAAGCCTGAAGTTACATTACATGCACGTACTGTACCGGAGGCAGTCGGGTCCTCGTACAGGGTATGTGAGTGCACCTACAGTGCTGGGCCCAAGCAGCATTGTCCGGCCCCCTGGGTCGTCCGTCCGTCCGGACAGCTAGCGAAACGACCAGACCGGACCAGGCGGGCCGCCCCCACCCACGTCACGCACGGCCGTAATTAATGCGGAAAGCACGGCTGTGGAGCAACGTCCCACTCCTCCCGTCCTGGTTTATCCAAGCATATCCAAAGCCGCGCTGGCCCCTTCCTCCCGGCCGGGCCGGGTCGGGGTGGGGGTGCCCAGACGCCGCCGGCGACGTACGTACGGCCGCAACTTGCCTGCGCGCGCGCGCGCGTGCAGGCGGCCAGGCGCCATGCCGCCTCGTCCGTTGCGTTTGAATGCAGGGAGGGCTATCAGGCCATGGCTAAGCTTAGCTCGTCATCTTGAGCTGTCCGGTTTGAGGTTAATACCAGAGGTAGATACGTGCACGGTCTGGGCATTGGGGCCCGGGTGTCTCGGGCTGGTCCAAGCGTCGGCACTGTTGAGTTTTCGTTGGCGTCTAGCAGCTCACTGGGAGCTAGCGAAACGGAGACGGTATGATGAGGGCGGGTGGCTGTCAGTGTGGCTCGTTCTCGTTGCTCGCTCCGGTGTGGGGAGGTCGCTGGCTGGTCCCGGCGGCCGGTGGCGGAGGGGAGGTGTGGTGGTCTCGCCTGATGGTGGCGATGGTGGTGGTGTTGGGATGCGGTCGCCTGGGGCAGGCGGGCACATGGCCGCGCGCAGCACCAGCAACCCCCTTGCCCTGTGCCTCTGCCCCGCCCTTTCCCTGCTGCAACTACTACCACTGCTGCTGCTACGCCTACGTCCCGATTACTATAACCGAGCCCCTACCCCTTTCCACATACACATCACGCGTCCGCCGTTCAGACCAGGCCGTCTTCGCCACTGGATGGGTAGATAGGTAGGTGGAGTAGATGACAAGACACTCCATGGCATTCCTGAACTGAACCGCCGGGAAACACGCAAGGGAAGAAGAGAAACAACCGTCAGTCACGGTCAATACTCTACGTGCCAAAATTAGCAGATGCATCGCAAGCGTACGTGCATTCGTTTGGTAGAGCAACCACCATTTAGGCAGAGGTAACATGTCCATTTTTCACACTAACTGCGCGCTAGGTACAGTACTAGCCATGCTACACCGATGGAGCGCCCAGTAGCAGCGCAGTAGGGCACTGCTGTGAACTGGCTGGCCCAGGCGGCTAGCTAGCCGCTGCTGCTGCCACTAGCTGCAGCATGCAGGGGCAGCTACTCTGCGTCAGTCCGTCGGGGTGCGTGTGGGTGTGGGGCGGCTGACGGCGGGTCCCGCGCGCGCGTACGTGCCTCCCGGAGCGGGACGCGCAGGCCGTGGCTAGTAGCGCCGGCACGTCGAGCCCCACCACCGCACCGCACCACACCACCCCACGGTGGATACGTAAAATCCGGGGGAGTACGTCTTCCGATGCAGGCCAGCCAGCCGCGGTCGCCTTCCCGCCGAGACCGGCCCGGCCCGGGGGCAGCCCCGTCATTTCGGCCTCCGCTCCCCGTGCTGTACCGCCGCTGCCGCAGATCTAGGCGCTCTATTTAATTTCGTCTAAGCCGCTCACTGTCACAGTGGAGGGTTGGGAGGGAAAGGAGAGGGAAGCCGAACCAGTTCGTCCGTTCGTTCCGGCCGTGTGGATTGGACATTTCAAAAGAAGAAATCGCGAGCCTAGCTACAGAAAGGGCACCAGTTATATAGAGAGAAAGGAAGGAACTGCACCGTCTCGAGACCTTTGAGAGCGTGTGTCGAGCGGAGGAAGACGAGGAGCAGAGCGGGCAGGCAGGTGAGGCCGGCGAAGTTCACAGCCAGCTCTGGTGCTTGCTTTGGTGATATTCATCAAGCTCTCGTCCATGCCGCTTTGGTGGTGTCTCGTCTGCCCGCCCCCTGCTGCGTGCATGTGCGTATGATCGTTTGGGCTAAAGCGAGGTCTTGTACATGTCGTCCTTGTATCCAGCACCTTCGATTTCTTTAGCATTTCCGCCTCTGAGAAGTTGCTCTGGCCGCCCCAAAGCGGGCTACGGCTGGCCTAGCTAGCTTCCCCTGCTTTTGCTTTCTTCCCGTTGGAGCCGCTCTTTCACGCTCAGTCGCTCACACGCACTTGCCTTTTCTTGCTGAGCAGGAGGTAGCAGGAACCAGGCAGCTGGGGAGCGCATCGCATGGAGGAGAGAGTGAAAAGAGGAAGAGCAGAAGGTGAGGGCGAAGAAGCGACCCTAACGGAAAGGAGCCCGCTTGGCCCGCTGCTGGGCCCGCCCCTGAGCTGAGCGGGAGGGAGGGAGGGCGGGGTGGGAGGAGGAGGAGGCGGAGGATCTCCTCTCACGTCAAAGGTGGGGGAAAGCATAAAGGGGCGAGGAAGGAGGAAGAGAAGGTGGTGGAGTGGAGAAAGCGAGCTGCAGAGAGGAAAGGCACCAAGCTTCAGTGAGTGAGCAAGGGATAGAGTGTGAGTGAGTGTGGGAGTGAGCGAGTGATACCTCTCCCCCATATAGCTGAGGCAGAGCATCCGGTTCTTCCACCACCACCACCGCATTGCTCCTCTCACTCCCCACCACAGCCAGTCAGTGTTCTGGTGAAGTTGAAAGAGGAGGAGGCGCCGGCCAGTCATGGCATTGCAGGAGCAGGAAGAAGACGAGGAAGATGAAGATGAAGGGGAAGACGGTGAGGAGGATGGGATCATGACGAGGAGGGTGCTGTGGGGGAGGAGCTGCCGCTGATTTCCTCCCCTGACCCGACCCGAGGCGCGCTGCCTGCTCCGGAGTAGTAGTAAGATATTGGCACAATAGGCTCAATCACTTTTTCTTTCCCTTGTTTTGCTGTTTTTGCGCTCCTTTCCCCGTTCAGTCCATTGATGATTGCATACTCTTCCCCGTGTAATTTCTTTTCCTCCCTGTCCCTTCTGATCTGTTGTTCTTGGTGGTTTCCCCGATTCGGAATGCAAAACGCTTTCGCAAACACAAAAGAGGAACAGCATGGAGCGGCAGCAGTAAGTACTTTGCCCCTACTGTGCCCTTCGAGAGCATGGCAAATCTTCCCCCGAGCCTTGTCCCCATCCCCTTTGTTTCTTGCGTTCGTTCTCATCCGTGCCGATATACCGGCTGTGCGCATGTGCCGTGCTGCCGCTGTTCTGGATTCAACCCGCACAGTGGGTGACGAATTGATCGAGTGCGACGAATGAGTGAGCACGCATTAAGTTTGGTCTGTTGCTGTTGCCATGATGAGTTCGGAGCTGTGTGTGCGGCGTGGCGTCCGGCCAGACGGCAACGCTCCAGGAGGAAGAAGACGGGGCTGTGGCTGGAAACGGAGGTGGCGCCGGCCCTGCTTTCCGCCGCGCGCGCCGAGCCGTTTCCGCACGCGCGCGCGCTCGCACCGGCCGGTGGACCTGCGCTCGCTTGCTTGCTCGTTGAGCTTCCCGATTCCATTGTCTTCTTCCCCATGTCGTCTTCTCGGGGCGTTCAACTTGTGTCATCCGCTTTCTGCGAGAGAGGGTGTGGGAGTGTGTGACAGCCACAGGGCGTCAGCTATGGCTATGGCTACGGCCACGGCCATGGCTAGTTGCATTTACTACTCCGAGTGTGGCGCCCCCACCTGATCCGTGGGCCCCGGCGCGGCCGTGGCCATGGACCGGCCGGACGGACGACGCCGTCTTGTTTGAAAAGCGAGTAGCATGCATGTGGATCGTGCCGCGCCGATCAAGATGGGCGCGCGACCGCGACAGGGATGAGCCCCCCGCCGCGCCGCTCGGGCCGATTATTTTTTGTTGCTGGCACGAACCGGCCAAGACAAAACAAACTTGGGAGAGCGTATCCGAGGCGAGCATCGTACGGTCCTCCGTCGCTCGTGAGGTGCGTTGGTGGGCGTATGTCGACGTGTACGTACGAACGTATAGATACCGCCGAGAGGTGCATGCAGGCTGCATGCATGGGCCTGCGTCGTGTCGATCGCCGTTGGTGTTTTGCTGTCCGGGACCGGGAATGCCGGCAGAGCAACTTGCGCCGCGTGCATGCATGGCGCGGGTGAGGAGCAGAGCAGAACTTGCGTCGCACGCATGGTTGTATGAGCTCGCTGCACCGCATCGGGACCCTGCTTCCGAGTTCCGACCTGTGTTGGGCTACGTTGGGCTGCGTAAACAAAGCGGGAAAGAAAACGGACAGGGAGTGATCGAGCTCCGTTCCGACCGTGAGACGGAGAGGCAACGGCGGTCGTGTCGTACCGGTACGGAGTTTTTTGGTGCTTTGAAGCGAGCTGCACAACGGCGTGGGGTCGTGTGTGGCCTGGTGTACGTGTTTAAAGTTATTAGCGAGCAGCTAAAAGCTAGGCCATCACCTGACTGAGTAGGGCTGTGTGACCTGGGGAAGCAGAAGAGGACAAGGTGCTGCCTAGCAGCAGCAGCTAGTATTATTATCTGACGAAGAGACCGGCTACATTACGCCCGTGCTCTCGGTTTGAGTGGTCTAGATTTAATCAGACAGAGCTGGCTTGATGGTGCGTCTGTGATCCTCACTGTCCGAGAGTTGATCCTGGTCTGGAAATCTTTTCTTGGGCACGCAGGGTTAAGTTTTATTACTGTTTCCCTTTTGCATCGCAGTCGCAGCTCGGCACACCGACACATGAGTTCGTACGTACGTACGCCCGCGCGTGGGTCCAGTTAGTGGTGGCACGTACGTACAGTAGATAGGCTGGCGTAGCTGGGGACACGACGCGACGGTGGGCAACCCGGCAAGGCCGGGCAGGGCAGTGAATACGGCCGGCCGCTGATCATGCACCCACGAGCTGCCGTGTACGTGCGACGAGTTACAGCTACTAGCTAGCTACCACTGTAGGCTGCACGTACGCACGTAGGCTAGGCGTGTCGCCGAGCGGGGCGAGACCACGGAGAGCACCGCGCCGTGCGTCGTCTTTCTCCTCGATCTGACCGCCGATTTGACACGCGCGCAGCACGTACTGTTCGCCCTGCGCGATCGCGCATGCACCCGTCCGCTCACCGCCCAACATCACTTAAATTTCACCGCGCACGCTGTGCAGATGCAGCCCGCGCCGCAGTGAATCTTCTTGGTCCATCGTCGCGTTCGAATTCTTGACCCAAACAGTGTAAAAGGCCACCTTTCTTTCCTCACAAGAGCATTTGTGCCGCCGAGCTGGTAAAATGCATACTCGGCTGCTGGCCACCGGGCCGCCAGAAAGAGACAAAGACGCTCAGATTGGCGGGGAGTCCATCCACGGCGCCCCCCCCACCATGCCTCGGCGTGGTCACCACGGAGCAGTGCAGTGGTCACCACGGTGACTAGGCCACCAGGGAAACCATGGCATGCGCGCCAGAAACAGCGCGCTGCCGGCGAGCGCCTAGTCGCGTACCAGGAGAATAGGAGATGTCACGCAGGCGCCGTCGATGTTGGCTGCCTGCCTGTCGCCGGTACGAGACGGGTCGACGGATCATGTTCATGTCCTCCTGGATGCCATGACGGGCGACAGACAGATCGACGGGCAACGCGAATGCTGTGGCTACAGAGAAGTGAGAGCCGCCATGCCATACATTGATGCTGGAACAGTTCGTGGGCGATACATCGATGGGGTGATAATTGCCGGACCAGCGTTAACGAGTACAGTAATTAGAGGGTGCTTAAAGGGAAAAGCGTGGCCTTCGTGATGGAGCAATGATGGACGAGGGGATGGGGCTGGCCCGCTGGGCCTGGGTCATCATGCATTTCTGGCTAATGGATGATGAGGGCTGGGCCGGGAAACTGCTGATAAATTGTACTCCTGAAAAAAAAACATATTAGACAGAAAAGCCGTGATGTCGAGAATGAAGCTAGATGCCAACATTATCAACAAATTTTATGAAGAGATGGGCACTTTCAGTTTCTTCGAATCGGTGTAATTTATACAACTTACAGTTTGTGCAGAACAATAGGAGAATTACCTCCCTCGCAAACACACACACACACACACACACACACACACACACACACACACACACACACACACACACACACACACACACACACACACACACACACACACACACACACACACACACACACACGAGAATTTTATGTATTCATTTTAGTCCGCCAAATTGCTAAATGCAATGGGGCAGGGGAAGGGCGATATTGGGGCATAGGCCGAGGCGGGATCTAAGCAAATGCAATATGTGAGCATCGCGATCAAATGATTGAGGTTTGGTAAGGTAATCTCATTTATACCCTTTCTATCAGAAAAAACTCAGCCTATGCCCCAATTACACTTTTTTTGGTGTTTTTTGTGAAGGGGAAAACCCAGGCCTCTGCATCATGAAGGATGACCCATTCTTTGTTGGAAACCTCATAGACGATGGAAATACACCTCCCGCAATGCTTGTAGGTATTTTGCTTGCAAGATGTGCAACAGAGAGAACCTTTACAAGTGTTGATGGAGATTACTCAACTCTTAACCAAACTCGAAAGGAAAAGAAATATTCACCGGGGTACAAACCTTTGCATGGAGGCTCCAAAGTAAGCTATACCAAGATGCACAAGCGTAGGCACGTACTCTCCTCATATCAAGAAATATTGTGCTTAGTGTGATTAACTAGCGGCGAAGGAAAGCATGTGGAATCCAATTTATGAAATTTCGAAAATAGATTTACATGATGTTGATGTCATATATTTTGTCTGTGGTGGATAGTTGATGATTTAGTAGTATAGGCGGTTGGATGAGAAGTGTGTGTGCAGTGGCGGAGCTAGGCAAAACGTTCCGGGGGGCCAAAGGCAAATCATGAAAATCTGATGTAGGCAACAACTATTTTTCTCTGAATCTAAGCCTCCTAAAAAAGATTTCTTCACAAATATTTCAAAGTTGCCCCCCCCCCCCCCAAAACATCAACATAGCTCCGCCATTGTGTGTGTGTCTTGTCTTTTTTGTTTTGCGAGGAAAATTTTCGATCTATTCATCAATTGTCAAGGTAATACAGAAAGCATGCACACATTTTTTTTGCGAAAATATCAGATCTATTATAAAGTTCCACCGAAAATACAAAGCACCCCAAACATAATAAAAATTACATCGAAGTCCTTGTGAGAACCAAAACCCTACCTATATAGTACACTGGTTTAAAAGTTTCTCATTCCTTCAATTTTCACTCCCTACCTCCAGTTACTCCAACGAAACACGCTGGTATTACACCGGTTTTGGGCCAACGACGAACCAAGCGGGCCCTATTTAAAAGGAATACTCTTGGCTCGGGAGCAACTACAGTAGAATCTGGGTCTATTTTCTCAAATAAAAAAAAAAGTAGAAGAGTAGAATCTGGGTCTATAGTGAAAAGATAGAAAAAATGACTCGAGGCCGTCGGATCGAACATGGATGGGTACAGAACTACAGATGGTAGTGGGGATTCTGTGGCTTCGTGCCCTTTGCATCGCCACCCGTCGCAGGGCAAACAGCCATTGTCTATCGACGACCCATCGCGGCAATGACGGCTCGTTTCTTCCTACTCCCTCGCTATCGAGGGGCCGGCCGGATGGAGCGTCAGAAGGAAAGCACCGCAGCCTAGAGAAAAGGCCGTCCGCGCCCAGACCCGATGCATGCGTCTCCCACCTTCCCTTGTGCGCGCCGCGCCGTAGTACCGTGCCGACGAAATGGCCTTGCCGGCCTAGCTACCGGCGTACATGTGCACGGTGTCGGCACCGCGGTGCACGTAGTGGCACGTACTGTGGCAGTACGTACGCAGTAGCAATGGTGGTCGCTGGGCACGGCCGGCCACTGTAGACTGTACATTCAGTGCGGACACCACCGCGCATTCACGTAGCGAGCGAGGTGGTGCAGTGGCACCGACGAGGGGCGGCAGGCTGCTGGCCGCTGAACGTGGCGTACGTACTTACGTGCCGGAACAGTGGACAGCGCATGCACGCAGACTGGCTAGCTGGCTAGCTAGCAGTAGCGCTGCCTGGTTTGGAGGACGCTGCCTGGTCGACGACTAGTCTTGGTATTTTTCAGTCATGCATGGCGCTGCTGCTAAGCCATACGTGCATGCGTGTGTTGTGTGCACGGGTTAGCCCAGCCCTGGTTAACCAACCAGACATTGGATACGGCGCTCATGTCCCGGGCACGCACGTTACCTGCGCAGCCACTGGCCACGACCGGCAGCCGGTCTGCGCAATGTGCTTGCATGGCCTGCCGCTACCGGCTATATGGGGCTTTTTTCACCCATCCTCTTTTCTCCGTTCCACACGAGGAAACCTACAAAGGCCTCCCTCGGGATATGCATGCATGCATGACAGATCGAAAAGCCACGCAGTTGCATATACTCCTAGTTAACCGGTCGATTTCATCTCAGCTAAAGGTGCCGATGGTGGTAGCCGGCCCAAGGCGTAGTCATCATTTGCACCGTCGTCGTAGTACCACCGGTACGTCCACCGACCATGCACCACCCCGGAACAAAGCAGGAAAAAGCGGTTTCACGTGGTACACCACACCACTGACCACACCACGCCACAACAAACGCACACTCATCTGACTGGCTCTGACTGCCCTGCCCTACCCACCTACGTCACACAGCAACTGCGCGAGCAGCAGCATGTTCTTCACGGGGAACCAGTTCGTTACGGGATGCACGTGGCTAATCAGCTGAAACGCAGTGCTCGATGGGAGATTATTACCTGACAGGCACACTGACAGAGACATCATGTTACACAAGTCATCGATAATCGGATAATTAAGCGTTTCCACGGGCAGCTAGCCGCCGATCGAGCTCACGGCTCGAGCAGACAGGCAAAGGCACGCGGCGTAGTACGTGACACAGGGACTGACAGAGACTGCTGCAGTGTTTTTTTTTAAAAAAAACATCTGAAGTGTGCGAGCATGCCGAGGTCAGGCCGGGCCACCATGGACGACTAGCACGCATCTCGATGTGGGCCTGGGCCATTCGCGGCCCTCTGGGTTTCCACTGACAGCTTTCCCGCTCGCTGACGAGCCTTTGTGTGTGGGGGATCCGCTCCGAGAGTCCATGCACGCAAGTTTTTTTCTTTTGAAAACCAATCATCAGCGAGGAAAAGCATCATATACTCGGTCTCGTCCGGTCCTAACTTCTTTTTAACAGGGAAAGGCGCCACATATATATCAGCTCATACACAATTTATACAGCATGGATTACAACGCCCAATAAGGGCCTGTTCTGATCTCCTCCCGCTCCACGCTTCACACAATCCTGGAGCAGATACGAGCCGAACGCAAAAGCAGCGAGAAGCTAGCTTCAGGAAGCAGGGATCGATCACAGTGTAAAATTGTGAAGCAGCTTCGGCCCAGCTCCACCGATTTGTGAAGCCGGAGCTGGCCGATATTACAAGCGAACTGCTACCGCCAAGTCATACGAGGCGAACCGGTACGCTCGATAAACAGATCGTTCCTCGTTCCCTCTACTGTGCTCCCTCGCTACTCCACTACAAGGCCGATTTTGGGCTGCCTCCAGTCGGCCCAACTAGCCCAAACAGGCCACAACCCTCTTAGCTGGGCTGTAGTGACGCGAGAAGCTGCAAACCGAGCCGAACGGATTTTCCATCGCTGCTTGGAGTGAGAAGCTACTTTGAGAAGCTGGATTTGTGAAGTTTTGGGAAGCTAGAGGAGATCAGAACAGGCCCTAAAGCCTCCTTTGGTTTAGAGGAATCTTGGAGGAATTCCATAGGATATGATTTCTATAGAAAAAATTTCTTTAGAGCCTTTTGGTTTGTTTTTTTAGAAAAGGAGGATGACCCCCGGCCTCTGCATCTGGGCGATGCATACTGCCACTTTATTAATTATTCTCACAAGACCTTACAAAGTCATACAACAGTAAGATAAAGCCGCCGTCTAAGCAATAAATGTTGCTACACCTATCCAGTTGATGAAGGGGCACAGATAGCCTGAGCCTAATACCAAACAGACATCGCAACCAAGCCTAACATCTAAGACCCGAGACCCCAACCTAGCCACTTGCTGGGTCTGGGGCACACACTGGTCCGGCGTGCCCTCATAGGCCGCTGCCGTCAACAATGGCGGAGCCAGCGTGTAGGTGTTGGGTTCAGATGAACCCAACAGATTTTTCACGCCACGTACATGTATACACGTTGGCACTTGCATGAACCCAGTAGAAATTCACGGCTGAACCCATCAAGCTAGCACGCACTCGCCAGAGATTTTTTGTCCAAAAGGACCCCCTGGCCAACGGAATTGACAAAAGGACTACCTGTGAATTAATTTGACAAAAAGGACCCTCACAACAGTGGCGGCAGACGCGAGAGGCGACACGTGGCACCAGCCGCCACGCCAGGAGGCGGCGGGCCCTGCCGCCACTGCAGGAGGCGGCCAACCAGGCGAACGGGAACCCCAGCGCCTCACCGAGCCGCGACGGAACGGGGCGGGTCAGGTGGGCCCTGTCGCCACCGCTGGAGGCGGCCAGCCCTGGCGCGGTCGCTGGCTGGTCGACAGGCAGTGCTGCGTGCGGGGCCCGCCAGTGGGCCTCGCCGCCACTGCCTAAGGCGGCCTCACCTGGCCGACACTGCTGGCCGACATCTATTGCTGCTCGCGGGCCGAGGCGCGGGCCCTGCCGCCACTAGCGCAGGCGGCCGACTGCTGCATGCGCTTCCGCATACGACGCTGATTCCCCTGTAGTCAGCGCTCATTCCCACGCGCGGGAATCTGTGAAATTTGACTCTTTGTGCCGACAGTGGTTGCTTTGGCAATGCTGTTGCCCGGGAATCACTTCGGCTTTTCCTTCTTTTGCCTCAGCGGATATGACGGCACTGCGGGACACTCACATGCTGCGGGAATCCGAGGCTGTGGAAACCTGTTGTGCCGACACTACATGGATCCTCTTCCTTTTATATAGTATGCGTATGCTCCGTGCCGATCACTCACACGCAAGCACACTCTGGCCTCCTCTTCTACTCTCTGCGTGCAAGAACAGAGAGAAAGCAAAACTCGCAGGCACTTTCACTCGTGATTTAGGGCGACTTAGAGTTGGATTTTGAATATGCTGAAGCTGAAGAAAAGATAGACGAAGGTAAGATCTATCCATTTTTGTTGGTTTCGTTCACATGCATGAAGTTTGTACTCTTTTTATTTAGTTCATAACTATGTGTTCTCTGTTGTGTTAGGTATTATTTCATCATTTTTTGAAGTGATTTAGAGCTTCAGGAGTAGGATTTATGTAGCGAAGTGAACTACGAAGTCGAAGATCAAGGTATGAGCTTTGCAATACATTAATTTTTGTGTGCATGCAGGGTGGTAATTAGTTAGTCTTTTAGCTCGTTATTAGCTATGCGATGGTAGTGCTTAGAGGTTAGAAATAATTTCAGACGATAGATGTAGCATTTATACTATTTTTATAGAAGAGTAGGTTGAAGATGTTGTATCAATATTAGGTGCGTCCATTAGTATTGACATGCGGGGAATCTTAATACGGTAATTAAGAAAAAATTGTACTGTAATTGTTCATTGCATGTGGTATGTTATTTAATGTGGTATGTTATTTCATGTGGTATGTTTATTAATAAGTCTATAGTTAGGAAACCGTAGGTCTACTTTGTTAGGTCGCAATAATCTAAATTTTATATGTTAAGATTAGGTGCTAATGTGCTGTATGTAATTAGGTAAAATAATTCATCTTAGTAGCAAACAAGGAGGAGATGACGTGATTGAAGAAATTGTGTTTCCATCTTCGCTGTCTCTTTTGAGGTGATAACCACATACATGCAAGTGCTATTTTCATACTTTTGATAGTAGGAAGAAAAATCCGTGTGTAATATTGATTTTCATATAGTACTGGTGACGGATATTTATTGGAACTATTTTGACGCTTAATTGCATTCGCAAGCACATCCATATTGGAGCTAAGGTATAAAATGATGCCGTAATTTTGTTAATATTTTTTGTATTGATGTACTGTTGTGGATAATGTGCATGCCGCTGCAAATATTATTATTTTTAAATAAATGATTGTTATCGTATAATATGAAAAAATTATATAAAGCCGGAAGAAATTAAATGTTTTACTGATATGATATTAAAATGTTATTATCGTACTATTATGTTCAGTGGTTGTTTGGATAGCGAGTAATTACCATCGATTTTGTCATAACCTGTTGTAAGAAAATTAGTTTTTACTAATAGTCATATTTCCAAAAGCTCAGTTTTTGCATTTTACGAGAATCAGTTTAGGATATTTTTAGGGTAGTTAGAGAAAAGCAAACAGAGTTTTAGTTTGTGACTTTCGTAGACGAGTTTGAGAAAAAAATAGATCTCTAAAAACCCGTTAACCAAACAACGCCGAAAATTCTAAGAAAATGATTCTAAAAACAAACCGAATATTTGTAATGAATATACAATTATTATTTTAGTTGTATGATATGTAAATGTTGTCATCATACTACTATTAAATGTTCAGTTACTAATTGTTTGAAATGTAATCATGTATGTTGGTTAGGTACTATGGAAAATTGAGTAGTGTACTATGGGAACGTCTTACGCGACGGTCCTTTCGGGGTGGATGTGTCCTTGTGCGAGTCGACTACAGTTGTAGTTAGAGACATGGTGAACGTGGGTTACGCAGCTGTTAGAAGGTGCATCCGAGGGGTGTTTGGCCCAGGGATGCAGGGAAAAAATGACAATGGAGGCCTTCGTCGCTGATGGAGCAAATGATGGGACAGCTGCCCGTTGGAGTTTGCGGCCTGTCACAGGTGATCAGTCGTGGGGGTCGTACATGAGGTTTGCAAGCAACTCCAATAACCCAGTGTTTGGTCAGCCGATGGTGCATGTGGAGTTCATTTCAGTCACTGATGTTGCCGGATGCAGTAGCAGGGGCGGTGAGGTTGAGTTGGTCATCACATCAGCCCTAGCTTCGGCCCATCGGAACCGACGGGCGACCAACCTGTGTATGACACATGATATTGGTCTGCGGCCGTTGACATGAGTGAACACGTGGAGGGATTGCCGGAGGCACTAGATGATGACGATCGCTCTTCCGCGTCTTTTGAGTCAAGCAAAGAAGAAGATGTTCCTCCCTAGAGGGCGGTCGCGGTGTCACTGCAACCTGGGTTTTTACAGGATATGAGCATCACAAATGAATTTCACTTTGTTTCTGGCCTAGAAGCGGGGAGCCTGGAGGTTGGGCAGGTTTTCCCAGACAAGAAGTCTGCTTACCAGGCAATTAATAGGTATGCAATCACCCTCCACCGCTAGCATAAAGTGAAGCAGTCTGATAAAAAAGAGTTGAAGGTCATATGCATCCACACCGCGGAAGGTTGCCGCGGAAGAGTTCTTGCTAGACTGAAGCCTGGGGTATGTCAGTCATGGCATATCACAAAAATAGTGCAGCATAGCTGTGAGCAAACTGGGACTCTTTCAAATCACCGCAATGTGACGGCAAGATATGTGGCACAGGTGATGGAAATGATTGTGCAGGGAAGTCTCAACATTAGTGTTAGGGCTTTGCAAAAAGATGCAGAAGATCAGATTGGCTTCCCTGTCAGCTACAACAAGGCTAGACGTGCGAAGGAAAATATATTCCACAACTTGTATGGAACCTATGAGGAGGCCTATTCTTATGCCCCCAGAATGGTTCATCAGCTAGCAAGTGCTAATAGGGGGACTCAAGTTTGGCGGAGAGAACGTCAAAACCCAAAGAACCCGGGTGAGGCATCCTGGACCGCTTATTCTGGGCATTCGCCCAGACTATACGACATGCCACTGGAGCGTATAACATGCCAGTACCGAGGTCAGCCAGACCGAGTGCAACGCCGTCGTCCAGACCGAGCGAGGTGCGTAGAAGCCAAGGGCAGTGGGGGGAGGGTCTGAGTACTACAATGACATTGCCACGACATGACTCATCTCTGCCACTACATCTCTCTTCTTCGGTGCTGCTTCGTCAGGGGCAGACATCGCAGGACCATGTCATGGGCTTGGATTCGATGCCCGAGCTGTATCTTTCCCCAAACTCATATGCATACACAGGATATGGCACATACACTCAAGGTGAGGGATCTCAGCCGTATCTCTCCACGCGAGGGATCTCCATGCCCGAGGAGACTCGTGTCCCAGATTTAAACCAGTACCAGGTAGAATGTCCAGACAGTACGGGCGAGGGATCTGATGAGGTAGTCATGTTTACATTTTAATGCATTTACAGTGATATTACATATTATCCTCTAACATTTTTTGTTTACAATGTTTCTATGTGCAGGGCATACCTGATGTAAATTGGGACGATGAGTACACCCAACCTGGCAACAATGTTAACGCAGTAGATACGGATTTCTTCAGAGATGACGTTATTGGCCCATCTTTTATCCCCGAGGAGTCACAACAACCATACACCTACAATTACGCATCAGGTTCGCAACAAGGATTACAGACTCCGCCACCTATGCAGGAGTCGCAGACACAGGAAGACCAACTGGAGTACGGTCGCGGTCTTCGTGTAACTCAACCACCTAATCGCTTGGAGCTTTCCAGTTCGAAGGGAAGGCCAGGTGGCCGTAGTCGACTACAATGATTCATCTATCCACGTGAGTGACCCATTGTATCTACATATGTCAGTATCCGACTTTTCGATTTGAACATCTATGTATGCTGAAAAAATGCACCAGCCATGAACAATTTTTCCTGCCTATATCTCCCGCCATACTATCCCTCTCCACTCTTCGGCTTATGTTTTCGTGCAACCCTTTCCCCTCAATATTTTCCCGCCAACGCTTTCCCTACATATGTTCCTGCCACCCGTTTCCTGCCAACCCCTTCCCGCTACCCGTTTCCCGCAAACCCCTTCCCGCCATATGTTCCCGCCAACCCTTTCCCGCCATACTGCAGTCGTTCTTTCCCGCCATTTTCTCCTCTATACCCATAAAACCCCCTTCAGACGGAGGTGGATAAGAATTCGAGTGTAGTGTAGTTGAGATTTCCCATTATCCTTTCGATCGTAGTTTTCACCCTGGGATGAGTAGGACTCTTCTGAGGCTAGCTACCGATTTCAGGATGGACAATAGGATAGTTCCATGGGACGAACTCACTGGTAGTGACACCATAATGAATGAGTTGGCTCACCAATTACATAGGTTTGGATGGCCTGAAAGGACCTATGAGGAGGTACGTAAAGAACTTCTTAGATTGCATGCAAGGTGGAAGAATGTAGTGGAGCCGTAGAGTGAAACTTTCAGAAGGACTGCAGAAAAGCATCCATTTTTATGGACTGAGGAGAGCGAGGATGAAGATGATATCTTCATGCCGCCGCTTCCGGGTTCTGCATCGTCAAAGAGCAAGAGTTATGCATCGTCTAAGGGCAAGAGTATTGCATCCTCGAAGAGCAAGAGTTCTGCATCGTCCAAGGGTAAGAGTTCTGCATCCTTGAAGGGCAAGAGTTCTGCATCGACGGAGGATGACGATGATGCCTTCATGTAGTTTTTAAGCTGTATTCCAGTTCTACCGTTTAATTTAGATGTACTTGCATTATTAGTTTGTACTCTCTTATTGTAGGGCATTATATTCTATCTTAATTTCATTTTGTAGTTGTTGCACGATGTTCGATATTAGTGGAGGGAAAGAAAATGCCACTACTTTATTCTAAAACTATATATTTTTTCCATTACGACATGGTACAACTGAAAATAAGATACATCGTAGAATTGAAATAAAGCTACATTTAACTACTGAAATAAAGCTACATTAAACTACAGAAATAAAGATATAAATGATTGCAAAATTTAAAATACTACCATAGGAATCTACTGAGTCCAGCGTGGATATTTTCCTTTTTCATCGCCAGCTTCTTCTGCTGCCTTGGCCTCACGAGCCCTTTCTTTCTTTCTCCGCCTCTCTGCCTCACGAGCCTCCTTTCGCTATCGTTCCTGCTCCTCCATGCGACGAGCCTCTTCCCTGTTTTTCTTTCCTAAATCCTGAAAAAAACGGTGTTGCTCCACATAATATTATTTTAACTCTCTCTCTTGCTCTGCTTTCTCCTCAGCTTCCGCCTTCTCATGTCTCTCTTCCGCATAGAAACTATTCCACGCACAGCGACTTCTTTCACGAATCTCAGTCACTGCCCAAGCCAGCATCTCCGTCTCAATCCAACGATAGTACATGCACAGAGGCGGAGGAGACTACAACAAGAAACAAGAATGTTATTAAAGAATCTATCAAAATACCAACAATATCTATTTGTGATGGTTAAAGCATACCGGAGTCTTGTCGTACTCTGAAATAGCTATGGGTGGATCTTCCTCATAATTGGCGCACATGAAAAACTTCATGCCCAACCAATCTGAAAAATCCGTAACCTCCTTCACCTTGCAAAGATCGCCACACCAACACCGCAGGACTGCCACCCCCGGAGGCAAATTTGCATTCTTCATTTTCCTCGGCCTAATGCTTTGATACGAGCAAGGCAAACTCATACCGACTGAAAAAATGTGTTACACACTTTGCGCAGTGGCGATTTCGAGGATGGCTGGACGAGAGCCTCAGTGTCTCCTTTTATAAGCTCAGACGATAAATGATGGCGACAAAATTAAACGGGAAATTTTAGGATCCCTTTAGTGTCGGCACAACAGCTTCCCGCAACATGGATGCCCGCAGCGAGTGACTGATTCCCGCAGTGCTGTCACATCCGCTCAAGCAATAGCCAGAGCGATTCTCACAGTGCTGTCCCATCCGCTGAGGCAAAAGAAGCTAAAGCAGGACTGATTCCCGGGCGAAAGAACCTAAAGCAGGGCATCATCGTGCATTTTCCCGTGCGTGGGAATCACCGCCGTCAGCGTCGCTGTTGCACACGAGAATCAGCGCCGTCAATGTCCTCTTGTCCGCTGTAGTAGAGAGGCCGGCTCACCAGGTGGCGGCCTGACCCGTAGTCACGTCGCGAGGGCAGCACGGCCTGTCGGCCCGCGAGCGACAGCGGCAACAACGGCCGCCTCACTGGGTGGTGGCATGGCCCACCTGGCCTCGCCCGTTACGTCACGTCTGCTGTGCTGTACATAAGCCGTTACAAGCCGCGCTGCCGCCTCCTGCTGTGGCAGCAGGGCTCGCCACCTCCTGGCGTGGCGGCAGGTGCCACGTGTCACCTGCCGTGCCTGCCGCCACTAGTTAGGGGGTCCTTTTTGTCAATATTTTTGACTAGTGGTCCTTTTTGGCAATTCTGTTGGCCAAGGGGTCCTTTTGAACAAAAAATCCCCGCCAGAAGCCTCTCAGCCCATAATAATAAATTCTTTTTAACATCAGTAGTCCCATCAAAAGCCCACAGAGTGGTACATATATTTCACACAAAACAAAATAAGCCCAGAGGTAAATGTAATGCCATACGATGATCAGGTGTGATAGGCTCTACGTTCACATACAACAGGTGCAAGACGGTTTTGCACATGTGGAATACTCGGGTTAAACTTGACGAGCCTAGCATGTACAAGCATGTCCTCGGAACACTGGCGACCGAAAGGTCAAACGTGAATCATATAGTAGATATGATCAACATAGAGATGTTCACTATTGATGACTACTCCATCTCATGTGATGACCGGACATGGGTTTGTTGATTTTTATCATGTTGCACTTAGATGACTTAAGGGATGTCAATTTAAGTGGGAGTTCTTAAGTAATTTGATCAATTGAACTTTAATTTATCATAAACTTAGTCATGATAGTATTTGCAAATTATGTTGTAGATCAATAGCTCACGTTGTATCTCCCCTATGTTTTCTGATATGTTCCTAGAGAAAACTAAGTTGAAAGATGATAGTAGCAATGATGCGGACTAGGTTCGTGATCTGAGGATTATCCTCATTGCTGCACAGAAGAATTATGTCCTTAATACATAGCCAGGTGACAGACCTATTGCAGGAGCAGATGCAGACGTTATGAACGTTTGGCAAGCTCAATATGATGACTACCTTATAGTTTAGTGCACCATGCTTTACGGCTTAGAACCGGGACTTCAAAAATGTTTTGAATGCCACAAAGCATATGAGATGTTCCAAGAGCTGAAATTGGTATTTTAGACTCATGCCCATGTCGACAGTTATGAGACCTCTGACAAGTACTTTGCCTACAAGATGGAGTAGAATAGCTCAACCAGTGAGCATGTACTCAGAATGTCTGGGTACTACAATAACTTGAATCAAGTGGGAGTTAATCTTCCAGATAAGATAGTGATTGACAGAGTTCTCTAGTCACTATCACCAAGCTACTAGAACTTCGTGATGCATGATACGTCTTCAACGTATCTACTTTTCCAAAAGTTCTGCCCTTGTTTTGGACTCTAACTTGCATGATTTGAATGGAACTAACCCGGACTGACGATGTTTTCAGCAGAACTGTCATGGTGTTATTTTTGTGCAGAAATAAAAGTTCTCAGAATGA